>NC_079197.1:175068514-175391014 GCF_029499605.1 Hyla sarda
CCCCCCTACATCTATATATACCCCCTTCTCTATATATACCCCCCTACATCTATATATACCCCCCTACATCTATATATACCCCCTACATCTATATATACCCCCTTCTCTATATATACCCCCCTACATCTATATTTCCTCCCCTTCTCTATATATACCCCCCTACATCTATATATACCCCCTATATCTATATATACCCCTACATTTATATGTACCCCTTCTCTATATATACCCCCCTACATCTATATATACCCCCTTCTCTATATATACCCCCCTACATCTATATATACCCCCCTACATCTATATATCCTCCCCTTCTCTATATATACCCCCCTACATCTATATATACCCCCTTCTCTATATATACCCCCCTACATCTATATATACCCCCCTACATCTATATATCCTCCCCTTCTCTATATATACCCCCCTACATCTATATATACCCCCTTCTCTATATATACCCCCCTACATCTATATATACCCCCTACATCTATATATACCCCCCTACATCTATATATACCCCCCTACATCTATATATCCTCCCCTTCTCTATATATACCCCCCTACATCTATATATACCCCCTATATCTATATATACCCCCCTACATCTATATACACCCCCCTACATCTATATATCCTCCCCTTCTCTATATATACCCCCCTACATCTATATATACCCCCTTCTCTATATATACCCCCCTACATCTATATATACCCCCCTACATCTATATATCCTCCCCTTCTCTATATATACCCCCCTACATCTATATATACCCCCTTCTCTATATATACCCCCTACATCTATATATACCCCCTATATCTATATATACCCCCCTACATCTATATATACCCCCCTACATCTATATATACCCCCTACATCTATATATACCCCCTTCTCTATATATACCCCCCTACATCTATATATCATCCCCTTCTCTATATATACCCCCCTACATCTATATATACCCCCCTTCATCTATATATACCCCCCTACATCTATATATACCCCCCTACATCTATATATCCTCCCCTTCTCTATATATACCCCCTACATCTATATATATCCCCTACATCTATATATACCCCCCTACATCTATATATACCCCCTACATCTATATATCCTCCCCTTCTCTATATATACCCCCTACATCTATATATACCCCTACATCTATATATACCCCCCTACATCTATATATACCCCCTACATCTATATATACCCCCTACATCTATATATCCTCCCCTTCTCTATATATACCCCCCAGATCTATATATACCCCCTATATCTATATATACCCCCCTACATCTCTATATACCCCCCTACATCTCTATATACCCCCTTCTCTATATATACCCCCCTACATCTTTATATACCCCCCTACATCTATATATACCCCCTTCTCTATATATACCCCCTATATCTATATATACCCCCTACATCTATATATACCCCCCTACATCTATATATACCCCCCTACATCTATATATACCCCCCCTACATCTATATATACCCCCTTCTCTATATATACCCCCCTACATCTTTATATACCCCCCTACATCTATATATCCTCCCCTTCTCTATATATACCCCCTACATCTATATATACCCCCCTACATCTATATATACCCCCTTCTCTATATATCCTCCCCTACATCTATATATCCTCCCCTTCTCTATATATACCCCTACATCTATATATACCCCCTACATCTATATATACCCCCCTACATCTATATATACCCCCCTACATCTATATATACCCCCTACATCTATATATCCTCCCCTTCTCTATATATACCCCCTAGATCTATATATACCCCCTATATTTATATATACCCCCCTACATCTATATATATCCCCCTACATCTATATATACCCCCTTCTCTATATATACCCCCCCTACATCTATATATACCCCCCTACATCTATATATACCCCCTTCTCTATATATACCCCCTATATCTATATATACCCCCCTACATCTATATATACCCCCTACATCTATATATACCCCCCTACATCTATATATACACCCCCTTCTCTATATATCTTCCCCTACATCTATATATCCTCCCCTTCTCTATATATACCCCCTACATCTATATATACCCCCTACATCTATATATACCCCCCTACATCTATATATACCCCCCTACATCTATATATACCCCCTACATCTATATATCCTCCCCTTCTCTATATATACCCCCCTAGATCTATATATACCCCCTATATCTATATATACCCCCCCTACATCTATATATACCCCCTACATCTATATATACCCCCTTCTCTATATATACCCCCCTACATCTATATATACCCCCCTACATCTATATATACCCCCCTTCTCTATATATACCCCCTATATCTATATATACCCCCCTACATCTATATATACCCCCTACATCTATATATACCCCCTTCTCTATATATCCTCCCCTACATCTATATATCCTCCCCTTCTCTATATATACCCCCCTACATCTATATATACCCCCTTCTCTATATATCCTCCCCTACATCTATATATCCTCCCCTTCTCTATATATACCCCCCCTACATCTATATATACCCCCTACATCTATATATACCCCCCTACATCTATATATACCCCCCTACATCTATATATACCCCCCTACATCTATATATACCCCCTTCTCTATATATACCCCCCTACATCTATATATACCCCCCTACATCTATATATACCCCCTTCTCTATATATACCCCCTATATCTATATATACCCCCCTACATCTATATATACCCCCTACATCTATATATACCCCCCTACATCTATATATACACCCCCTTCTCTATATATCCTCCCCTACATCTATATATCCTCCCCTTCTCTATATATACCCCCTACATCTATATATACCCCCTACATCTATATATACCCCCCTACATCTATATATACCCCCCTACATCTATATATACCCCCTACATCTATATATCCTCCCCTTCTCTATATATACCCCCCTAGATCTATATATACCCCCTATATCTATATATACACCCCTACATCTATATATACCCCCCTACATCTATATATACCCCCTTCTCTATATATACCCCCCTACATCTATATATACCCCCCTACATCTATATATACCCCCTTCTCTATATATACCCCCTATATCTATATATACCCCCCTACATCTATATATACCCCCTACATCTATATATACCCCCCTACATCTATATATACCCCCTTCTCTATATATCCTCCCCTACATCTATATATCCTCCCCTTCTCTATATATACCCCCCTACATCTATATATACCCCCTTCTCTATATATCCTCCCCTACATCTATATATCCTCCCCTTCTCTATATATACCCCCCTACATCTATATATACCCCTACATCTATATATACCCCCTACATCTATATATACCCCCTACATCTATATATACCCCTTCTCTATATATACCCCCTACATCTATATATCCTCCCCTTCTCTATATATACCCCCTACATCTATATATACCCCCTACATCTATATATACCCCATACATCTATATATACCCCCCTACATCTATATATATACCCCCTTCTCTATATATACCCCCCTACATCTATATATCCTCCCCTTCTCTATATATACCCCCCTACATCTATATATACCCCCTACATCTATATATACCCCCCTACATCTATATATACCGCCCTACATCTATATATCCTCCCCTTCTCTATATATACCCCCTATATCTATATATACCCCCTATATCTATATATACCCCCCTACATCTATATATACCCCCTACATCTATATATACCCCCCTACATCTATATATACCCCCTTCTCTATATATCCTCCCCTACATCTATATATCCTCCCCTTCTCTATATACACCCCCCTACATCTATATATACCCCCTACATCTATATATACCCCCTACATCTATATATACCCCCCTACATCTATATATCCTCCCCTTCTCTATATATACCCCCTACATCTATATATACCCCCTACATCTATATATACCCCCCTACATCTATATATCCTCCCCTTCTCTATATATCCTCCCCTTCTCTATATATACCCCCCTACATCTATATATCCTCCCCTTCTCTATATATACCCCCCTAGATCTATATATACCCCTACATCTATATATACCCCCCTACATCTATATATCCTCCCCTTCTCTATATATACCCCCCTACATCTATATATCCTCCCCTTCTCTATATACCCCCCTACATCTATATATACCCCGTCCTCTACATATGCCCCTCTTTTATGTTTCCCCCACTTTTCATATACCCCTGTTCTTTATGACCCCCCTCCTTTCTCTCTCTATATTTATACACACACACATTCTCGTCTATGACTATCCTCTCCTCTATATATACCCCCTCCTCTATGACTATCCTCTCCTCTATATATACCCCCTCCTCTATGACTATCCTCTCCTCTATATATACCCCCTCCTCTATGACTATCCTCTCCTCTATATATACCCCCTCCTCTATGACTATCCTCTCCTCTATATATACCCCCTCCTCTATGACTATCCTCTCCTCTATATATACCCCCTCCTCTATGACTATCCTCTCCTCTAAATATACGCCCTCCTCTATGACTATCCTCTCCTCTATATATACCCCCTCCTCTATGACTATCCTCTCCTCTATATATACCCCCTCCTCTATGACTATCCTCTCCTCTATATATACCCCCTCCTCTATGACTATCCTCTCCTCTATATATACCCCCTCCTCTATGACTATCCTCTCCTCTAAATATACCCCCTCCTCTATGACTATCCTCTCCTCTATATATACGCCCTCCTCTATGACTATCCTCTCCTCTATAACTATCCTCTCTATATATACCCCCTCCTCTATGACAATCCCTCCTCTATGACTATTCTCTCCTCTATATATACAACCTCCTATATGACTGCCCTTCCTCTATATATACCCCCTCCTCTATGACTATCCTCTCCTCTATATATACAACCTCCTTTATGACTGCCCCTCCTCTATATATACCCCGTCATCTATGACTATCCTCTCCTCTATATACAACCTCCTCTGACTATTCTCTCCTCTATTTATACCCCCTCCTCTATGACTATCCTCTCCTCTATATATACAACCCCCTTTATGACTGCCCTTACTCTATATATACCCCCTCCTCTATGACTATCCTCTCCTCTATATATACCCCCTCCTCTATGACTATCCTCTCCTCTATGTATACCCCCTCCTCTATGACTATCCTCCCCTCTATATATACCCCCTCCTCTATGACTATTCTCTCCTCTATATATACCCCCTCCTCTATGACTATCCTCTCCTCTATATATACGCCCTCCTCTATGACTATCCTCTCCTCTATAACTATCCTCTCTATATATACCCCCTCCTCTATGACAATCTCTCCTCTATGACTATTCTCTCCTCTATATATACAACCTTCTATATGACTGCCCTTCCTCTATATATACCCCCTCCTCTATGACTATCCTCTACTCTATATATACAACCTCCTTTATGACTGCCCCTCCTCTATATATACCCCGTCATCTATGACTATCCTCTCCTCTATATACAACCTCCTCTGACTATTCTCTCCTCTATATATACCCCCTCCTCTATGACTATCCTCTCCTCTATATATACAACCCCCTTTAAGACTGCCCTTCCTCTATATATACCCCCTCCTCTATGACTATCCTCTCCTCTATATATGCCCCCTCCTCTATGACTATTCTCTCCTCTATATATGCCCCCTCCTCTATGACTATCCTCTCCTCTATATATACCCCCTCCTCTATGACTATTCTCTCCTCTATATATGCCCCCTCCTCTATGACTATCCTCTCCTCTATATATACCCCCTCCTCTATGACTATCCTCTCCTCTATATATGCCCCCTCCTCTATGACTATTCTCTCCTCTATATATACCCCCTCCTCTATGACTATCCTCTCCTCTATATATACCCCCTCCTCTATGACTATCCTCTCCTCTATATATGCCCCCTCCTCTATGACTATTCTCTCCTCTATATATACCCCCTCCTCTATGACTATCCTCTCCTCTATATATACAACCTCCTCTATGACTATCCTCTCCTCTATATATACCCCCTCATCTATGACTGCCCTTCCTCTATATATACCCCCTCCTCTATGACTATCCTCTCCTCTATATATACCCCCTCCTCTATGACTATTCTCTCCTCTATATATACAACCTCCTCTATGACTATTCTCTCCTCTATATATACCCCCTCCTCTATGACTATTCTCTCCTCTATATATACCCCCTCCTCTATGACTATTCTCTCCTCTATATATCCCCCTCCTCTATGACTATTCTCTCCTTTATATATACAACCTCCTCTATGACTATTCTCTCCTCTATATATCCCCCTCCTCTATGACTATTCTCTCCTATATATACCCCCTCCTCTACATATACCCCTCCTCTATATATACCCCCTCCTCCACATATACCCCTCCTCTATATAAACCCCCCTCCTCTAGATATATACCCCTCCTCTATACCTACCCCCTCCTCTATGACTATTCTCTCCTATATATACCCCCTCCTCTATGACTGCTCCTCTCTATATATATCCCCTTCCTCTCTCTCTCTTTATATATATATATATATATATATATATTCCCCTTTATACCTCTTCCCCTCTATATATATCCCTTCTCTATGTCTCCTCCTATTCTATATATACCCCTTCATTATATATACCTCCTCCTCTACATATACCCGTCCTCTACATATACCTCCTCCTCTACATATACCCCTCCTCTATATATACCCCTCCTCTACATATACCCCTCCTCTATATAAACCCCCCTCCTCTAGATATATACCCCTCCTCTACATATACCTCCTCCTCTACATATACCCCTCCTCTATATATACCCCCTCCTCTACATATACCCCTCCTCTATATAAACCCCCCTCCTCTAGATATATACCCCTCCTCTAGATATATACCCCTCCTCTATATCTACCCCCTCCTCTAGATATATACCCCCTCTATGAATACCTCCTCTATATATATATATATATATATATATATATATATATGTTCCCTTGTCTATATAAAACCCCCTCCTCTACATATACCCCTCCTCTATATACCCACTCCTCTATGAATACCCCCAGACAGTACCATTATAACATATATGTTAGCGGCTGGTTGCAGCAGCCGACCCCCCACAGTACGGGGCAGGGGTGGGGGCCGGGGGTCTGCTGCGACCGACGTCTCAATCACATGGAAATCTCCGCACTAAACCATAACAGTTGTTTTAACTTATGTCCAATGTGTCACTCAGGGAAATTGGGATCAGACGGTGTCAAAAAGATTCCGGAAAAGCCAAGAGTAGAGAAAAATCCGCTCCAGCCCCAGTCAATTATATCATCATGTGGCCAATTACAGCGGCAACGCCAAACACCGCCGCAACGCACGACTTTCTAGTGGTTTTGGCTGCAGATCATACAGAGGAGTACATGGGACCTGCTTGGGGGGGTGTAACGGGCAACGGTACCTGCCTCTCCCCCACCCCTGATATGGGACATGAATATGTATTGTTAGGCGATATAATAATCCTGCGCCAAACATAATATTCCTGTATAAGAGACGCATTGCCACCTGCTAATCCGATAATGACCCCGGATGACACGGCGGTGATTTCAGTACACAATGGCGTTATCTTTATTATTTTCATTTGTAACCTTTATTCTCACTCTTTTTTTACAGGTCATACGAGCGCCAATATAACCCCCCCCCACCCCCACCACCACCATCAGCACCAACTTGACAGTGGATAATAAAGGGTTAATTTACAGCAATTTACAACAATAATTAGGCCTTAATAAACAATACTGTGTAAATAAAAAATGCCTTGTTGCCCATAGCAACCAGTCCCAGTGCCACTTTCATTTTACCACAGCTGTTTAAGAAATGAAAGCTGAGCTGTGATTGGTTGCTAAGGACTTTGGGGGAGATTTATCAAAACCCGTGCAGAGGAAGAGTGGTGCAGTTGCCCATAGCAACCAATCAGATCGCTTCTTTCATTTTCCACAGGCCTCTAAAGAGGCCTGTGGAAAATGAAAGGAGCAATCTGATTGGTTGCTATGGGCAACTGCACCACTCTTCCTCTGCACAGGTTTTGATAAATCTCCCTCTTTGAGTGTAGCTTGGCAACATGCCTGTGAGTAACCCCGACATTATCTTCTTCAGCTGATGGCAAATTATAGTCACAGACTAATCTAATGTTCTTAGGGCGCCACCTGCTGCTCCGTGAGGAGATGGCGTCTGTCACATGATTGGTGGGCTTGATTTAGAGAGAAATCGACAGTCGGTACACAAATTGAGTAAAATGATGTATTACTTACAAAATTCGATTTTGTAAGTAATACATAATTTTACTCAATTTGTAAAATTTGATTTTTGTAAGTAATGCATCATTTTACTAAAAACTTACTCAACCGACTGTTGGTTTCCCTTTACATTTTTGCAGATATATTTATATAGAGTACAGCTCTGCAGTATAATACAGGATATAACTCAGGATCAGTACAGGATAAGTAATGTAATGTATATACACAGTGACCTCACCAGAAGAATAGTGAGTACAGCTCTGGAGTATAATACAGGATATAACTCAGGATCAGTACAGGATAAGTAATGTAATGTATGTACACAGTGACCTCACCAGCAGAATAGTGAGTACAGCTCTGGAGTATAATACAGGATATAACTCAGGATCAGTACAGGATAAGTAATGTAATGTATGTACACAGTGACCTCACCAGCAGAATAGTGAGTACAGCTCTGGAGTATAATACAGGATATAACTCAGGATCAGTACAGGATAAGTAATGTAATGTATGTACACAGTGATCTCACCAGCAGAATAGTGAGTACAGCTCTGGAGTATAATACAGGATATAACTCAGGATCAGTACAGGATAAGTAATGTAATGTATGTACACAGTGACCTCACCAGCAGAATAGTGAGTACAGCTCTGGAGTATAATACAGGATATAACTCAGGATCAGTACAGGATAAGTAATGTAATGTATATACACAGTGACCTCACCAGCAGAATAGTGAGTACAGCTCTGCAGTATAATACAGGATATAACTCAGGATCAGTACAGGATAAGTAATGTAATGTATATACACAGTGACCTCACCAGAAGAATAGTGAGTACAGCTCTGGAGTATAATACAGGATATAACTCAGGATCAGTACAGGATAAGTAATGTAATGTATGTACACAGTGACCTCACCAGCAGAATAGTGAGTACAGCTCTGGAGTATAATACAGGATATAACTCAGGATCAGTACAGGATAAGTAATGTAATGTATGTACACAGTGACCTCACCAGCAGAATAGTGAGTACAGCTCTGGAGTATAATACAGGATATAACTCAGGATCAGTACAGGATAAGTAATGTAATGTATGTACACAGTGATCTCACCAGCAGAATAGTGAGTACAGCTCTGGAGTATAATACAGGATATAACTCAGGATCAGTACAGGATAAGTAATGTAATGTATGTACACAGTGACCTCACCAGCAGAATAGTGAGTACAGCTCTGGAGTATAATACAGGATATAACTCAGGATCAGTACAGGATAAGTAATGTAATGTATATACACAGTGACCTCACCAGCAGAATAGTGAGTACAGCTCTGCAGTATAATACAGGATATAACTCAGGATCAGTACAGGATAAGTAATGTAATGTATGTACACAGTGACCTCACCAGCAGAATAGTGAGTACAGCTCTGGAGTATAATACAGGATATAACTCAGGATCAGTACAGGATAAGTAATGTAATGTATGTACACAGTGACCTCACCAGCAGAATAGTGAGTACAGCTCTGGAGTATAATACAGGATATAACTCAGGATCAGTACAGGATAAGTAATGTAATGTATGTACACAGTGATCTCACCAGCAGAATAGTGAGTACAGCTCTGGAGTATAATACAGGATATAACTCAGGATCAGTACAGGATAAGTAATGTAATGTATGTACACAGTGACCTCACCAGCAGAATAGTGAGTACAGCTCTGGAGTATAATACAGGATATAACTCAGGATCAGTACAGGATAAGTAATGTAATGTATATACACAGTGACCTCACCAGCAGAATAGTGAGTACAGCTCTGCAGTATAATACAGGATATAACTCAGGATCAGTACAGGATAAGTAATGTAATGTATGTACACAGTGACCTCACCAGCAGAATAGTGAGTACAGCTCTGGAGTATAATACAGGATATAACTCAGGATCAGTACAGGATAAGTAATGTAATGTATGTACACAGTGACCTCACCAGCAGAATAGTGAGTACAGCTCTGGAGTATAATACAGGATATAACTCTGGATCAGTACAGGATAAGTAATGTAATGTATGTACACAGTGACCTCACCAGCAGAATAGTGAGTACAGCTCTGGAGTATAATACAGGATATAACTCAGGATCAGTACAGGATAAGTAATGTAATGTATGTACACAGTGACCTCACCAGCAGAATAGTGAGTACAGCTCTGGAGTATAATACAGGATATAACTCAGGATCAGTACAGGATAAGTAATGTAATGTATGTACACAGTGACCTCACCAGCAGAATAGTGAGTACAGCTCTGGAGTATAATACAGGATATAACTTAGGATCAGTACAGGATAAGTAATGTAATGTATGTACACAGTGACCTCACCAGCAGAATAGTGAGTACAGCTCTGGAGTATAATACAGGATATAACTCAGGATCAGTACAGGATAAGTAATGTAATGTATGTACACAGTGATCTCACCAGCAGAATAGTGAGTACAGCTCTGGAGTATAATACAGGATATAACTCAGGATCAGTACAGGATAAGTAATGTAATGTATGTACACAGTGACCTCACCAGCAGAATAGTGAGTACAGCTCTGGAGTATAATACAGGATATAACTCAGGATCAGTACAGGATAAGTAATGTAATGTATATACACAGTGACCTCACCAGCAGAATAGTGAGTACAGCTCTGCAGTATAATACAGGATATAACTCAGGATCAGTACAGGATAAGTAATGTAATGTATATACACAGTGACCTCACCAGAAGAATAGTGAGTACAGCTCTGGAGTATAATACAGGATATAACTCAGGATCAGTACAGGATAAGTAATGTAATGTATGTACACAGTGACCTCACCAGCAGAATAGTGAGTACAGCTCTGGAGTATAATACAGGATATAACTCAGGATCAGTACAGGATAAGTAATGTAATGTATGTACACAGTGACCTCACCAGCAGAATAGTGAGTACAGCTCTGGAGTATAATACAGGATATAACTCAGGATCAGTACAGGATAAGTAATGTAATGTATGTACACAGTGATCTCACCAGCAGAATAGTGAGTACAGCTCTGGAGTATAATACAGGATATAACTCAGGATCAGTACAGGATAAGTAATGTAATGTATGTACACAGTGACCTCACCAGCAGAATAGTGAGTACAGCTCTGGAGTATAATACAGGATATAACTCAGGATCAGTACAGGATAAGTAATGTAATGTATATACACAGTGACCTCACCAGCAGAATAGTGAGTACAGCTCTGCAGTATAATACAGGATATAACTCAGGATCAGTACAGGATAAGTAATGTAATGTATGTACACAGTGACCTCACCAGCAGAATAGTGAGTACAGCTCTGGAGTATAATACAGGATATAACTCAGGATCAGTACAGGATAAGTAATGTAATGTATGTACACAGTGACCTCACCAGCAGAATAGTGAGTACAGCTCTGGAGTATAATACAGGATATAACTCAGGATCAGTACAGGATAAGTAATGTAATGTATGTACACAGTGATCTCACCAGCAGAATAGTGAGTACAGCTCTGGAGTATAATACAGGATATAACTCAGGATCAGTACAGGATAAGTAATGTAATGTATGTACACAGTGACCTCACCAGCAGAATAGTGAGTACAGCTCTGGAGTATAATACAGGATATAACTCAGGATCAGTACAGGATAAGTAATGTAATGTATATACACAGTGACCTCACCAGCAGAATAGTGAGTACAGCTCTGCAGTATAATACAGGATATAACTCAGGATCAGTACAGGATAAGTAATGTAATGTATGTACACAGTGACCTCACCAGCAGAATAGTGAGTACAGCTCTGGAGTATAATACAGGATATAACTCAGGATCAGTACAGGATAAGTAATGTAATGTATGTACACAGTGACCTCACCAGCAGAATAGTGAGTACAGCTCTGGAGTATAATACAGGATATAACTCTGGATCAGTACAGGATAAGTAATGTAATGTATGTACACAGTGACCTCACCAGCAGAATAGTGAGTACAGCTCTGGAGTATAATACAGGATATAACTCAGGATCAGTACAGGATAAGTAATGTAATGTATGTACACAGTGACCTCACCAGCAGAATAGTGAGTACAGCTCTGGAGTATAATACAGGATATAACTCAGGATCAGTACAGGATAAGTAATGTAATGTATGTACACAGTGACCTCACCAGCAGAATAGTGAGTACAGCTCTGGAGTATAATACAGGATATAACTTAGGATCAGTACAGGATAAGTAATGTAATGTATGTACACAGTGACCTCACCAGCAGAATAGTGAGTACAGCTCTGGAGTATAATACAGGATATAACTCAGGATCAGTACAGGATAAGTAATGTAATGTATGTACACAGTGACCGCACCAGCAGAATAGTGAGTACAGCTCTGGAGTATAATACAGGATATAACTCAGGATCAGTACAGGATAAGTAATGTAATGTATGTACACAGTGTCCTCACCAGCAGAATAGTGAGTACAGCTCTGGAGTATAATACAGGATATAACTCAGGATCAGTACAGGATAAGTAATGTAATGTATGTACACAGTGACCTCACCAGCAGAATAGTGAGTACAGCTCTGGAGTATAATACAGGATATAAATCGAGATTTTCCTAGCTTGTGACGGAAAATATAAGTTATATGAAGACAGGAGGCGAGTATCTTGCATTAATCTTTCTTTAATTAATGCCCATAGCAGAAATATCGGATATCCAACAACGTATTTAATAGAAATTTTTTTTAAATTACAATTCCCAGCAGTCCCCTGTGAACTCCTCCTCCTATCCCAGCATGCTAGCTGTTATATAAGGGACTGCTTGAAGATCCTCCTCCTCTTTCTTTATGCAAGTTGCTTGACCGCCAACACAACCACGGAACACCGGAACCCAGGACAGCTCCACCTTGGTACCTCCAAACATCCGGCAAACAGGACCGAAAACCGGGAACAAAACTGTGGAACAGAATACATCAGGCTCCACTTCTTCTGTCAATACCCTGGAAAGAAAAACAAAAAACATCATAATAGGGTTGGGTCGGGAGGGAAGATACTCGCCTCCTGTCTTCATATAACTTATATTTTCCGTCACAAGCTAGGAAAATCTCGATTTATATATCAGACAGGAGGCTCATATCTTGCAAGTTTAAAGCTATAACTAAAAGAACAGAGACAAAGGAGAGACAAATCAGAGAACCGACACAGAGACATGTTCTTCTGGTCTGAAATAGAACTGACGAAAAGTCGTCTCTGACGACCAGTCAGCGGCTAATAAGAGATCTGAAAGTGAACCTCCTGAAGTAACCACTTTAGTGGCCATAGCCCCTCTCAAAGAGTGGGCGCCAAACAGGGAAATGTCAATCCCCGCCATCTCCATGGCTGACCGTACCCACCTGGCCAAAGTGGCCGAGGTGACAGGAAGATGAGGTTGAACATAAGATACTAACAGTTGATTATGAGTAAGAGATCGCAAAGGCGTTGTCCGTGTCTCATACGCCTGAAGACAGCGCACCACACAAAGACGGACCCCTTCAGGTGAAAACTGTCGCCTAGAGATGTCGAGATGCCGACACCCTCTTAATGGAAACCAGACATAATAATGTAGTCAATTTGAATGATAGGATTTTTAAAGACAGTGCTTCGTTGTCTTCCCAAGAGGAAAACATGTCTAAGACCCGGGAGACATCTCAAGTCGATTGATATCTAGGACGAGGAGGACGTTTAAATTTCACTCCCCTTAACAATCGACACACCAATGGATGCTTGCCTACCGGTAAAGAATCCACCGGGCAATGATATGCTGATAGAGCAGATCTGTAAACGTTAAGCAAACTGTAAGACTTCCCAGCCTCAAATGATTCCGCTAGATAATTAACTATGAATGGAACAGGTGCTTGAATGGGATCAACTTGTCGTTGATCACACCAACGGACCCACAAGGCCCAGGCTGATCGATATGCCGATCTAGTCCCTGGGGCCCAGGCCAAGGCGAGGAGGTCTCTAGCTGATTGCGAAAGATCCTCACCTGCGTCTGGCACCCCGAACCCCGAACCCCGAAGTTGAGGTGAGTGGGGAAGCAATCTGGGATAATCGACAAACATTCCCAGCAGAAGAGGGAACCACGGTTGTGTCGGCCACCAAGGGGTGACCAGAACCACTGTCACTCTCTGAGTCATTACCTGAAGAAGCACCCTGGTAATCATCTGGAAAGGGGGAAACGCATAGTGAATCCCCTCCGGCCACAGTTGGCGAAACGCGTCCACTGCTGGCGCTTCCGGATCTGGCCTCCAGCTGTAAAAGCGGGGTAACTGCCGGTTGAGACGAGAAGCAAAAAGGTCTATATGCAACGGACCCCAAAGATCTCGAATCGCCAGAAACACAGAGCGATCAAGAGCCCAGTCGCTGGAATCGGTCAGGTAGCGGGAATTCCTGTCCGCCACTGAATTGGATATACCTGGTAGGTATTCCGCCACTGGAATGATGTCCCGGGATAGACAGAAGTGCAAGAAGTCGGACGCAATGTCCGCCAAAACCCTGGACCACATGCGATTGACGCCACATTGTCCATGCGTAACAAAACGCAACAATTGGACTTGTGCGGAAGAAAACTCCTGATAGCAAAAAATGCCGCCAGGAGTTCCAGCGCGTTGATGTGGAGAAGAGATTCTTCTGCGGACCAACTCCCTCCTGTTGTGGCCTGCCCACAGGGAGCGCCCCAACCTTGGTGGCTCGCCTCCGATTCTATTATAACATCTGGGCAGGAATTGAATATCGTTTTGCCGTTCCATTCGACGGCATGGTGAAGCCACCAGTGTAATTCCGCTAACGCTTCCGGAGAAAGTGAAATTTCGTCCGCATGGCATAGACCCTGCCGAAGATGGAGAATTTTGAATCTCTGAAGGGCCCGATAGTGGAGAGTGGCCGGAAAAATCGCTTGAATGGAAGCTGCCAACAAGCCGACTATTCGAGCGATCATCCGTAGCGATACCCGACCCTTGCGCAATACTGCCCGGATCTCTTTGCGAACCAGGGCCAGCTTAGCATTGGGCAAACGCAGTACGGCTTGCCTGGTATCCACCAGGAAACCTAGAAACTCCATCTTCTGTGAAGGAATCAGCACAGATTTCTTGGTGTTGATCAGGAACCCTAGTTCCTCCAACAAAGACACCATCCACTGGCTGTGCAATAAGACCTGCGTTCTGGAGCGTGCCATGATTAGCAAATCGTCCAGATAAATAATTAACCGTACCCCTCTGCTCCGGAGAGCCGCCACTACCGGCTTGAGTAATTTGGTGAAGCACCAAGGGGCCGATGACACCCCGAATGGCAGGCAAGTGAATTGCCACATTTGGTCCCTCCACAGAAACCTGAGGAAAGGTTGGGAGGGCGGATGCATGGGGACGTTTAGGTACGCGTCCTTCAAGTTGACCTTTACTAGCCAGTCGCCCGGCCACAGGAGGTCGCGCAGCAGATGAATCCCTTCCATCTTGAAGTGACGGTAAGTCACGTGTTAATTTAAATCTCTTAGGTTTATCACTGGGCGATAACCGCCATCCTTCTTTTTGACTAGGAATATGTTACTGACAAACCCGGGAGAGAGAGGATCTACCTCTTGCACCGCTTTCTTCGACACAAGCTCTTGAAGCTCGTTGTCTATGAGAGCAATGTTTTGTGAGGAAAACTGAATGGGATGTGGAATAATGTTCAATTCTGGAAGAGATTGAAAGTCTATCTGGTACCCTGCTACTGTATTGAGAATCCAAGCGTCTGCTGTAATCGTGGACCAGACGTGGATAAAATACCTCAGTCTGCCTCCCACCAATGTGTGTGGAAGTGGGAGTGTACTCACCGGTTGCCGGGCGAGATCTGGGAAATCCTCGGCCTCCACGTCCTAGCCAGGGTCGCCCACGAGGGGGGAAGAAGGGAGCAGGTTGTGCCACAGGTAATGCGTACGGCTGTTGAGTACGGTTGGGGAGCTGGTCTAGTGTAGGGCCTGTATTGGGCAGTGCGGCCGACAGATCGCCCTCTACCCCTGCCGGCCTTGCCAAAAACCTTCGTGTTTGGACCCCCCTTCTTTAACAATGTCTGGGCCTTATCTAGACTAGTGAAAAGACTCCCAATTTATTTATATTCTTTATGAGGTCCTCGACGAATAATAGACCTTCGGCTGAGGGGCCTGGCTCGTTTTCTGTCAGGTGTGATAACTGAGGTTCCAATTTCATCAAGATTGACCTTCTGCGCTCTATGGAACAAGTAGTATTGGTGCTGCTCAACATGCAGATTGCACGCTGGGCCCAGCCTCTCAGCTGCACCAGATCCACAGGTTGGGCAGTGGAAGCTGCCTGTTCAGAAAGGTTAAGTATCTTGGTCAATGGACATAGGAGGTCCAAGATACGATCTTGGATCAATTTAAAAGATCTTTCAATTCCCTTTTTGGAATATTTGCCAGAGCGTGTCAAATACTTCAGTAAAACCGGGTCTATTTCCGGTGTAAGTGCCACCTTTTTGGCCACGTAAGGTCTGGGGCACTCGGCTCGCAATTTGTTGCAATTGGATTGGTCCAGGGACCGCCTGGTCCAAAACTCTATATAGTCCACAACTTGCGGCAACGGTGCCCAGTCCCCAAAGCGGGGATGTGTGATTGCCTCCGGGCTAAAAAATGGCTGCCCAAGCGAATCTAAAATTGTCTCGGATGGTATCTCAAGATTGGCGTCAGAGCCTTCAGCCATGAACCCCACATCTTCTGTGTCAGATTCTGAGTCTGTGGCCTCAGATGACTCATCATTGGATGTGTCAAAAGAGTTTGGCTTTGTCCTCTTAGTGGACTTGTGCCTCTTAGTGTTGGTCTCCTTGAGGCCCAAGGGTCGGTCATATTCCTTAAAATGCGGGGTGTGACAGGCCGGAGTGGGTTCTGTCTGGGGCATAATGTTTTCTTCCCCTGCCGGGGAGTCGGAGTGTCCAGTAATATGTTTACGCTTACATAAGCGCTTTACCTCTGGTAGGTTTCTCCCCAGAAGTAGAGGGGTGAACAGTGGAAGCTATCGCGGCCTGGACGGACCTATTGATGAGATCTTGTATCTGAGTTGCCGACATTATGTGGGAGGCTTCTATCTCTATCACCTCTCCAGCAGTACCAGACATGATAGGGAGAGGAGTATTAATGTTATCCCCAGCCATAATAAAAGATCTGTAAGCTAGCAAGTAGCTAATGGTATGCAGCAAGAATATCAAAGTACTGTGAGTCTCAGAACTCTACAAGTGAGCCTCAGATATGAGCCCCACAGCCTAAGACTATTATTATTAATATTATGTAGAAGCAAAGGCAGGACTGCTTATGATCGCAGAGGGGTAATTTAAGTCTACCGGTGCTTAATAGCAATAACACTGACCGCAACCTGAGAACCGCTGCCGCTCCTCTCACCGCTCGCAACAACAGTGGCGACGGAGAGAGGAGGCGTATACCATCTACAGCGATTCCTGCCGAAATCTCACGAGATTACGGCAAGGAGCGCTGTGAATGATTGTGTGGCATCAGCAAAACGCATCACCAGTTGCGCGTCGCTGAAGGCACGCCCTCCTTTCCTCCTTCCCCGCGAATAGAAGAGTCAGCGGCGGGAAGGAGGGAGAAGAAGGCGCGCGAAGATCCACAAAATGGCGCCGGATAAGTAAGAGAAGGGGAGAAAGAAAGGGGGGCCAAAGCAGCGCACCAGGTACAAAAAAGGAAGAGATGAGCGCTGATGCGCCGGAACACAGTACATAAGTAATAGAGTATGGCTATACTAAGTACCAAAGAAAAGAAAAGAAATAAGAGCTAATCAGAAAACAGAAAGAAATATAGAAAATAAATAGTGGTAGATCTAATCACTAGAGAATTGCAAAATTAAAGCTCTATAATTATTCTACATATACACAGAAACATATACATAGAAAAAACATATACACCAAGGGGGACATGTATCAAAGGTTTTACACCTGTTCTGTGTGTATTTTTTGCGCAAAATTTTGCACAAGCCCTTTTTTTGCGCATTTTTTTTTGCGCATGTTTTGGTAGAGCATGTCCTCCAGATGTGGCCGAATCAGGGTACCTTGGAGTGCCATATAAAGGACACATGGATTTATTACCTGCGTACTTTTCCTTTACACCAAAAATTTTGCCGCAAGAGCTGCTTTTTTTGCATAAATATAAGCCATCTTGGACTTAACGTAGCAAGATGCTCTAAATCATTGATTCTATTTTTCAAAGAGTGGATTGAGGAGATTACTACATTTACCCGCAATTTATGAAGCTCATTGCACTTGATTGATAAATTTAGTGCTTCTGCGCATAATTTAGAATTCGGGAAAAGGGGTAAACTGCTTCTACCATACACAAATAATGATACATGTCCCCCATGAGTACTTATCTGTCTGCCATGAGCAGAAAGAAAGAGGAGGAGGATCTTCAAGTAGTCCCTTATAACAGCCAGCATGCTGGGATAGGAGGAGGAGTTCACTGGGGACTGCTGGGAATTGTATTTTAAAAAACAATTCTATTAAATACGTTGTTGGATATACGATATTTCTGCTATGGGCATTAATTAAAGAAAGATTAATGCAAGATATGAGCCTCCTGTCTGATATATAACTCAGGATCAGTACAGGATAAGTAATGTAATGTATGTACACAGTGACCTCACCAGCAGAATAGTGAGTACAGCTCTGGAGTATAATTGTTACGCCGAGCGCTCCGGGTCCCCGCTCCTCCCCGGAGCGCTCGCAGCATTTACCTGCTCGCAGCTCCCCGGTCAGACCCGCTGACCGGGAGCGCTGCAATAGTGTCCCTAGCAGGGATGCGATCCGTGATGCGGGACGCGCCCGCTCGCGGTTCGCATCCCAGCCTCCATACCGCTCCCTAGGGCGCGCGCGCGCCGGCTCTCTGCGATTTACAGGGCCAGTGCGCCGCTGATTGGCGCCTGGCCCAAATTAGTGTAATCACCTGTGCACTGGTCTATATCACCTCACTTCCCCTTCCCTGTATTGCCGGATCTTGTTGCCATTGTGCCAGTGAAAGCGTTCCTTGTATGTCCCAAGCCAGTGTTCCAGACCTTCTGCCGTTGCCCGACTACGATCCTTGCTGCCTGCCCTGACCTTCTGCTACGTCCGACCTTGCTCTTGCCTAATCCCTTGTACCGCGCCTATCTCAGTAGTCAGTCGGGGTTGAGTCGCTATCGGATGGAACGACCTGGGGGTTACCTGCTGCAGCAAGTCCATCCCGCTTTGCGGTGGGCTCTGGTGAATACCAGTAACCCCTTAGACTCCGTTCCCCTGGTACGGCCCACGTCATCACCCCACTGACACAGAGGATCCACCGCCAGTATCCTCACATTACCCGGATCCTGACAGTAGATCCGGCCATGGATCCCGCTGAGGGCCCGCTGCCAGTTGTCGCTGACCTTACCACGGTGGTCGCCCAGCAGTCGCAACAGATAGCGCAACAAGGCCATCAGCTGTCTCAACTGACTGTTATGCTACAACAGCTTTTACCACAGCTACAGCAACCATCTCCTCTGCCAGCTCCTGCACCTCTTCCGCAGCGAGTGGCCGCTTCCAGCCTCCGCTTGTCCCTGCCGGACAAATTTGATGGGGACTCTAAACTATGCCATGGTTTTCTCTCGCAATGTTCCCTGCATTTGGAGATGATGTCAGACTAATTTCCCACTGAAGGGTCAAAGGTGGCTTTTGTGGTTAGTTAGTCTGGGAAGGCCTTGTCATGGGACACACCGCTCTGGGACCGCAATGATCCTGTCACAACCACTGTTCAGTCCTTCTTCGCTGAGGTTCGTATTGTCTTCGAGGAACCAGCCCGAGCTTCTTCTGCCGAAGCTGCCTTGCTGAACCTGGTCCAAGGAAATTCTTCTGTAGGCGAATACGCCATCCAATTTCGTACCCTTGCCTCTGAATTATCTTGGAACAACGAGGCCCTCTGCACGACCTTTAAAAAAGGCCTATCCAGTAACATCAAGGATGTGCTGGCCGCACGAGAAATTCCTGCCAACCTACATGAACTTATCCATTTGGCCACCCGCATTGACATGCGTTTTTCCGAAAGACGCCAGGAGCTCCATCAGGATATGGACTTTGTTCGCACTAGGCGATTTCTCTCCCCGGCTCCTCTCTCTCTGGTCCACTGCAATCTGTTCCTGTGCCTTCTGCCGTGGAGGCTATGCAAGTAGACCGGTCTCTCCTGACCATACAAGAGAGGACACGCCGCCGCAATGAGAACCTATGCCTGTACTGTGCCAGTACCGAACACTTCCTGAAGGATTGTCCTATCCGTCCTCCACGTCAGGAAAGACACACTCCGATTCCGCACAAAGGTGAGACAGCTCTAGGTGTGAACTCTGCTTCTCCACGTCTTACTGTGCCTGTGCGGATTTCTTCTTCTAACTCCTCCTTCCCAGCTGTGGTCTTCTTGGATTCAGGCTCTGCAGGAAATTTTATTTTGGCCTCTTTCGTTAACAGGTTCAACATCCCAGTGACCAGTCTCGCCAGACCTCTCTACATCGCTTCAGTTAATGGAGAAAGATTGGACTGTACTGTGCGTTACCGCACAGAACCCCTGTTAATGTGCATTGGACCTCATCACGAAAAAATTGAATTTCTGGTCCTCTCTAACTGCACTTCTGAAATTCTCCTCGGCCTGCCTTGGCTCCAACGCCATTCTCCTACCCTTGACTGGACCACCGGGGAGATTAAGAGCTGGGGTGCTTCTTGCCACAAAAAATGCCTCACGTCTGCTCCCAGTCCCGTCAGTCAAACCCCAGTGGCTCCTCCTATACCAGGTCTCCCCAAAGCCTATCAGGACTATGCCGATGTTTTTTGCAAAAAACAAGCAGAGGCTTTGCCTCCTCACAGGCCTTATGACTGCCCTATTGATCTCCTTCCTAGTACTACTCCACCCCGGGGCAGGATCTATCCTCTGTCTGCTCCTGAGACGCAAGCCATGTCGGACTACATCCAAGAAAATTTAAAGAGGGGATTCATCCGCAAGTCTTCATCCCCTGCCGGAGCGGGGTTCTTCTTTGTCTCCAAAAAAGACGGTTCCTTACGGCCGTGCATCGATTACCGCGGTCTCAATAAGATCACTATAAAAACCGCTATCCCCTGCCTCTTATCTCGGAACTCTTTGACCGCCTACGTGGCGCTAACATCTTCACCAAATTGGATTTAAGAGGTGCATATAATCTCATCCGCATCAGGAAAGGGGATGAGTGGAAGACCGCATTTAATACCAGAGACAGACATTTTGAATATCTGGTTATGCCCTTTGGTCTCTTCAACGCCCCCGCTGTCTTCCAGGACTTCGTGAATGAAATATTTCGGGATCTGTTATATACCTGTGTTGTGGTTTACCTGGACGACATTTTGATTTTTTCTTCTAGCCTCGAAGAACACCGCCGTCATGTCAGTCTAGTGCTCCAGAGACAACGTGACAATCAATTATTTGCCAAGATAAAAAAATGTCTCTTTGAATGCCAATCCCTTCCCTTTCTAGGTTATTTAGTCTCTGGCCAGGGACTTCAAATGGACCCAGACAAACTGTCAGCCGTTTTATATTGGCCACGCCCCTCCGGACTCCGAGCTATCCAACGCTTCTTGGGGTTTGCCAATTACTACCGACAGTTTAGTCCGCATTTTTCCACCATTGTGGCTCCAATTGTGGCCCTAACCAAGAAGAACGCCAACCCTAAGTACTGGTCTCCCCAAGCGGATGTGGCATTCAATCGTCTCAAAACTGCCTTTTCTTCTGCTCCTGTACTCTCCAGACCTGATCCATCTAAACCCTTTTTGCTGGAGGTAGACGCCTCCTCGGTGGGAGCCGGAGCTGTACTCCTACAAAAAAACTCTACTGGACATAACATTACTTGTGGTTTCTTTTCTAAGACCTTCTCTCCGGTGGAGAAAAATTACTCCATTGGTGATCGAGAACTGCTGGCCATTAAACTAGCCCTCGAAGAATGGAGGCACCTGTTGGAGGGTTCCAAATACCCAATTGTCATCTACACGGATCACAAGAATCTCTCGTATCTTCAGTCTGCCCAACGGTTGAACCCACGCCAGGCTAGGTGGTCGTTGTTTTTTGCCTGTTTTAACTTTGAGATTCATTTTCGCCCTGCTGACAAAAACATCAGGGCTGACGGCCTTTCTCGTTCCTCTGACGCTTCCAAAACGGAAGCCCCCCCTGCAACACATTGTTCCTCCTGAGTGTCTGATCTCCTCTTCTCCAGCTTCTAGCAGACAAACACCTCCTGGAAAGACTTTCGTCCCCCCACGCCAGCGCCTCAAGATCCTCAGGTGGGGACATTCCTCACACCTCGCTGGCCATGCTGGCGTCAAGAAATCCATCCAACTCATCTCTCGTTTATATTGGTGGGCAAGTAGAGAGAGTTAATCAGATCCTCCTGTCTTTGTTCCTGGAGACAAAGTGTGGCTCTCTGCCAAGTATATCCGCTTCCGTGTCCCCAGTTATAAACTGGGACCACGTTATCTTGGGCCTTTAAAATCAAGTGCCAAATCAATCCTGTCTCCTACAAACTCCTTCTTCCCCCTTCTCTTCGTATTCCTAACGCTTTTCATGTTTCTCTCCTTAAACCGCTTGTCCTTAACCGCTTCTCTCCCAAGGTTGTCGCTCCAGTTCCTGTCTCCGGTTCCTCTGATGTCTTCTCTGTTAAAGAAATTCTTGCGTCTAAGACGGTCAGAGGTAAAAAAAAAATTCTCGTAGATTGGGAGAATTGCGGTCCTGCGGAGAGGTCGTGGGAACCCGAGGATAACATCCTCGACAAGGACCTCATTCACAAATTTTCGGGTTCCAAAAAGAGGGGGAGACCCAAGGGGGGGGGGGTACTGTTACGCCGAGCGCTCCGGGTCCCCGCTCCTCCCTGGAGCACTCGCAGCGTTTACCTGCTAGCAGCGCCCCGGTAAGACCCGCTGACCGGGAGCGCTGCGATAGTGTCCCTAGCAGGGATGCAATCCGCGAAGCGGGATGCGCCCGCTCGCGGTTCGCATCCCAGCCTCCTTACTAGACCCGTCCTCCGTCGGTTCAGTCCCGGCGCGTGCGGCCCCGCTCCCTAGGGCCGCTGATTGGCGCCTGGCCCAAATTAGTTAATTCACCTGTGCACTGGTCTATATCACCTCACTTCCCCTTCCCTTCCTTGCCGGATCTTGTTGCCATTGTGCCAGTGAAAGTGCTCCTTGTATGTCCCAAGCCAGTGTTCCAGACCCTCTGCCGTTGCCCCTGACTACGATCCTTGCTGCCTGCCCTCACCTTCTGCTACATCCGACCTTGCTCTTGCCTAATCCCTTGTACCGCGCCTATCTCAGCAGTCAGTCGGGGTTGTGTCGCTATCGGGTGGAACGACCTGGGGGTTACCTGCCGCAGCAAGTCCATCCCGCTTTGCGGCGGGCTCTGGTGAATACCAGTAACCCCTTAGACTCCGTTCCCCTGGTACGGCCCACGTCATCGCCCCACTGACACAGAGGATACACCACCAGTATCCTCACAGTACCCGGATCCTGACAATAATACAGGATATAACTCAGGATCAGTACAAGATAAGTAATGTAATGTATGAACACAGTGACCCCACCAGAATAGTGAGTACAGCTCTGGAGTATAATACAGGATATAACTCAGGATCAGTACAGGATAAGTAATGTAATGTATGTACACAGTGACCTCACCAGCAGAATAGTGAGTACAGCTCTGGAGTATAATACAGGATATAACTCAGGATCAGTACAGGATAAGTAATGTCATGTATGTACACAGTGACCTCACCAGCAGAATAGTGAGTACAGCTCTGGGGTATAATACAGGATATAACTCAGGATCAGTACAGGATAAGTAATGTAATGTATGTACACAGTGACCTCACCAGCAGAATAGTGACTACAGCTCTGGAGTATAATGCAGGATATAACTCAGGATCAGTACAGGATAAGTAATGTAATGTATGTACACAGTGACCCCACCAGCAGAATAGTGAGTACAGCTCTGGGGTATAATACAGGATATAACTCAGGATCAGTGCAGGATAAGTAATGTAATGTATGTACGCAATGACCTCACCAGCAGAATAGTGAGTACAGCTCTGGAGTATAATACAGGATATAAATCGAGATTTTCCTAGCTTGTGACGGAAAATATAAGTTATATGAAGACAGGAGGCGAGTATCTTATGCATTAATCTTTCTTTCTTTAATGCTCATAGCAGAAACATCATGCAATTTTTTCAAAACAAAAAACTACAATTCCCAGCAGTCCCCTGTATACTCCTCCCCTCCCAGCCTGACTGGCTGCTATAAAAGGGGGCTGCTTGTAGATCCTCTTCCTCTTTCTTTATGCGAATTTCTTGAACAGCAACCGAACCATCGAACACCGGAACCGTGCCACTTGGACCCTTCCGAACCGTCGGCCAACAGGACCGCAAAACTGTTAATGAACAATGTCGACAGAAAACATCAGTCTTCTACAATATTAGGACGTCTTCACCGTCTCCGTTCAATACCCTGGAAAGACAACAAACAGTATAATAGGGTTGGGTCGGGAGGGAAGATACTCGCCTCCTGTCTTCATATAACTTATATTTTCCGTCACAAGCTAGGAAAATCTCGATTTATATATCAGACAGGAGGCTCATATCTTATGCAAGTTTAAAGCTAACTTCAAATAAAAGAAGACAAAACATAACAGTTAAAGAACAGATATCGACACATGTTCCTCTGGCCTGAAATAGAAATGGCGAAAAGTCGTCTCCGACGACCAATCAGCCGCCAACAAGAGGTCTGACAAGGAACCTCCTGAAGTCACCACTTTCGTGGCCATTGCTCCTCTAGACGAGTGAGCACCGAATAGGGAAATATCAATCCCTGCTAATTCCATGGCTGATCTCACCCACCTGGCCAAAGTGGCCGAGGAAACCGGTAGGTGCGGCTGCACGTAAGATATTAACAATTGGCTATGATTAAGCGACCGTACCGACGCTGTCCGAGTCTCGTACATCTGGAGACAACGCACCACACAAAGTTTGGGGTGCGACGGAAAAAAGGGATAGAATACTGATTGCAAACCCGTTTTGGTTCGTCGAACCACGGAAAAGCGTACTCCCTCAGGTGAGAATTGACGTCTAGAGATGTCAAGGGCTCTAACGTCCGATACTCTTTTAATGGAAACAAGACATAATAATGTAGTCAACTTAAAAGACAGGAGTTTCAATGACAATATCTCGTTGTCTTCCCAAGAGGAAAACGTATCCAACACCCGGGAGACATCCCAAGTAGAATGGTACCTAGGACGAGGAGGACGTTTAAATTTAACTCCCCTGAGGAGACGACACACTAACGGATGTTTACCAACCGGTAACGAGTCCACTGGGCAATGATATGCCGAGATGGCGGATCTGTACACATTTAGAGAACTATAAGATTTTCCCATCTCAAAAGAATCCGCCAGGTAGTTCACTATGACTGGAACAGGTGCTTGAGTGGGATCAACTTGTCGTTGATCACACCAACGAACCCACAAGGCCCATGCAGATCGATACGCCGATCTAGTCCCGGGGGCCCAGGCCAAGGCGAGGAGATCTCTAGCTGATTGTGAAAGTTCGCCACCTGGGTCTGGCACCCCGAAACCAACCACGCTAGGAGTGTGAGATTGCCCTCCAGAACCAGAGGGTGAAGACCCTTGGCTGGATTCGTTAGGAGACGAGGTGAGTGCGGAATTAATCTGGGATAGTCCATTGACATCCCCAACAGGAGAGGAAACCACGGTTGCGTCGGCCACCATGGAGTGAGCAGAACCACCGTCGCTTTCTGAGTCGCAACTTGAAGAAGGACTCTGATAATCAGAGGGAACGGAGGGAACGCATAATGTGTCCCTGTCGCCCACTTCTGGCGGAGTGCGTCTACTGCAGACGCTTCCGGGTCCGGCCTCCAACTGTAAAATCGGGGTAACTGACAGTTGAGGCGTGAAGCAAAGAGGTCCGTATGTAGTGGGCCCCATAATTCTTGGAGCGCCAGGAAAACCGACCGATCCAGGGTCCAATCGCTGGAGTCGGTCAAGTAGCGAGAATTCCAGTCCGCCACCTCGTTGGCGACCCCTGGAAGATATTCCGCTATAGGAAAGATATTCCGGGACAGACAGAAATGCCAAAAGTCGGACGCAATGTCCGTCAAAATTCTGGATCTCGTGCCTCCCAGGCGGTTGACATATTGTACTGCCGCCACGTTGTCCATGCGTAATAATACGCAACAATTGGACTTCTGTCTCAGGAAGCTCCTGATAGCGAAAAACGCTGCCAGGAGTTCCAGAGCGTTGATATGGAGAAGAGATTCCTCTTCTGACCATATCCCGCCGGTGGAGTCTCGCCCGCAACGAGCTCCCCAGCCTTGGCGACTCGCATCGGATTCTATGATCACATCCGGACAGGAGTTGAATATCGTCCTGCCGTTCCATTCTACGGCATGACGCAACCACCAATGCAACTCCGACACCGATTCGGGACATAGTGTTACCTCGTCGGCGTACCGTAAACCCTGCCGGAGATGCAGGGTTTTGAGGCGTTGGAGTGCTCGATAATGGAGTGGAGCTGGGAAGATCGCCTGAATGGAAGCCGACAGTAAACCGACTATCCGTGCGATCAGCCTCAAAGAAGTTTGACCCTTGCGTAAAACCGCTCTGATTTCCTTGCGAATCAGAGCCAGTTTTGATGTTGGTAGACGTAAAACGGCTAGTTGGGTGTCCACTAGAAAACCCAAAAATTCCATCTCTTGGGCCGGGTGTAGCACCGACTTCTTGTGGTTGATGAGGAATCCTAATTCCTCTAACAGAGCCACTGTCCACTGCTTGTGTAGCAGAGCTTGAGACCTGGACCGTGCCATGATCAGTAGATCGTCCAGATATATTATGAGTCTCACCCCTCTGCTCCGAAGAACAGCTATCACGGGTTTCATCAACTTGGTGAAACACCACGGGGCCGATGACAAACCGAATGGAAGGCAAGTGAATTGCCACATTCTGTTTCTCCAAAGAAATCTTAGGAATTTCTGTGAAGAAGGGTGCATTGGGACGGTGAGATACGCGTCCTTTAAGTCGATTTTTACTAGCCAGTCCCCTGGCCACAGGAGGTCTCTTAATAGATGGATCCCTTCCATCTTGAAATGACGATATGTCACATGTTGGTTTAGATCTCTTAAGTTTATGACTGGGCGATAGCCGCCGTCCTTCTTCTTGACTAAGAAGAGGTTGCTGACAAACCCTGGCGACTGGGGGTCTACTTCCTGAACCGCCCCTTTTATCCGAAGTTCCTGTAGTTCCTCGTCTATGAGGGCTACATTTGGAGTAGAAAATCGTATTGGGTGTGGAATAACATTTAGAGTTGGCACAGACAGGAATTCTATGATGTATCCCTTCACAGTGTTGAGAACCCAGGCGTCTGCCGTAATCGTGGACCAGACGTGGGTAAAATACATTAGTCTGCCCCCCACTAAGGTATGTGGTAGAGAAAGTGGAAGGGTACTCACCAGTTGTCGGGCGTGACCTGGGATAACCACGTCCCCCGCGTCCTCTCCATGGTCGACCCCGGGGGGGGAAAAATGGTGCGGGTTGAGCCACTGGCAAAGCATATGGCTGGTGTACGGGCTGATATTGTTGGGCACCTGGTCTGTTGTAGGGCCTGAAAGAAGCGTTGCGGCCGGCAGATCGGCCTCTGCTTCTGCCGGCCTTGCCAAAAACCTTGACGGATTGGCCCGCCTTCTTCAGTGAAGATTGGGCCTTGTCAAGGCTCGTGAAGAGGGACACAAATTTGTTAATATTCTTGAGTAAGTCCTCTCCAAACAACATACCCTCGGCAGAGGGACCTGGTTCGCTCTCAGCTAAGTGTGATAGCTGAGGGTCCAGTTTCATGAGGATTGATCTCCTCCTTTCAATTGAACAGGTAGTGTTTGCACTACCGAGCATACACACGGCTCTTTGGGTCCAGCCTCTTAGCTGCTCTAAGTCGACCGGTTGGGCCGTGGAGGCCGCCTGTTCTGATAGATTAAGAATTTTGGTTAGTGGCCCTAACATATCCAAAATTCTATCTTGGATGAGCTTGAAAGAACGCTCTATCCCTTTTTTAGCGTATCTACCGGACCGCGTCAGGTATTTGAGCAAGACGGGGTCTATTTCCGGCGTCAGTGTCACTTTCTTTGCGATAAAGGGTCTAGGGCATTCTGCCCGTAATTTGTTGCGGTTGGACCGGTCGATAGCCCTTCTGGTCCAGAACTCTATATACTGAGCGACCTGAGGTAGCGGTGCCCAGTCTCCTGATCGTGGATGCGAAATAGCATCAGGGCTGAAAAATGGCTGCCCTAGTGTATCTAGAATCGCCTCGCTTGGCGTGTTTACTGTGGCATCATCAAAGTCTGCCATGAGCCCCGCATCTGAGTCCGCAGACTCTGAATCATCATCATCAGCTACCTCCGATTCGATAGATGAGTCATCATTAGAGGTGTCAAAAGAATTAGGTTTAGACCGTCTGGCGGTCTTATGCCTCTTTATTGTCTCCTTGAGGCCCAAGGGTCGTACTTGTTCAGATTGATGTGGGGCGTGACAGGCCGGGTTGGGTCCTGTCTGGGACATATTATTATCTTCCCCTGCCGGGGAGTCGAGTTGAGCTGATACATGTTTTCGTTTAGAAGGGGCTTTACCCCCTGTAGTCCGGATGCCAGATGTAGTGGCCTGTGGTACAGTAGGCCAAGCTGCAGATGTTAAAGCAGCTTGGACGGACTTATTGATAAGGTCCTGAATTTGTGCTGCTGACAAAAACTGGGAAGTTTCTAGATCTCCAGCTTTACCAGCAACTCCGGACAATGTGGGGACAGGAGTAATAAAATGGTTGTCCTCAGACATGATAAGACTAGAAGCTACAAGTAGCTAGGACTAAGGTAGAATAAAATATATATACCGCGGTATCTACAGCCAGGTAAGGGTTAACAGCCCTGGATACGTATAACAAGCTAAGCTCTGAAAGGTATGTTCATAGGACAAACGTTGCCAAATATACAGACAGACCGTACGCGATGCTGGCGTTCCCTCACTCCTCTCGCACAACACTGGCGCCGGAGCGAGGAGGCGTAACTCAGTTACAGCGCTCGCGGGCGTAATCTCACGAGACTACGGTCGCGAGTTCTGTGATAGGACGCGCGGTCAATGATGTAAGCGTGCGCGTCAGGAGCGCGTCACTAGAACACGCCCCCGACCCTCTAAGCCCGCGAAAAGAGAGAGAGACGGCGGGAACGCCGACAAGAAGACGCTAAGGCCCTCCCCCAATATGGAGTCGGGTAAGACTACAAGCGGGAAAAGAAGGGGAAAGGAAGGAACAAAGGGGGGGGAGGAAAGGAAAGAATTGGGACAGAAAAGAAGGATCGCGAAGCGTGCGACTCAAATTACAGACTCACAATCTGTAAGTAGAAGAAGACAGATATAACATATAAGAATAATAATTATAATAATAATAAAACAATAAAATCACAAAAATACAGGACAATCATATATGAATGAACCGTATATGATCCTATATGACAATATAATTAGAAAGGAAACAAAGAAAACCATATGAGACAGATCATATACTTAACTTGCTGCCAGAGCAGAAAGAAAGAGGAAGAGGATCTACAAGCAGCCCCCTTTTATAGCAGCCAGTCAGGCTGGGAGGGGAGGAGTATACAGGGGACTGCTGGGAATTGTAGTTTTTTGTTTTGAAAAAATTGCATGATGTTTCTGCTATGAGCATTAAAGAAAGAAAGATTAATGCATAAGATATGAGCCTCCTGTCTGATATATAACTCAGGATCAGTACAGGATAAGTAATGTATGTACACAGTGTCCTCACCAGCAGAATAGTGAGTACAGCTCTGGAGTATAATACAGGATATAACTCAGGATCAGTACAGGATAAGTAATGTAATGTATGTACACAGTGACCTCACCAGCAGAATAGTGAGTACAGCTCTGGAGTATAATACAGGATATAACTCAGGATCAGTACAGGATAAGTAATGTAATGTATGTACACAGTGATCTCACCAGCAGAATAGTGAGTACAGCTCTGGAGTATAATACAGAATATAACTCAGGATCAGTACAGGATGTTACGCCGAGCGCTCCGGGTCCCCGCTCCTCCCCGGAGCGCTCGCTACACTCCTCTCACTGCAGCGCTCCGGTCGGTTCCACGGACCCGGGGCGCTGCGATACCGCCTCTGGCCGGGATGCGATTCGCGATGCGGGTAGCGCCCGCTCGCGATGCGCACCCCGGCTCCCGTACCTGACTCGCTCTCCGTCAGTTCTGTCCCGGCGCGCGCGGCCCCGCTCCCTAGGGCGCGCGCGCGCCGGGTCTTTGCGATTTAAAGGGCCACTGCGCCGCTGATTGGCGCAGTGGTTCCAATTAGTGTTTACACCTGTGCACTTCCCTATATCACCTCACTTCCCCTTCACTCCCTCGCCGGATCTTGTTGCCTTAGTGCCAGTGAAAGCGTTTCCTTGTGTGTTCCTAGCCTGTGTTCCAGACCTCCTGCCGTTGCCCCTGACTACGATCCTTGCTGCCTGCCCCGACCTTCTGCTACGTCCGACCTTGCTTCTGTCTACTCCCTTGTACCGCGCCTATCTTCAGCAGCCAGAGAGGTTGAGCCGTTGCTAGGGGATACGACCTGGTCACTACCGCCGCAGCAAGACCATCCCGCTTTGCGGCGGGCTCTGGTGAAAACCAGTAGTGACTTAGAACCGATCCTCTAGCACGGTCCACGCCAATCCCTCTCTGGCACAGAGGATCCACTACCTGCCAGCCGGCATCGTGACAGTAGATCCGGCCATGGATCCCGCTGAAGTTCCTCTGCCAGTTGTCGCTGACCTCACCACGGTGGTCGCCCAGCAGTCACAACAGATTGCGCAACAAGGCCAACAGCTGTCTCAACTGACTGTTATGCTACAACAGTTACTACCACAGCTCCAGCAACCATCTCCTCCGCCAGCTCCTGTACCTCCTCCGCAGCGAGTGGCCGCTTCTGGACTACGACTATCCTTGCCGGATAAATTTGATGGGGACTCTAAGCTTTGCCGTGGCTTCCTTTCCCAATGTTCATTACACTTGGAGATGATGTCGGACCAGTTCCCCACTGAAAGGTCTAAGGTGGCTTTCGTAGTCAGCCTGCTGTCTGGAAAAGCCCTGGCTTGGGCCACACCGCTCTGGGACCGCAATGACCCCGTCACTGCCTCTGTACACTCCTTCTTCTCGGAAATTCGAAGTGTCTTTGAGGAACCTGCCCGAGCCTCTTCTGCTGAGACTGCCCTGTTGAACCTGGTCCAGGGTAATTCTTCCGTTGGCGAGTATGCCGTACAATTCCGTACTCTTGCTTCTGAATTATCCTGGAACAATGAGGCCCTCTGCGCGACCTTTAAAAAAGGCCTATCCAGCAACATTAAAGATGTTCTGGCCGCACGAGAAATGCCTGCTAATCTTCATGAACTTATTCACCTAGCCACTCGCATTGACATGCGTTTTTCCGAAAGGCGTCAGGAGCTCCGCCAAGATATGGACTCTGTTCGCACGAGGCGTTTCTTCTCCTCGGCTCCTCTCTCCTCTGGTTCCCTGCAATCTGTTCCTGTGCCTCCCGCCGTGGAGGCTATGCAGGTCGACCGGTCTCGCCTGACATCTCAAGAGAGGACACGACGCCGCATGGAGAACCTCTGCCTGTACTGTGCTAGTACTGAACACTTCCTGAGGGATTGTCCTATCCGCCCTCCCCGCCTGGAAAGACGTACCCTGACTCCGCACAAAGGTGAGACAATCCTTGATGTCCACTCTGCTTCTCCACGTCTTACTGTGCCTGTGCGGATGTCTGCCTCTGCCTTCTCCTTCTCTTCTGTGGCCTTCTTGGACTCTGGATCTGCAGGAAATTTTATTTTGGCCTCTCTCGTCAACAGGTTCAACATCCCAGTGACCAGTCTCACCAGACCCCTTTACATCAATTGTATAAACAATGAAAGATTGGACTGTTCCATACGTTTCCGCACGGAGCCCCTTCTAATGAGCATCGGATCTCATCACGAGAGGATTGAACTTTTGGTCCTCCCCAATTGCACCTCGGAAGTTCTCCTTGGACTTCCCTGGCTTCAACTTCATTCCCCAACCCTGGATTGGTCCACTGGGGAGATCAAGAGTTGGGGGCCCTCTTGTTCCAAGGACTGTCTAAAACCGGTTCCCAGTGACCCTTGCCGTAACTCTGTGCTTCCTCCAGTAACCGGTCTCCCTAAGGCCTATATGGACTTCGCGGATGTTTTCTGCAAAAAACAAGCGGAGACTTTACCTCCTCACAGGCCTTATGATTGTCCTATCGACCTCCTCCCGGGCACTACTCCACCCCGGGGCAGAATTTATCCTCTCTCTGCCCCAGAGACTCTTGCCATGTCTGAATACGTCCAGGAGAATCTAAAAAAGGGCTTTATCCGTAAATCCTCCTCTCCTGCCGGAGCCGGATTTTTCTTTGTGTCCAAAAAAGATGGCTCTCTACGTCCTTGCATTGACTACCGCGGACTTAATAAAATCACGGTTAAGAACCGCTACCCCTTACCCCTCATCTCTGAACTCTTTGATCGCCTCCAAGGTGCCCACATCTTTACTAAATTGGACTTAAGAGGCGCCTATAACCTCATCCGCATCAGAGAGGGGGATGAGTGGAAAACAGCATTTAACACCAGAGATGGACACTTTGAGTATCTGGTCATGCCCTTTGGCCTGTGCAACGCCCCTGCTGTCTTCCAAGACTTTGTTAATGAAATTTTTCGTGATCTGTTATACTCCTGTGTTGTTGTATATCTTGATGATATCCTAATTTTTTCGGCCAATCTAGAAGAACACCGCCAGCATGTCCGTATGGTTCTTCAGAGACTTCGTGACAATCAACTCTATGCTAAAATTGAGAAATGTCTGTTTGAATGCCAATCTCTTCCTTTTCTAGGATACTTGGTCTCTGGCCAGGGACTACAAATGGATCCAGATAAACTCTCTGCCGTCTTAGATTGGCCACGCCCCTCCGGACTCCGTGCCATCCAACGTTTTTTGGGGTTCGCCAATTATTACAGGCAATTTATTCCACATTTTTCTACCATTGTGGCTCCTATTGTGGCTTTAACCAAAAAAAATGCCGATCCCAAGTCTTGGCCTCCTCAAGCGGAAGACGCCTTTAAACGACTCAAGTCTGCCTTCTCTTCGGCTCCCGTGCTCTCCAGACCTGACCCATCTAAACCCTTCCTATTGGAGGTTGATGCCTCCTCAGTGGGAGCTGGAGCTGTCCTTCTACAAAAAAACTCTTCCGGGCATGCTGTTACTTGTGGGTTTTTTTCTAGGACCTTCTCTCCGGCGGAGAGGAACTACTCCATCGGGGATCGAGAGCTTCTAGCCATCAAATTAGCACTTGAGGAATGGAGGCATCTGCTGGAGGGATCAAGATTTCCAGTTATTATTTACACCGATCACAAGAACCTCTCATACCTCGAGTCTGCCCAACGGCTGAATCCTCGTCAGGCCAGGTGGTCTCTGTTCTTTGCCCGATTTAATTTTGAAATTCACTTTCGGCCTGCTGATAAGAACATTAGGGCCGATGCTCTCTCTCGTTCCTCAGATGCTTCTGAAATTGAACTCTCTCCTCAACACATCATTCCTCCTGACTGCCTGATTTCCACTTCTCCAGCCTCCATCAGGCAAACTCCTCCAGGAAAGACCTTTGTTTCTCCACGCCAACGCCTCGGAATCCTCAAATGGGGTCACTCCTCCCATCTCGCAGGTCATGCGGGCATCAAGAAATCTGTGCAACTCATCTCTCGCTTCTATTGGTGGCCGACTCTAGAGACTGATGTGGTGGACTTTGTGCGAGCCTGCACTATCTGTGCCCGGGATAAGACTCCTCGCCAGAAGCCCGCTGGTTTTCTTCTTCCTCTGCCTGTTCCCGAACAACCTTGGTCTCTGATTGGTATGGATTTTATTACTGACTTACCCCCATCCCATGGCAACACTGTTATTTGGGTGGTCGTTGATCGATTCTCCAAAATGGCACATTTCATCCCTCTTCCTGGTCTTCCTTCAGCGCCTCAGTTGGCTAAACAATTTTTTGTACACATTTTTCGTCTTCACGGGTTGCCTACGCAGATCGTCTCGGATAGAGGCGTCCAATTTGTGTCTAAATTCTGGAGGGCTCTCTGTAAACAACTCAAGATTAAATTAAATTTTTCTTCTGCATACCATCCTCAATCCAATGGACAAGTAGAAAGAATTAACCAGATCTTGGGTGACTATTTACGACATTTTGTTTCCTCCCGCCAGGATGACTGGGCAGATCTTCTACCTTGGGCCGAATTCTCGTATAATTTCAGAATCTCTGAATCTTCCTCCAAATCCCCGTTTTTCGTGGTGTACGGCCGTCACCCTCTTCCCCCCCCTCCCTACCCCCTTGCCCTCTGGTCTGCCCGCTGTGGATGAAATTTCTCGTGATCTTTCCATCATATGGAGAGAGACCCAAAATTCTCTCTTACAGGCTTCTTCACGCATGAAGAGATTCGCGGATAAGAAAAGAAGAGCTCCTCCCATTTTTTCCCCTGGAGACAAGGTATGGCTCTCCGCCAAATATGTCCGCTTCCGTGTCCCTAGCTATAAGTTGGGACCACGCTATCTTGGTCCTTTCAAGATTTTGCGCCAGATTAATCCTGTCTCTTACAAACTTCTTCTTCCTCCTTCTCTTCGTATTCCTAATGCCTTTCATGTTTCTCTTCTTAAACCACTTATCATTAACCGTTTCTCTCCCAAATCTGTTCCCCCCACTCCTGTCTCCGGCTCCTCGGACATCTTCTCCGTCAAGGAAATTTTAGCATCTAAAAAGGTCAGAGGGAAAACCTTCTTTTTAGTGGATTGGGAGGGTTGTGGTCCAGAAGAGAGGTCCTGGGAACCTGAGGACAATATCCTGGACAAAAGTCTGGTCCTCAGGTTCTCAGGCTCCAAGAAGAGGGGGAGACCCAAGGGGGGGGGTACTGTTACGCCGAGCGCTCCGGGTCCCCGCTCCTCCCCGGAGCGCTCGCTACACTCCTCTCACTGCAGCGCTCCGGTCGGTTCCACGGACCCGGGGCGCTGCGATACCGCCTCTGGCCGGGATGCGATTCGCGATGCGGGTAGCGCCCGCTCGCGATGCGCACCCCGGCTCCCGTACCTGACTCGCTCTCCGTCAGTTCTGTCCCGGCGCGCGCGGCCCCGCTCCCTAGGGCGCGCGCGCGCCGGGTCTTTGCGATTTAAAGGGCCACTGCGCCGCTGATTGGCGCAGTGGTTCCAATTAGTGTTTACACCTGTGCACTTCCCTATATCACCTCACTTCCCCTTCACTCCCTCGCCGGATCTTGTTGCCTTAGTGCCAGTGAAAGCGTTTCCTTGTGTGTTCCTAGCCTGTGTTCCAGACCTCCTGCCGTTGCCCCTGACTACGATCCTTGCTGCCTGCCCCGACCTTCTGCTACGTCCGACCTTGCTTCTGTCTACTCCCTTGTACCGCGCCTATCTTCAGCAGCCAGAGAGGTTGAGCCGTTGCTAGGGGATACGACCTGGTCACTACCGCCGCAGCAAGACCATCCCGCTTTGCGGCGGGCTCTGGTGAAAACCAGTAGTGACTTAGAACCGATCCTCTAGCACGGTCCACGCCAATCCCTCTCTGGCACAGAGGATCCACTACCTGCCAGCCGGCATCGTGACACAGGATAAGTAATGTAATGTATGTACACACTGACCTCACCAGCAGAATAGTGAGTACAGCTCTGGAGTATAATACAGGATATAACTCAGGATCAGTACAGGATAAGTAATGTAATGTATGTACACAGTGACCTCACCAGCAGAATACTGAGCGCAGCTCTGGGGTATAATACAGGATGGAGCAGAATAGGCTGCAGATTTATCGGGGATAAGGTATCATGTGACTTCATGTTTATTTACCTTATTCCAAAAAACATTGCAACAGTATTTTTCTGCCATGTTATGGAGGGGGCACAACTCACAGCGTATAATGTTCAGAGGAGGGGGGACGTCTTCTTGTATTTCCCTGGTAACAATGTATGAGGTGATGAGGATAAAGCAAGGAAGAAGATCAAAGTAAGATGAAAAATTTAACAAAATCTCCTTATAAATAATATGGGGGGTAGAGGTGGAAAATTATACAGATTTGTAAAAAAAAAAATCCTTACAGTACTTATCAGCTGCTGTATGCTTCAGAGGAAGTTGTGTAGTTCTTTCCAGTCTGACCACAGTGCTCTATGCTGACACCTCTGTCCATGTCATTAACTGTCCAGAGCAGGAACAAATCCCCATAGGTGTCAGCAGAGAGAACTGTGGTCAGACTGAAAAGAACTACACAACTTCCCCTGGAACATACAGCAGCTGATAAGTATTGGAAGGATTAAGATTTTTACATAGTAGTAATTTACAAATCTGTTTAACTTTCTGGAGCCAGTAGGAGAAAATTGTTTTCCACCGGTGTACCCCTTTAAACCTTTATCATCATCATCGCACAGGTCCTTATGATTGACATTCTTTCAGGTTCAGCTCTGGACGCCCTTTTTTATGTCCTGGGGGGTGTCAGGTCACTGGGGGAGGGGGTCTTGTGCGGCACATTTGCTGCTGTCACTTATGTCCTGGAGGACTGGGTTTAGCGTTAATTGATTTTCAGGTAAATAACATGAATTTACAGCTCCCCCCCCCCCCCCCCCCCCCCCCCACTGACACCAGGAATTCAATTACAGCGACACAGGGGGGTCATTCACTAAGACCACAAGAGAATGACTCCACCAGATGCTGAAATGTCATCCAGCCAAACGCATTACAATCCTAGGGGCCCAATGTACACTCACATCACTGCATGATCTCAGGGGCCACGTCTACTCCATCCTCACTGCACAATCCTAGGGGCCCCATATACACCCGTATACAATCTGCACATCACTGCATTATCTCAGGGGCCACATCTACATATTACTTAATTCTACAACTATAGGGGCCCCCTATACACTCTGCACATGACTCCACGATCTTACGGGCCCCTTTTACACACTGCACATCCCTGCATGATCTCAGGGGCCACTTCTTCTCCATGCCTCACTCCACAATTCTAGGGGCCCTATGTATACACTATGCATATTACTCCACGATCTTATGGGCCCCATATACACTCTGCACATTGATGCATGATCTCAGGGGCCACATCTACTCCATCCTCACTGCACAATCCTAGGGGCCCCATATACACCCGTATACAATCTGCACATCACTGCATTATCTCAGGGACCACATCTACATATTACTTAATTCTGCAATTCTAGGGGCCCCCTATACACTCTGCACATGACTCCACGATCTTAGGGGCCCCTTTTACACACTGCACATCCCTGCATGATCTCAGGGGCCACTTCTTCCCCATGCCTCACTCCACAATTCTAGGGGCCCCCTATACGCTCTGCATATTACTCCACGATCTTATGGGCCCCATATACACTCTGCACATCGATGCATGATCTCAGGGGCCACATCTACACCACACATTACTCCACAATCATGGGGGCCTCATCTACACATAACTGATTGATCTTAGGGGCCACATCTACACCACATATTGCTTAATGATCTCAGGGGCCCCATATATACTTGGCACATTTCTCCATGATCCTGGGGCCCAAACTACACACTGCACATCCCTGCATGATCTCAGGGGCCACATCTACACCATCCTCACTCCACAATCCTATGGGCCCCATATACACTCTGCACATCGATGCATGATATCAGGGGCCACATCTACACCACACATTACTCCACAATCATGGGGGCCTCATCTACACCCCACAATACTCAATGGGGGAGATTTATCAAAACCTGTACAGAGGAAAAGTTGTCCAGTTGCCCAGTTGCCCATAGCAACCAATCAGATCGCTGCTTTCATTTTTAACAAGGCCTCTGCAAAATGAAACAATCTGATTGGTTGCTATGGGCAACTGGGCAACTTTTCCTTTGCACAGGTTTTTATAAAGCTACACCAATGACCCCAAGGGCCCCATATACACTTCACCCATGACTCCACTATCCCAGGGGCCCAATCTATATACCCCTATTACTTTGTGATCCCAAGGGCCCCATCTACACTCTGCATATTACTCATAATCCACATGTCACACGTAGATTCGCCACCTTTCTTGCAAAAAAATAAAAAAATACCGGCCATGCTAATTTGCATAATTAATTATATATGCATGACATCACAGGATACACATATGTGGGGAAAATGTTGTCCTTTTCTGACCCCTAAAGCTTTTTTATTTCTCCTTCTACGAGGATGTATGAAGGGTCATTTTTTGCACCTCGATCTGTAGTTTTTAACAGGACCATTTTTGTTTTGATGGGACTTTTTTGATCGCTTTTTTTTTTTTAATTAAATTTGGGAGTTGTAGTTAGTTACTAACTACAACTCCCAGCATGTCCTGATACAGCCTGTGGCTCAGCAGCTGCCCCCAACGAAAACTACAACTCCCAGCATGTTGGGCTATATAGTAGTATATAGTATAGGTCAGTGTTTTCCAACCAGGGGTGCCTCCAGCTGTTACAAAACTACAACTCCCAGCATGTTGGACTATATAGTAGTATATAGTATAGAGCAGTGTTTCCCAACCAGAGGTGCCTCCAGCTGTTGCAAAACTACAACTCCCAGAATTTTGGACTATATAGTAGTATATAGTATAGGTCAGTGTTTCCCAACCAGGGGTGCCTCCAGCTGTTGCAAAACTACAACTCCCAGCATGTTGGACTATATAGTAGTATATAGTATAGGTCATTGTTTCCCAACCAGAGCACCTCCAGCTGTTGCAAAACTACAACTCCCAGCATGTTGGACAATATAGTAGTATATAGTATAGGTCAGTGTTTCCCAACCAGAGCGCCTCCAGCTGTTGCAAAACTATAACTCCCAGCATGCCCGGACAGCCGTTGGCTGTCTGGGCATGCTGGGAGTTGCAGTTTTGCAACAGCTGGAGGTGCTCTGGTTGGGAAACACTGGTATAGTAAATGGTTCAACATTCCAGGAGTTGGAGGATTGGTTGGATAAATACCGGCCAGGTGACAACCCTAGTCACACGATGATCCCAGAGAGCTGAGACATGTGGAGATATTTGCAGGGTACTTAGTTGGATGTCCGGGAATGCTGGGAGTTGTAGTTTCGCAACATCTGGAGGTCCACAGTTTGGAGACCACTAATATAGGGGATTTACAGATAAAGTATTGGGCAGAGAAGACCATTTAGAGGGCAGTCATGTCCAGGGTGGGCTGAGATACGAAGCCTCCAGCTGCTGCTCCCCCACCTGTTACCTGTCAGTGAATGGCGCAGGATTATTTATAACCGGCCTGAGGTTTCCAGAACTCGTCACATCCAAATTATGGAAATTAAAAGCAGAGATTTTTCCAGCGCAGGGAGAGGAGTCATTCACCTGGCGTGAGATCAGAGACGGGCAGACGGGGGGGGCTTATACCTTATTTACATTCCTCCATCGGACTCTTGGATCAGACCTTCATTTTGGCAATTACTCTGATTGCTGCAATAAGTCTGATGTATCCGGGGAGGGGGGTGGGCAATGGAGAACAATATGGGGGTCACCTGAGGATCTGGGGGACTGGAAACTCATCAATTTGTGGTCACATCCCCATAAATGTCTCCAGTTATGTAGGATGCATTGGAAGGAACCCAGCTTTCCCAGATGCAGACAAGCCAGATGCTATACAGCAGTGTCTCCCAAGCAGTGCCTCCAGCTGTTGCAAAACTACAACTCCCAGTATGCCCAGACAGTCAAAGGCTGTCTGGGCATGCTGGGAGTTGTAGTTTTGCAACAGCTGGAGCCACCTTGCCTGGGGAATACTGCTATACAGGACTATCACAATTAATTATTACAAAGGACCACAACCATGATTGTTATTCAGTAGTATAATGTGACGACAAATCCAGAAATCACAGACAATCACTTACACTATTAAAGTAGAGAATAATATAGAGGATCTTGTACATGCATTGTGCTTACCTGTTTTAGCTGATGTGGCAGGCACGGGGCATTTCAACCATACTGATTGTAATTTCATCCCTAAAATGATTTCCTAATGCTGCCTACATTTCCCACGAATCCTCTAGCTTTGCAGAGAGAGGGTGTGGAGTCTTATCACTGCATCTGGTCATCTGGTTAGGGCCAGTATACCTTTTAATACAATTAAGGAGTATTATAAAGATTTGAAGTCCTTAGGCAGCGTTAACACACTCAGTCTTCATATTTCATATATTTTTAATGCATTTTGGCTGTGTTTTACTAAAACGTCTGTAAAAATGCCATGTTTTTACCAATGTGTGAACAAACCTCATGGAAGGCTTATAACTACTATATATCCTGATCCCATAGAAATAGCAACAGTATACAGAGAGAGCTGGAGGAGAGGTGCATAACTAATATATCTTAATCCCATAGAGATAGCAGCAGTATACAGAAAGAGCTGCAGAAGTGTATACAGGTGTCGGCCAACAAGCCTCCTCCCATAGACATGAATTGAGGGGGGCGTGGCCGTTATGTTACGATCCCAGCCTCCGGCTCTGAGTATTCTGAACAAAATGTTCAGAACACTAGAGCGCCGGAGAACTCCTTTAAAGGGGTACTCCGCTCCACAGCATCCGGAACATTTAGTTCCGAATGCTGGGTGCGGGCTTCCAAGGTAGCCCCCTAGTGATGTCACGTCATGCCCGCCCCCTCATTGCACGTCTATGGGAAGTGTAAGAAACCGAAGGGTAAACTTGCACTGAGAGCTTTTGTTTGGTCTTGTTGTTTTGGTTACGCCTGTCTGACTGGTCAGCTGACCTTGATTGCAGCACCTGTTCTGACTCCATATAAGCTGGCAGTCTACTCCCAGTCAGTGCCTGCAAAATTATTAGTGATTTTGTACTCTGACAACTCCTGGCTTGACGCGGATTGGGGACTTTGACTTATTGTGTGAGTTTGTTAGTTTTGCTATGTTAGTCTGTCTGTTTCCAACTGTTCCTTGACCAGACTCTGTTTTATTGTAGTTTATTGTTTTGACTTTTTAACTGTCCCTCATTTATTTAGGAAGGGACTGTCTCCATGGTTGTGGACCTGTTATTTAGGACAGGTACGCAAGTAGGCAGGGATTGGGGGAGTGGGCGAGAATAGTGTGCACTCCTTCCCTGCAAAGTCCTGACAGGAAGGAGGCATGACGGCCATCACACCCCCTCCCATAGACTTGCATTGGGGGCGTGGCGTCACGAGGGGGCAGGGCGACCACGGCAGCCCGCAACCAGTGTTCCGAACTAAATGTTCCGGACGCTGGGGAGCGGAGTACCCCTTTAAGGTCTGGCCACAGCATCTCGTAGGGATTGAGATCAGGGATGGTGATTTGGCCACTCCAAAACCTTCATTCAGTTTCTCTGGAGCCATTGAGAGGTGACCTGCTTGTCGATTCCTGTCCTGCTGTATAACCCGTCTGCACTTCTCGATCTGACAGGACGACATTATTTCTTCAGGTTTTTCTGACAGTTCAGAATTCTCAGCCCCATCAGTGATGACAAGGTGTCCGGGTCCTGACCATCACACTAACACCGCCATGTCTGACTATGGTCTTGTGTTATCATTGTAGATGTGGTCATCACTTTGCACCAGATGGAACTGGTTCCACATTTTCCAAAAAGATCAAGCTCTGACTGCTCAGTCCACAGAAGATCATTCCAAAAGTCTTGGGGGGAGGTTCATCAAATGTGAGACTAGCCTTCTTGGTCAGCAGTGATTTGCATCATTTTTGACTGTTGTCTTATTGTGGAAATGTGCGTTGACCTTATCAGAGCACAGGGGTCATGTCCTGGCAAAAAAGTGTGGGAAATCAGAAACTCACAGAAGATTTCCACTCAAGGGCTGGTCCTGCGAGACTCCCACTAACGGGAAGAGCACTCTTGCTGTGAAAAAGTGCTGGAACCCCGTTCCCATGTGTTCCTGCTGGACTTAAGCCCTGCCCGAGCAGATATTTAGATGTTAGTCTGGTTCTTCTTTGACCTCTTGAATTGTTGGTCTTTATGACTTTATGGTAGGACGACCTCTCCTGAGAAGGTTCAATGGTCCACATTGAAGATCTTTAGAGGTTTATCTGGTTTTCCTATGACCTCCTGGACCTTCTCCATTTACGAATAATGGCCCTCACTGTGGTTCTCTGGAGTCTAGAGCCTCAGCACTGGTGTCGTAACCCTTGTGGTAGATCTCAATGACTTTTCCTGTATCATGTTCTGCTGTTTGACCCCTTCTAGCTGTTTTACATTGCAGGACAGATTTTGATGCCAGATACATATGTGAATCCAACAGGACTGATGGTGGTGACATTCTCTCCTCTTGTGGTCATACATGTACCGTGAGTGGCGTGTTCCACTGGGTGAATGAGTATGCCTGGGGGAAGGGTATTCAAAAGAAGGGGGAGAAAAAATGGGAAGGGAGGGTGTTCCCTCTGTGGATCAGGTGACTGTATAAAGACCAGACTCCTCCCACAAATAAGGTTAACTAATGTTAAAGGGGTACTCTGGCCCTAAGACTTCTTATCCCCCAGCCAAAGGATAGGTGATAAGATGTCTGACCGGGGGGGGGGGGGTGTCCTGCCGCTGGGGACCCCACAATCTTGCATTCACACCCACCTCTTTGAGCTGCACGCCGCGCTGCCATCTTACAAATGTCCGTCACGCCCCCTCCCGTAGACTTGCATACTGGCGGCGGGGGTGATGTCACAGGGGGCGGGGCATGACATCACAATACTCCGGCCACGTGGTCGGCACCCAGCAGTTTGTGAGCTGGCAGCATGGCGTGCAGCTCAAAGAGGTGGGTGCCGAATGCAAGATCCTTTGGATAGGGGATAAGAAGTCTTAGGGCCGGAGTACCCCTTTAACCTATACTTATCGGTTCTCTGAGGAGCAGTTTTAGGCCATGTTCACATGTCAGAATTTCCATGTGGAATCCGCACTGGATTTAATGAGATTCTGCAGCACTGTGCACATGGCGGAATTTCCATGCCAGATGTTTCTGATTCTGCTGTCCGCAGAAATAATGGCCTTGTCCATTCTTTCTGTGGATTCCGCACGGAAAATGCATTGCCGTCTATGGAGACAGCACATTTCTGAGCTGTCTTGGCAGCGGATGTTCGCAGTCTGCGGAATGTGCGCACAGTGGTTTTCCATGTAGACATTCCGATGTCTGAACATATCCTTAGTATGAATCCACTTTAGATGGAAATCAAGGAAAAACATCCAGAGATCCTGAGGATGGAAAAAAACAATGTTTGAAAGATTTCAGAGAAGGATTCAGGAATCACTGTAATGAACAGGTCAGAAGAATAAAACTGCAAACAATGGTTGTGTCCGACTAACATGTCCAACCCACAACTCACCGCTTCTTAGCACAGACAACCAGCTCCAGCAAGGGAAACAGAAAAGGAAGACTCCAGGGGAAGAGAGCAAAAACTGTATCACTAAGCAGTGGAGAAACATGTCCTGGTCAGATGGATCCAGATCTCTATAGAGAAACATGTCCTGGTCAGATGGATCCAGATCTCTGTGGAGAAACATGTCCTGGTCAGATGGATCCAGATCTCTATAGAGAAACATGTCCTGGTCAGATGGATCCAGATCTCTGTAGAGAAACATGGCCTGATCAGATGGATCCAGATCTCTATAGAGAAACATGTCCTGGTCAGATGGATCCAGATCTCTATAGAGAAACATGTCCTGGTCAGATGGATCCAGATCTCTATAGAGAAACATGTCCTGGTCAGATGGATCCAGATCTCTATAGAGAAACATGTCCTGGTCAGATGGATCCAGATCTCTATAGAGAAACATGGCCTGGTCAGATGGATCCAGATCTCTATAGAGAAACGTGTCCTGGTCAGATGGATCCAGATCTCTATAGAGAAACATGGCCTGGTCAGATGGATCCAGATCTCTGGAGAAACATGGCCTGGTCAGATGGATCCAGATCTCTGTATAAAAACATGTCCTGGTCAGATGGATCCAGATCTCTATAGAGAAACATGTCCTGGTCAGATGGATCCAGATCTCTATAGAGAAACATGTCCTGGTCAGATGGATCCAGATCTCTATAGAGAAACATGTCCTGGTCAGATGGATCCAGATCTCTATAGAGAAACATGGCCTGGTCAGATGGATCCAGATCTCTATAGAGAAACGTGTCCTGGTCAGATGGATCCAGATCTCTATAGAGAAACATGGCCTGGTCAGATGGATCCAGATCTCTGGAGAAACATGGCCTGGTCAGATGGATCCAGATCTCTGTATAAAAACATGTCCTGGTCAGATGGATCCAGATCTCTATAGAGAAACATGTCCTGGTCAGATGGATCCAGATCTCTATAGAGAAACATGACCTGGTCAGATGGATCCAGATCTCTATAGAGAAACATGACCTGGTCAGATGGATCCAGATCGCTATAGAGAAACATGGCCTGGTCAGATGGATCCAGATCTCTATAGAGAAACATGGCCTGGTCAGATGGATCCAGATCTCTGTATAAAAACATGTCCTGGTCAGATGGATCCAGATCTCTATAGAGAAACATGACCTGGTCAGATGGATCCAGATCTCTATAGAGAAACATGGCCTGGTCAGATGGATCCAGATCTCTATAGAAAAACATGACCTGGTCAGATGGATCCAGATCTCTATAGAGAAACATGACCTGGTCAGATGGATCCAGATCTCTATAGAGAAACATGACCTGGTCAGATGGATCCAGATCTCTATAGAGAAACATGACCTGGTCAGATGGATCCAGATCTCTATAGAGAAACATGGCCTGGTCAGATGGATCCAGATCTCTATAGAGAAACATGGCCTGGTCAGATGGATCCAGATCTCTATAGAGAAACATGGCCTGGTCAGATGGATCCAGATCTCTGTATAGAAATATGGCCTGGTCAGATGGATCCAGATCTCTGTAGAGAAACATGGCCTGGTCAGAGGGATCCAGATCTCTATAGAGAAACATGGCCTGGTCAGATGGATCCAGATCTCTATAGAGAAACATGGCCTGGTCAGATGGATCCAGATCTCTATAGAGAAACATGGCCTGGTCAGATGGATCCAGATCTCTATAGAGAAACATGGCCTGGTCAGATGGATCCAGATCTCTATAGAGAAACATGGCCTGGTCAGATGGATCCAGATCTCTGTATAGAAATATGTCCTGGTCAGATGGATCCAGATCTCTGTAGAGAAACATGGCCTGGTCAGAGGGATCCAGATCTCTATAGAGAAACATGGCCTGATCAGATGGATCCAGATCTCTATAGAGAAACATGGCCTGGTCAGATGGATCCAGATCTCTATAGAGAAACATGGCCTGGTCAGATGGATCCAGATCTCTGTATAGAAATATGTCCTGGTCAGATGGATCCAGATCTCTGTAGAGAAACATGGCCTGGTCAGAGGGATCCAGATCTCTATAGAGAAACATGGCCTGGTCAGATGGATCCAGATCTCTATAGAGAAACATGGCCTGGTCAGATGGATCCAGATCTCTGTATAGAAATATGTCCTGGTCAGATGGATCCAGATCTCTGTAGAGAAACATGGCCTGGTCAGAGGGATCCAGATCTCTATAGAGAAACATGGCCTGATCAGATGGATCCAGATCTCTATAGAGAAACATGGCCTGGTCAGGTGGATCCAGATTACTATAGAGGAACATGTCCTGGTCAGATGGATCCAGATCTGGATGACCCTTCTTGACAGTTCAGGCTAGTGGAGATGTAATGGTGGAAGGAAATGTTTTCTTAGCGCACTCTGGCTCCTGACACCTGTGGATGGACCTTTGGACAGTAGGGCTTATCTCAAGGGTTATATAATCATGGACTGGGTCCAGAAACACATGAGTTTTTCTTGCTTCCCTGGCCTTCCAAGTCCCCAGATCTTAATCCAATAGGGGGTGAAGTAGAAAGGGCTGTTCAGGAGAAGCGTTCCTGTCCACGTTGGCCGATGTTCTTTGCGAAACAATTTCCGGGATGTAAGCCATGACCAATAGCTGCGACTCTGAAGGCAAAAAGAGGTCCCACCCGGTAATAGACTAGAATCAGCAATATTTGATGGGAATAAAGATGAAGCATCAACCACACGTAAAGAAAACTGTTTATTAAAAGCATCATGGCCGCCAACAAGAGAAGGCGACTCAGGACACTGGATCAGAGACAATGAGATGCAAAATAAATACAATAGCAGCACCCAGCCGATAGATGGTGGAGGAGATACCCTACGTGAAGACGCCGCACCAACCAGAACCGGGCACCAATGGACAGAGTAAAGCAAATCACCCAATATCAGATCTGAACAGTCACAAACGTAACACACACAGCAGAACCGGAGCAGATCAGTCACACATCAAAGAGCGTGAAAAGATCAGAATCATATGCCCCTGCAGTACCAAACAGATCTCTCGGGGGCAGTGGTGAGTAACAAGACAAAAAATAAGCAACCGGAATCTGATATGATATATACCAACAGCCTCCAGCTATTGCAAAACTACAATTCCCAGCATGCCCGGACAGCCGTTGGCTGTCCGGGCATGCTGGAATTTGTAGTTTTGCAATAGCTGAAGGCATCCAGAGGATTCAATCCTCGGGAACCGCGCTCATCGGAGCGGTGCTAACAGATAAAACTACTACCCCCATCGGAGCACAGCAGTATCGGTCTCCTCTAGAGTCACAGTTGTGTTCCTTTAGTGTTCAGGCACATACATTTTCCACACGACCAGGGAAAAAGGCTTAGATAGTTTTTTTAATCAAACAGAGACAAATTTAAAAATATAATAATTAATAGACTTAGATGGGGCTTAATGAGCGCTGCGCCCCCTGCTGTCTGTGAGCACCACAGTCCTGTGTATGAGGTTGTAGGATCCAGTAGGCCACCAGGAGAAAAGCGTCTTGGATGTTGATTAGATTTATGCAAAGAAATGCATCCGGGTATGTAACACGTATATACAGGAGGATGGCGCAAAAAAATACCGTGGAGGCCGCGACTCTTACATCTGATCACGAAGACGTGCGAGTCTCTGCGAAAGTTCATCCTGCAAGAGAGAACACATAGAAGGTCAGCATAATATAATACAGCAAATCATATACAGGACTGCACTCACTATTCTGCTGGTGGGGTCACTGTGTACATACATTACATTACTTATCCTGTACTGATCCTGAGTTATATCCTGTATTATTCTCCAGAGCTGTACTCACTATTCTGCTGGTGGGGTCACTGTGTACATACATTACTTATCCTGTACTGATCCTGAGTTATATCCTGTATTATACTCCACAGCTGTACTCACTATTCTGCTGGTGAGGTCACTGTGTACATACATTACATTACTTATCCTGTACTGATCCTGAGTTATATCCTGTATTATACTCCAGAGCTGTACTCACCATTCTGCTGGTGAGGTCACTGTGTATATACATTACTTATCCTGTACGGATCCTGAGTTATATCCTGTATTATACTCCAGAGCTGTACTCACTATTCTGCTGGTGAGGTCACTGTGTATATACATTACATTACTTATCCTGTACTGATCCTGAGTTATATCCTGTATTATACTCCAGAGCTATACTCACTATTCTGCTGGAGAGGTCTGTGTGTACATACATTACATTACTTATCCTGTACTGATCCTGAGTTATATTCTGTATTATACTCCAGAGCTGTACTCACTATTCTGCTGGTGAGGTCACTGTGTACATACATTACATTACTTATCCTGTACTGATCCTGAGTTATATCCTGTATTATACTCCAGAGCTGTACTCACTATTCTGCTGGTGAGGTCACTGTGTACATACATTACATTACTTATCCTGTACTGATCCTGAGTTATATCCTGTATTATACTCCAGAGCTGTACTCACTATTCTCCTGGTGGGGTCACTGTGTACATACATTACATTACTTATCCTGTACTGATCCTGAGTTATATCCTGTATTATACTCCAGAGCTGTACTCGCTATTCTGCTGGTGATATCACTGTGTACATACATTACATTACTTATCCTGTACTGATCCTGAGTTATATCCTGTATTATACTCCAGAGCTGTACTCACTATTCTGCTGGTGAGGTCACTGTGTACATACATTACTTATCCTGTACTGATCCTGAGTTATATCCTGTATTATACTCCAGAGCTGTACTCACTATTCTGCTGGTGAGGTCACTGTGTACATACATTACATTACTTATCCTGTACTGATCCTGAGTTATATCCTGTATTATACTCTCATATTCTCGTACACTGAGTATATAAATTTACCTGTTCTGTAGAAGCGACACTAGTTCCCACAGATCCGGTCTGCCCTTGAGGAAGCTCCATGTTCAAGTCAAGGCTAAAAAAAAATAAAAAAAAAGTAACAAGATGCAAACCCTGAGCAAGAAGATTCTGTAATATGTTGGACCCAGCAAAAACAGCATCACACCTGTCCTCAGGTTGTGTGTGGAATTACAACTCCTCCTATTCCAATGAATAAAACTGAGGTGCAGAACCACACACAACCTGAGGAGACCAGTGTCTATTCAGATATGTTTATTAGCCCTTAAGAAACTCTAAAAGGCCAGTGACCCACTGCCCAAATATTATATTAATACTGTAACGTTATAAGAGGAGCGGCTGATATCAGTCACATGTGATACAATGTCTCCGGAGGTTATATCACTATAATACACACACACACATACATACATACATACATACATACATATATATATATATATATATATATATATATATATATATATATATATATATATATATATATATATACATATACATATATACACATACACACACACACTGATCCTTCAACTTACAATGGTTTCAACATACAATGGTCTTTTCTGGACCATTGTAACTTGAAACCAGACAACATAAAATGCTATGGAATCTGCAAAACGCGTCAATGGCGGGAAGAACCGACCAATCAGAATGGACATTTCACTGGTAAAACCCCTGTATTCCTTAAGTGTATGCACTGACTGGTGTCTGGTAGCGCCCCCTACAGTACAGGGAGGTATTACATGTTCTGTACTCTTTACCTGTATTACTAAAGTGTATGCACTGACTGGTGTCTGGTAGCGCCCCCTACAGTACAGGGAGGTATTACATGTTCTGTACTCTTTACCTGTATTACTGAAGTGTATGCACTGACTGGTGTCTGGTAGCGCCCCCTACAGTACAGGGAGGTATTACATGTTCTGTACTCTTTACCTGTATTACTGAAGTGTATGCACTGACTGGTGTCTGGTAGCACCCCCTACAGTACAGGGAGGTATTACATGTTCTGTACTCTTTACCTGTGCCAGGGTTAGCTGCTCCTTTGGACACCAGGTGAGGGCGGCTCCATTTTTACTATTTTTAGGACATTGCATGTTCTGTACAGGACCTTGAAGAAGCTTCTGTCCTCTACATAGATCAGTGTTTCCCAAAGAGGGTTCCTCCAGCTGTTACAAAACTACAACTCCCAGCATGCCCGGACAGCCTTCGGCTGTCCGGGCATGCTGGGAGTTGTAGTTTTGCAACAGCTGGAGGTACCCTCTTTGGGAAACACTGGAATAGACAGTGATTACAGCTTCCAGCAGATCTTTATTACTTTTATATGTAAGGATTTGCTTTATCTATATTACTTATCTACTTATTTATCTTTAATCCTCACTTTTTCCTATTTTTGGATGACATTTTGGGGCTTCAGAACCAATTACCAAGTTTCCATAGAGTTATGGTCTCAACATACAATGGTCTCAACATACAATATTAATCGGTCCCAGGGCGACCATTGTAACTGGAGGGACTGCTGTGTGTGTGTGTACATTATATATGTAAATTTTTAGGCTGTAATAATCACTCACCCGGCTTCGTCCGCCATCTCTTGTAACAAACTGTCCACTTGATTCTGCAAGAGGAAAAATCTGAATGAGCAACTAATCAGCGTGCCTCCAGCTGTTGTGAAACTACAACTCCCAGTATGCTGTTTAGATTTATAAATAATTTATCTATCTCATCTCTATCTACCTTTACCATTCAGTTTTTACCATTATTTGTAGTGATTGATAGATATAGATAGAGATATATATAAATAATTTTAACATTTTTTTTTTTAATATATTTTATATGAAGAACAACAAGGTCCGGCACTAGAGCGGTTGCAGGTAAAAACGATTTGTTGCTTTATTGAAGATATCGCAGTATAAAGCTGGAAGTCTGACGCGTTTCGCAATAATGCTTAATCGTATTATTGCGAATGAGCCTACGATTAAGCATTCTTGCAAAACGCGTCAGACTTCCAGCTTTGTACTGCGATATCTTCAATAAAGCAACAAATCGTTTTTACCTGCAACCGCTCTAGTGCCGGACCTTGTTGTTCTTCTTGTACAAGCACCCAGCCGGAAGCGGTATCGGTCGGCTTGTGGCACAGGTGGAGAGGTGGGCGTGCTGTCGGTGAGTGGCTCATAGTTCAGCTTTTGATATATTAATATTAATATATTATATATATATATATAATATCAAAAGCTGAACTATGAGCCGCTCACCGACAGCACGCCCACCTCTCCACCTGTGCCACAAGCATATATATATATATATATATATATATATATATATATATATATATATATATATTCTAAAATCCTACCTGCGGTGTTGTCAGCGTCGTCGTGTTGCTCATTGTATCTTCCATCTGCTGCGTCTGAACATCGAGCGTCTCAAACTGGTGCTCAAACTTATCCATAAGAGCGGAGATCTGCGGACGGAGAAGATGGTCAGTGATAGAGGAGGAGGGGAAACGTCCTGTATACAACACACACTATACATATAAGCACACAGCTCACCTTCTCCAGGTTCATACTCTTCAGCGTGGCGTCCATAGACTTCACCACACCCGCCATCGACTTTGTCACCTGAAACATAAAAACAAGTGAAAACCTACAAAACCGCGTCACCAATAATTCAGAAGACGACTTTATAGTCCACAGATTTTTGCATTTTCTCCATTAACCATTTATAAGCTCAAATCCAATGCCACCAACCTTGCCCATGGTGACGGCCGTCTGTACCCGCGCTGCCACCGCATCCACCCGGGCGCTCATGCGCAGGAAGTTGATGCCCTGATTCTTCTGCCGGATGGCGTTCTCCGCGTGTATCCGTGCGATCTCTGTATTTCCCTTCTGTATGGCCTGGAGAACAGGAGAGAGATGGGACAGGTGAGGAGTGCGCTATATACGGAGCGGACGCCGTGGACCCTTCCCGACATGGCGGCGCTCCTCACCTTCTTTATTTTTGCCTTCTCGGCCTTCTCTTCTTTTTCGCATTTTTTGGCGTTCCGGTTCAGTTCCTTAGCTGCGAACTTTAGGTTAAACAAATTTTCTGATCAAAGGGTTAAGGGAAAATAAACCGGAGATGACATCACAGCCTGAGCAGCTGGCGAAACCCAGTGCGCCAAACACGTCATGATACCATTGTTTATATCAGGACGCTGAGCGGATTGTTATTGGATGATCAGATTAACAGTGTTTCCCAACCAGGGTGCCTCCCACTGTTGCCAAACTACAACTCCCAGCATGCCCGGACTTAGAATCTTCAGAAAACACCAACATTGTGATAATACACTGCTCAAAAAAATTAAGTGAACACTAGGATAACACATCGTAGATCTAAATGAATGAACTAATCGTATGAAATACTTTCGTGTTTACATAGTTGAATTCGCTGACAACAAAATCCCACAAAAATTATCAATGGAAATCAAATGTATCAACCCCTGGAGGTCTGGATATGGAGTCACACTCAAAATCACAGTGGAAAACCCCACTACAGGCTGATCCAACTTTATGTAATGTCCTTAATACAAGTCCCAATGAGGCTCAGTAGTGTGTGTGGCCTCCACGTGCCCGTATGACCTCCCTACAACGCCTGGGCATGCTCCTGATGAGGTGGAGGATGGTCTCCTGAGGGATGTCCTCCCAGACCTGGACTAAAGCATCCGCCAACTCCTGGACAGTCTGTGGTGGATGGAGCGAGACGTCCTAGATGTGCTCAATCGGATTCAGGGGAACGGGCGGCCAGTCCATAGCATCAATGCCTTCCTCTTGTAGGAACTGCGGACACACTCCAGACACATGAGGTCTAGCATTGTCTTGTATTAGGAGGAACCCAGGGCCAACCGCACCAGCTTATGGTCTCACAAGGGGTCTGAGGATCTCATCCTGGTAGCTAATGGCAGTCAGGCTACCTCTGGCAAGTACATGGAGGGCTGTGCAGCCCCCCAAAGAAATTCCACCCCACACCATTACTGACCCACCGCCAAACCGGTCATGCCGGAGGATGTTGCAGGCAGCAGAACCTTCTCCATGGCGTCTCCAGACTCTGTCACATCTCTCACATGTGCTCAGTGTGAACCTGCTTTCATCTGTGAAGAGCACAGGGCACCAGTGGTGAATTTGCCATCTTGGTGTTCTCTGGCAAATGCCAAACGTCCTGCACAGTGTTGGGCTGTAAGCACAACCCCCACCTGTGGATGTTGGGCCCTCATACCACCAGTGCAGAGTCGAGGCGTCGGACCAAATTTTGGGTACCTGGAGTCTGAGTCGGCAAATAATGCACCGACTCGGACTCCTACTAAATTTAGATTAGAATAAAAAAAAAGAAAAAAAAAAAAAAAGCAAGTTTAAATGTGCCAATTAACAAAAATGTATGACTTCTCTACTGTAAGAAAAAAGACCAATGCATGCAGTGCCTCACGTAACCGCAAAACGAACACCAACCAAAGAAAAGGGGGGTGTACACATGAAGGTATTCAATGTAGAGAGTCCCGTGGTATCACCATTTCACAAACTAACCAATAAGAGATAAATAAAGCAAAAAAAAATATATAAAATCAATCCAAATTAAATACCATATAATGTTATAGCAATTTTATGTATACCAAAATCATAAATAGCAAAGTGCATAGAAGGAAATATAATAATATATGTAAGGGCAAAGTGGCCATCCAGTATAGACTCCTGGACAAATCCCCGCTGGGCGAAACGCGTCGGAGGTTTGGTGGGTTACTGGGGAGTCACTGTGTGTGGTGGGGGGGGGGGGGGGGGGGGGGTTCTCTACCACTGTATTGTTACTTTACTGGGTTCTCTGCTGGGCATTGTTCCTTCAATTCCTGAAATTGATTGTCAATCAGTGTTCTTCCTGAGTGGACAGTGGGATTTCACACAAGTGTCAGTGACTTGGAGTTACATTGTGGTGTTGTCTAACCAGCAGCCTAATTAGATGACCAGGTGCAGTGATCAGACACCACCCCCTCTCTCTCTGCCAAGCCAGAGGATTCATGGGAAATGTAGTCAGGATTAGGAAATCATTAGGAATTGCGATCAGTATGGCTGACATGCCCCGTGCCTGACTAATTCAGCTAAAACAGGTATGCACAAGAACCTCTAAAATATTCTCTAATAATAACCTATGTAGCATTATATAAGCAAATATTATATTTATATTTTTCCCCGGAGTGCTTCTTTTATAGTGTTATCACATCAGAATACTAAATAACAATCATGGTTGCGGTTCTTAGTAGGAATTCATTGCGATAGTCCTGTTTAGCAGCGTTCCCCAATCAGGGTGCCTCCAGCTGTTGCCAAACTACAACTCCCAGCATGCCTTCAGCCTTTAGCTGTACGGGCATAGTGGGAGTTGTAGTTTTGCAACAGCTGGAGGCACCCAGATTAGGAAACACTGCATTAGGATTGTGTGATCCAACAACTGATCAGTCACTCAGCGCCATTTCAGGAGATGACGTTATACACTGGCAGTGTAAGGGTTACCAGAATCACAACAACAAGGGATCCCTGAGCGCCAGATCACCGTGTCCCTCGCTATTAATAACTGGATAACCCTGCTCTGCCGGTGTCTGCAGTCTGCCCGGCCCCGCCTGATGTCTACATCACATGACCTCACACCAGGAAATATGTGAACCCCGACCTGTGTCCTGACCGCACCCCATAATCCAGAGCGATACAACAATCCATGAGAGTGTGATACAACGTATACAGGATGGTATATATAAACTAACTAGAGGAGAATGGGATACATTGTATCTAACCTGTAACCAGAGGAGAATGGGATACATTGTATCTAACCTGTAACCAGCGGCGAGTGTGATACATTGTATCTAACGTAACACGAGGACAGTGTGATACATTGTATCTAACGTAACACGAGGACAGTGTGATACATTGTATCTAACGTAACACGAGGACAGTGTGATACATTGTATCTAACGTAACACGAGGACAGTGTGATACATTGTATCTAACGTAACACTAGGACAGTGTGATACATTGTATCTAACGTAACACGAGGACAGTGTGATACATTGTATCTAACGTAACACGAGGACAGTGTGATACATTGTATCTAACGTAACACGAGGACAGTGTGATACATTGTATCTAACGTAACACGAGGACAGTGTGATACATTGTATCTAACGTAACACGAGGACAGTGTGATACATTGTATCTAACGTAACATGAGGACAGTGTAATTTATTGTATCTAACGTAACATGACAGTGTGATACATTGTATCTAACGTAACACGAGGACAGTGTGATACATTGTATCTAATGTAACACGAGGACAGTGTGATACATTGTATCTAATGCAACATGAGGACAGTGTGATACATTGTATCTAATGTAACATGAGGACAGTGTGATACATTGTATCTAATGTAACATGAGGACAGTGTGATACATTGTATTTATAACATGAGAGATTGTATCACACTGTCCTCTAGTTACGTTAGATACAATGTATCACACTCTCCCCTGGATACATTGTAGATATAGATACAGTCCTCTATACCAGTGTTTTCCAACCAGTGTGCCTCCAGCTGTTGCAAAACTACAACTCCCAGCATGCCCGGACAACCGTTGGCTGCTCTATACAATGTATCCCACTCTCCTATGTTATAGATACAATCTCTCGTTCTTTGTTACATTATAGATACAATGTATCCCACTCTCCTCTGGATATGTTAATAGATACAATGTGTCAACACAAACTGGGGGATAAACCCTCAGGATAATATCCCCAAACTAATATACCCTCTACTTAAATTTAAAAATAACCTTTATTAGACTCTGTAGAGTATTTAATCCAAAATAGTGCAAACTTATTTAAAGACACAGTGTTCTTCCGATATGGTGCTGCTGCGCTGATTGACAGGTTAGAGTTCACATCGCTCCCTTTTCACACGTATGACACGTAATGTATGTGTCTGTATATTCACAGCGGAGGGATATACACTCAATTGTTACCATATGCTCTAGTGCAGTGGTCTCCAACCTGCGGACCTCCAGATGTTGCAAAACTACAACTCCCAGCATGCCCGGACAGCCAACGGCTGTCCGGGCATGCTGGGAGTTGTAGTTTTGCAACATCTGGAGGTCCGCAGGTTGGAGACCACTGCACTAGTGTAAGTTCGGAGTAACACTCTGAAGATTAAAATAGCATAGCTTAGGGCGCATTCACACCACGTTTTTGCAATACAGTTCCTGTATCAGGTTTTTGATGAAAAACTGATTCCTCAAAACCGGACTAAACTGTATCAAAAAGAGTGTACAAATTTTAACCCATATATATACGTTTTGAAAAATGATGTCCGGTTGCATCTGTTTTTTTAAGAAAAGAACATATACGTTAACTTTTCACCCCATTTTGAATAAAGTTTCACTTGTTTGATTGAAATTCCCCCCCAAAAAAAAAAAAACTGTGCAAAGTCAAAAAACGTATGGAACCGTACGCACATACAGTTCTGTACAGTTCCCATTGACTCCCATGTTAAAAAAAAAAAAAAAAAAAAAGATACGGTTTAATACAGTTTTTCACCCCGACCAAAAAACATGGTAGACTACAGTTTTGGGTACGGGGAAAAAAAATAGGACAAAACCGTATGAGATGCAAAACGGACTAAACCGGATGATGCGTTTGACATACGGTTTAATGTTAAGTCAATGCATACGGTTTTCTATACAGTTCTATACGGTTTTTAACTTGAAGCCATATACGGGAAATGTATAGCAAAAACGTGGAGTGTGTGTAGCCCAACAATTGAGTGTATATCCCTCCTTCTCATGACCGCTGTGAATATACAAACACATACATTGCGTGTCATACGTGTGAAAAGGGAGCGATGTGAACTCTTTAAAGGGGTTATCCAGGAAAAAAAAAACTTTTTTTTTTTATATATCAACTGGCTCCAGAAATTTAAACAGATTTGTAAATTACTTCTATTAAAAAATCTTAATCCTTTCAGTACTTATGAGCTTCTGAAGTTTAGGTTGTTCTTTCCTGTCTAAGTGCTCTCTGATAACGCGTGTCTCGGGAACCGCCCAGTTTAGAAGAGGTTTGCTATGGGGATTTGCTTCTAAACTGGACAGTTCTCGAGACACGTGTCATCAGAGAGCACTTAGACAGAAAAGAACAACCTTAACTTCAGAAGCTCATAAGTACTGAAAGGATTAAGATTTTTTAATAGAAGTAATTTACAAATCTGTTTAACTTTCTGGAGCCAGTTGATATATATATAAAAAAGTTTTTTCCTGGATAACCCCTTTAACCTGTCAATCAGTGCAGCAGCACCATATCGGAAGAACACTGTTTTTAAATAAGTTTGCACTATTTTGGGTTAAATACCTACGGAGTCTAATAAAGTTTATTTTTAAATTTAAGTGGGGGGGGGGGGTTCCTAGTTTGGGGATACTGAGGGTTTATTCCTCAGTTTGTGTTGACATTATTTACCCCGGAACCTCCGGGAGATTGTTTTCTAAAATAGATACAATGTATCACAATGTCCCCTGGCTACATTATAGATACAATTAGAGATGAGCGAACTTACAGTAAATTCGATTAGTCACGAACTTCTCAGCTCGGCGGTTGCTGACTTTTCCTGCATAAATTAGTTCAGCTTTCAGGTGCTCCAGTGGGCTGGAAAAGGTGGATACAGTCCTAGGAAAGAGTCTCCTAGGAATTTATCCACCTTTTCCAGCCCACCGGAGCCCCTGAAAGCTGAACTAATTTATGCAGGATAAGTCATCAACTGCCGAGCTGAGAAGTTCGTGACGAATCGAATTTACTGTAAGTTCGCTCATCTCTAGATACAATGTATCACACTATCCTCTGGATACATTATAGATACAATGTATCACATTGTTCTCTGAATACATTGTAGATATAGATACAGTCCTCTATACCAGTGGTCTTCAACCTGCGGACCTCCAGATGTTGCAAAACTACAACTCCCATCATGCCCGGACAGCCGTTGGCTGTCCGGGCATGCTGGGAGTTGTAGTTTTGCAACATCTGGAGGTCCGCAGGTTGAAGACCACTGCTCTATACAATATATCCCACCGTCATCCTGGTATATTATAGATACAGTGTATCACTCTCTCCTATGTTTATACAATCTCCCTCATGTTATAAATAAAATGTATCTATAAACATAGGAGAAAGTGATACAATGTATCTAAAATATACACGATGACAGTGGGATATATATTGTATAGAGGACTGTATCTATAATGTATCCAGAGGACAGTGTGATACATTGTATCTATAATGTATCCAGAGGACAGTGTGATACATTGTATCTATAATGTATCCAGAGGACAGTGTGATACATTGTATCTATAATGTATCCAGAGGACAGTGTGATACAATGTATCTAAAATATACCCAAATGACAGTGTGATATATATTGTATAGAGGACTGTATCTATATCTGCAATGTATTCAGAGGACAGTGTGATACATTGTATCTAATAACATGACCAGAGGATAGTGTGATACATTGTATCTAAAATGTATCCAGAGGACAGTGTGATACATTGTATCTATAATGTATCCAGAGGACAGTGTGATACATTGTATCTATAATGTATCCAGAGGACAGTGTGATACGTTGTATCTATAATGTATCCAGAGGATAGTGTGATACGTTGTATCTATAATGTATCCAGAGGCCAGTGTGATACATTGTATCTATAATGTATCCAGAGGACAGTGTGATACATTGTATCTATAATGTATCCAGAGGACAGTGAGATACATTGTATAGAGCAGTGTTTCCCAACCAGGGTGCCTCCAGCTGTTGCAAAACTACAACTCCCAGCATGCTAGGGGTTGTAGTTTTGCAACAGCTGGAGACACCCTGGTTGGGAAACACTGCTGTAGAGATTGTCGCCTTCTTACAGACCACAAATCACATCTTCACCTGGGCATGCTGGGAGTTGTAGTTTTGCAACAGCTGGAGGCACCCTGGTTGGGAAACACTGGTATCTGTAGCTATAACTACCATGTATTCAGGGGAGAGTGTGATACACTGTATCCAGGGCTGTATCTATATGTGCACTGTATCCAGGGCCAGGCAGTCCTATGTAAGTGAAGTGTAAGCATTCTAAGACCTCTGCTTGCTGTAAGTGAACGCAGACATCCTTGTGTACAGCCGGAGGCTGAGAATGTCTCCTCTCACTAATCACAGCTGAGGGTTTGTATCTAAAGGGTCAGATGAGCGTCCTCCTGGGAAGCCTGGTACTTGTAGTCCTCCACACTGTGCAGGGAAATACAATCTATTGCTCCCTGGTATCAACAACATTGCTAAACCAAGAAAGATAATCCTACAAAAACTACAACTCCCAGCATGCCAGGACAGTTTATACAGATCAGAGGAGGAAGAACTACATAGGTGCCCCATGCTTAGGGGTCACCCCAATGACGTGGTTGCACAGGAGCTGATGGTTTCTATGGCAACTGGGTGTCTATTCCCCGTGGGGGTCACTATCCAACAGGACTCCATACAATGACAATGATGGGGGCACTAAGAGCAGGTAACTGCCCCGTCACATCAATTATTATTATTATTATTATTATTGCCCTTGGTTCCAGAGAGGGGTATAAGTATGGGGGCTCCGAAGAACAGGACACGAATATGGTCATGTGACCTCTGCAGGATGATGGGCGGTCATGTGACCTCTGCAGGATGATGGGCGGTCATGTGACCTCTGCAGGATGATGGGCGGTCATGTGACCTCTGCAGGATGATGGGCGGTCATGTGACCTCTGCAGGATGATGGGCGGTCATGTGACCTCTGCAGGATGATGGGCGGTCATGTGACCTCTGCAGGATGATGGGCGGTCATGTGACCTCTGCAGGATGATGGGCGGTCATGTGACCTCTGCAGGATGATGGGCGGTCATGTGACCTCTGCAGGATGATGGGCGGTCATGTGACCTCTGCAGGATGATGGGCGGTCATGTGACCTCTGCAGGATGATGGGCGGTCATGTCAGTTACCGGAGTAGATAGAGGGGGGGGCAGTTACCGGAGTAGATAGAGGGGGCAGTTACCGGAGTAGATAGAGGGGGCAGTTACTAGAGTAGATAGAGGGGGCAGTTAATAGAGTAGATAGAGGGGGCAGTTACTGGAGTAGATAGAGGGGGCAGTTACTGGAGTAGATAGAGGGGGCAGTTACTGGAGTAGATAGAGGGGGCAGTTACTGGAGTAGATAGAGGGGGCAGTTACTGGAGTAGATAGAGGGGGCAGTTACTGGAGTAGATAGAGGGGGGCAGTTACTGGAGTAGATAGAGGGGGGCAGTTACTGGAGTAGATAGAGGGGGCAGTTAATGGAGTAGATAGAGGGGGCAGTTAATGGAGTAGATAGAGGGGGCAGTTACCGGAGTAGATAGAGGGGGCAGTTACCGGAGTAGATAGAGGGGGCAGTTACCGGAGTAGATAGAGGGGGCAGTTACCGGAGTAGATAGAGGGGGCAGTTACCGGAGTAGATAGAGGGGGCAGTTACCGGAGTAGATAGAGGGGGCAGTTACCGGAGTAGACAGAGGGGGCAGTTACCGGAGTAGACAGAGGGGGCAGTTACCGGAGTAGACAGAGGGGGCAGTTACCGGAGTAGACAGAGGGGGCAGTTACCGGAGTAGACAGAGGGGGCAGTTACCGGAGTAGACAGAGGGGGCAGTTACCGGAGTAGATAGAGGGGGCAGTTACCGGAGTAGATAGAGGGGGCAGTTACCGGAGTAGATAGAGGGGGCAGTTACCGGAGTAGACAGAGGGGGCAGTTACCGGAGTAGACAGAGGGGGCAGTTACCGGAGTAGATAGAGGGGGCAGTTACCGGAGTAGATAGAGGGGGCAGTTACCGGAGAAGATAGAGGGGGCAGTTACCGGAGTAGATAGAGGGGGCAGTTACCGGAGAAGATAGAGGGGGCAGTTACCGGAGTAGATAGAGGGGGCAGTTACCGGAGTAGATAGAGGGGGCAGTTACCGGAGTAGATAGAGGGGGCAGTTACCGGAGTAGATAGAGGGGGCAGTTACCGGAGTAGACAGAGGGGGCAGTTACCGGAGTAGATAGAGGGGGCAGTTACCGGAGTAGATAGAGGGGGCAGTTACAAGGTTAGGGGCAGCTGACTACGCGGCTCTGACAGCACTACCCTCGGTCAGCGCTCACCCCCACAGGATAAGGATACTCTCCATGCTGGACATGTTGGATCCGTCTCTTCAATCTCCGGTGTCTCCCGGTCCCGTCTCACAAGCTGTAAACTCTTCCGGGTTCTTCCGGTATATTGGACCTCTCCGCTTCCTGTTGTTACGTGACGTCACCGGCCTCTCAGCCAGTAGGACTCCGCTCTGGGTATCGAGAGGCGGGGCCAGGGAGAAGGGCGTGACGATGACGCAGGCGCTGGCTCTATAGCGTCAGAGTCTTGTGACCGGGTAGTCACGCTCGGGGGGCGCGGTCTGTCACTAGGGGGAAAGGGGGTGGGGCCAGAGTAAACATTACTAATTGATACATTTACATGTCTCCGCCCACTAGGTGAGTTTCCCCATAAATACAGCTCAGCCTGTCTACCTTCTCTGCTTGCTGTCACTGAATGGAAAGACAGAGGAGCGGCCTCAGCCTTGTTCTGCTTATAAACCAGTGCTACCCAACCAGGGTGCCTCCAGCTGTTGCCACACAACAACTCCCATCATTGAGGGGGCAAGTTCCATTCACTGACAGCAAGCAATTTTGGAAATTGTGAAAAACTGAAAGGAGAATACAATTGTGGTGTCCCGGTACCGCATTGTATAGGTTACCTATATAGAGGTCCCTATAGTCAGAGTCCCTAGGACGTCGGGGTCCCTCTTTTGTAGTTTTCCCCTTGTCACCTCTCACTTAGTCAATGACTATATAGCAGTTCTTATTAATATAGATATAAGTATAAATATGTATATATTTAGTTATCTACCTGTTCTGAGCGTAGCAGGACCTGCGAGTCACGTGATTAGGTTAGAACTCTATGGTTTTGCTACAGGACCTTTGGAGGTTTCCGTGACGTGTTCACCCACAATGCAATGTAACGGTGAGTGACAGTTGTTGTGGACCAATCCAAATCGTCCGGCCCCCGCCCATATAAGGGACCTGCGCCATCTTGATCCCTCTCTTTGGTTGCTGATTCTGGAAGAGGTAGGACCTCCGCAGCTTACAAGACGATTTACTAGGCCAAAGCCTTGCGGCCTCGACCTATAACATAGCGGATATATTAAAGGAGTAGTCCAGTGGTGATTCAGTGGTGAGCAACTTATCCCCTATCCTAAGGATAGGGGATAAGTTGCAGATCGCGGGGGGTCCGACCGCTGGGGCCCCCTGCGATCTCCTGTACGGAGCCCCGACAGCCCGCGGGAAGGGGGCGTGTCGACCTCCGCACGAAGCGGCGGCCGACACGCCCCCTCAATACAACTCTATGGCAGAGCCGAAGCGCTGCCTTCGGCAATCTCCGGCTCTGCCATAGAGATGTATTGAGGGGGCGTGTCGGCCGCCGCCTCATGTGGGGGTCGACACCCGCTATCTCGGCGGAGAGCCGGGGCCCCGTACAGAGAGATCGCGGGGGGCCCCAGCGGTCGGACCCCCGCAATCTCAAACTTATCCCCTATCCTTAGGATAGGGGATAAGTTTTTCACCACTGGACTACCCCTTTAAGCAATTCCCCCGCTACTCACCGCAAGATCACTGGACCTAATATCTCCCCTAAATCCAGTGGATCTCTGCTATATAATCCTTAAGAAGCTAAATTGATCTTATCTGATCCCAACCGACTGTCAATCGCTGCTCAGCTATATCTATAGAGACTGTTATCTGGACTGTTACTATTGCTACATGTACAGAAATTCTTCAGTAAATGTTCCTGCAAGTTTTCAGTTAGCAGCGGTTGTGGACAATCCTTTATTTCTGCATCACCTATTGCTCTTGGGAAGGCTGGCAATAGGCCTATCAAGAATACAGCATTTAACCCCTCGCCCAGCATTAGTATCCTCCCATCTGCCACCACACAATCTATTGCTCTCTGTTATCAGCCGTGACACCATTATCCAGAGTCAATATTTTCCAACCAGGGTGCCTACAGCTGTTGCAAAACTACAACTCCCAGCCATAGGCGTGCGCAGCCTATTGCATTAGGGTGTGCACCCTAAAGCACAAACTCATGCCGCGCGCGTGCGTATAGATATCTACACATATACATATACACACATATACATATACACACATATACATATACACACATACACATACACATATACACACATACACATACACATATACACACATACACATATACATACACGCACATACACATATACATACATATACATATACACACATACACATATACATACATATACATATACACACATACACATATACATATACACACATACACATATACATACATACACATATACACACATACACATATACATGCACGCACATACACATACACATATACATACACATAGACATATACACACATATACATATACACACATACACATATACATACACATACACATACACGCACGCACATACACATATACACACACGCACGCACATACACATACACATATACATACACATATACACATACACATATACATACACATATACATACACGCACGCACATACACATACACATATACATATACACACATATACACATACACATACATACACATATACATACACGCACGCACATACACATATACATATACACACATACACATATACATACACGCACATACACATATACATATACACACATACACATATACATGCACGCACATACACATACACATATACATACACATACACATATACATATACACACATATACACATACACATATACACATACACATATACATACACATATACATACACGCACGCACATACACATATACATATACACACATACACATATACATACACGCACATACACATATACATATACACACATACACATATACATGCACGCACATACACATATACATACACATACACATATACATATACACACATACACTCTTGCTTGCATGCACACATACATAAACAGACCTGCACTCATATAGGTGCAGTATAAGTCCCCCCACATTAGGTTGCCAGTACAGTTCCCCCCACATTTGGTTGGCAGTATAGTCCCCCCCCCCCCCCACACACACACACATTAGGTTGGCAGTACAGTTCCCCCCACATTAGGTTGGCAGAACAGTCCCCCCCACGTTAGGTTGGCAGTACAGTTTCCCCCACATTAGGTGCAGTACAGTTCCCCCCCACATTAGGTGCAGTACAGTTCCCCCCACATTAGGTGCAGTACAGTTCCCCCCACATTAGGTGCAGTACAGTTCCCCCCACATTAGGTGCAGTACAGTTCCCCCCACATTAGGTGCAGTACAGTTCCCCCCCACATTAGGTGCAGTATAGTTCCCCACATTAGGTGCAGTATAGTTCCCCCACATTAGGTGCAGTATAGTTCCCCCACATTAGGTGCAGTATAGATCCCCCACATTAGGTGCAGTATAGTTCCCCCCCCCCCATTAGGTGCAGTATAGTTCTCCCCCATTAGGTGCAGTACAGTTCCCCCCACATTAGGTGCAGTATAGTTCTCCCCCATTAGGTGCAGTACAGTTCTCCCCCATTAGGTGCAGTACAGTTCCCCCCACATTAGGTGCAGTGTAGTTCCCCCACATTAGGTGCAGTGTAGTTCCCCCACATTAGGTGCAGTATAGTTCCCCCACATTAGGTGCAGTATAGTTCCCCCCACATTAGGTGCAGTATAGTTCCCCCCACATTAGGTGCAGTATAGTTCCCCCACATTAGGTGCACTATAGTTCCCCCCCACATTAGGTGCACTATAGTTCCCCCCCACATTAGGTGCACTATAGTTCCCCCCACATTAGGTGCACTATAGTTCCCCCACATTAGGTGCAGTATAGTTCCCCCACATTAGGTGCAGTATAGTTCCCCCCACATTAGGTGCAGTATAGTTCCCTCATAGACATACAGCCTTCAGCCATATACAGTGTATGGCTGGAGGCTGTATGTCTGTGTACTGCCCCCACTTCAGTGTTCCGACCACCGGTCCGAGGTCACGATCCACTGTTATGGCCTATAGACCATAGCAGTAGGTCCCGGGACCAGAGGATGACGTGCTGCCAGCTGGTGCTAGAGACTTACCATTCCGGCTGGCGCGCATCCTCCTCCACGATGCGCCGCTCCTCCGTTGCTATGGGTGCACGTACGGGACGTCAGTGACGTCCCTGCTTGCGATACCTCCCGGCGGCCCCTGCGTTTTTAAAGTTAACGCGGGGGCCTCCGCAGAAAGGTAAACGAGACATCTTTGTGTCCCGAAAAGATCTTTTGGGACAGAGGGATGTCCCGAATGTGACGGGGGCCCCCTGCGGGCTGCTTAGTGGTGGCCGCGGATCCCCCCCTGGGCTTTATTAGGGTGTGCCCAGGCACACTCGGCACACCCTGTGCGCACGCCTATGCTCCCAGCATGCCCGGACAGCCAAAGGCAAAAGCACAAAACCTTAATACATAAAGAAGGCAAAAAAGTCCTGCATAAAGAAGGCAAAAAAGTCCTGCATTTGTTTCCTTTTTGTATCACATCTGCAAGAGGCAACACTACATAAATAAACCATCACCCATACCTACAGGAAAAATACTGCAACTCATATTATCCTCACATTATATTGTACACAGAGGCAGTATTATAGTAGATATATTCTTGTATATAGGAGCAGTATTATAGTAGTTATATTCTTGTATATAGGAGCAGTATTTTAGTAGTTATATTCTTGTATATAGGAGCAGTATTATAGTAGATATATTCTTGTATATAGGAGCAGTATTATAGTAGTTATATTCTTGTATATAGGAGCAGTATTATAGTAGATATATTCTTGTATATAGGAGCAGTATTATAGTAGTTATATTCTTGTATATAGGAGCAGTATTATAGTAGATATATTCTTGTATATAGGAGCAGTATTATAGTAGTTATATTCTTGTATATAGGAGCAGTATTATAGTAGTTATATTCTTGTATATAGGGGCAGTATTATAGTAGTTATATTCTTGTATATAGGAGCAGTATTATAGTAGTTATATTCTTGTATATAGGAGCAGTATTATAGTAGTTATATTCTTGTATATAGTAGGTAGTATTATAGTAGTTGTATTCTTGTATATAGGATCAGTATTATAGTAGATATATTCTTGTATATAGGAGCAGTATTATAGTAGTTATATTCTTGTATATAAGAGCAGTATTATAGTAGATATATTCTTGTATATATAGGAGCAGTATTATAGTAGTTATATTCTTGTATATAGGATCAGTATTATAGTAGATATATTCTTGTATATAGGAGCAGTATTATAGTAGTTATATTCTTGTATATAAGAGCAGTATTATAGTAGATATATTCTTGTATATATAGGAGCAGTATTATAGTAGTTATATTCTTGTATATAGGGGCAGTATTATAGTATATTCTTGTATATAGGGGCAGTATTATAGTAGTTATATTCTTGTATATAGGAGCAGTATTATAGTAGTTATATTCATGTATATAGGAGGCAGTATTATAGTAGATATATTCTTGTATATAGGAGCAGTATTATAGTAGTTATATTCTTGTATATAAGAGCAGTATTATAGTAGATATATTCTTGTATATATAGGAGCAGTATTATAGTAGTTATATTCTTGTATATAGGGGCAGTATTATAGTATATTCTTGTATATAGGGGCAGTATTATAGTAGTTATATTCTTGTATATAGGAGCAGTATTATAGTAGTTATATTCTTGTATATAGGAGCAGTATTATAGTAGTTATATTCTTGTATATAGGAGCAGTATTATAGTAGTTATATTCTTGTATATAGGAGCAGTATTATAGTAGTTATATTCTTGTATATAGGAGCAGTATTATAGTAGTTATATTCTTGTATATAGGAGCAGTATTATAGTAGTTATATTCTTGTATATAGGAGCAGTATTATAGTAGTTATATTCTTGTATATAGGAGCAGTATTATAGTAGTTATATTCTTGTATATAGGAGGCAGTATTATAGTATTTATATTCTTGTATATAGAAGCAGTATTATAGTAGTTATATTCTTGTATATAGGAGCAGTATTATAGTAGTTATATTCTTGTATATAGGGGCAGTATTATAGTAGTTATATTCTTGTATATAGGAGGCAGTATTATAGTAGTTATATTCTTGTATATAGGAGCAGTATTATAGTAGTTATATTCTTGTATATAGGAGCAGTATTATAGTAGTTATATTCTTGTATATAGGAGGCAGTATTATAGTATTTATATTCTTGTATATAGAAGCAGTATTATAGTAGTTATATTCTTGTATATAGGAGCAGTATTATAGTAGTTATATTCTTGTATATAGGGGCAGTATTATAGTAGTTATATTCTTGTATATAGGAGGCAGTATTATAGTAGTTATATTCTTGTATATAGGAGCAGTATTATAGTAGTTATATTCTTGTATATAGAAGCAGTATTATAGTAGTTATATTCTTGTATATAGGAGACAGTATTATAATAGTTATATTCTTGTATATAGGAGCAGTATTATAGTAGTTATATTCTTGTATATAGGAGGCAGTATTATAGTAGTTATATTCTTGTATATAGGAGCAGTATTATAGTAGTTATATTCTTGTATATAGGAGCAGTATTATAGTAGTTATATTCTTGTATATATGAGCAGTATTATAGTAGATATATTCTTGTATATAGGAGCAGTATTATAGTAGATATATTCTTATATATAGGAGCAGTATTATAGTAGTTATATTCTTGTATATAGGAGTCAGTATTATAGTAGTTATATTCTTGTACATAAGGGCAGTATTATAGTAGTTATATTCTTGTATATAGGAGCAGTATTATAGTAGTTATATTCTTGTATATAGGAGCAGTATTATAGTAGATATATTCTTGTATATAGGAGCAGTATTATAGTAGTTATATTCTTGTATATACGAGCAGTATTATAGTAGTTATATTCTTGTATATGGGAGCAGTATTATAGTAGTTATATTCTTGTATATAGGAGCAGTATTATAGTAGTTATATTCTTGTATATAGGAGCAGTATTATAGTAGTTATATTCTTGTATATAGGAGCAGTATTATAGTAGTTATATTCTTGTATATAGGAGCAGTATTATAGTAGCTATATTATTAAATATAGGAGCAGTATTATAGTAGTTATATTCTTGTATATAGGAGCAGTATTATAGTAGTTATATTCTTGTACATAGGAGCAGTATTATAGTAGTTATATTCTTGTATATAGGGGCAGTATTATAGTAGTTATATTCTTGTATATAGGAGCAGTATTATAGTAGTTATATTCTTGTATATAGGAGCAGTATTATAGTAGTTATATTCTTGTATATAGGAGCAGTATTATGGTAGTTGTAGTCGGTGCTCAATCGTATAGCGAGCCTACCTAATTGAACCTCTTACTAACTCCTGTTCCCTACTATCCTGTGACCTATCTAAGCAGTCTGAGTTATGCCATATACTGCCGCGTAGGAGTACACCTGAAAAATAGAGGGCAAAACTCATAATGAGAACACAGCGCTATTAACACGTGCAACAACCTTATGACCAATGACTGAAATGCATTGTGCGTTACCGACTATGGAATGGGGGTATAGCGCATGTAGGTACTGGCTCCCCAGCACCCCTATTATCTAACCACGTATGCTGGCACACCATGATGTGACGCCGGTGCAGCAGGCTTAATGCTAAGGGAATGACTGGATATAATGGACGGATTGCTAAAGAATTAACAAGAATACGAACATGCTTGACAAACAACTTGCAGTGAGTGCCGCCCCCTAAACAATGGCATCCACTGACCCCATTGGACCCTTGACATGCGGAAGCGAAGATTGCAATACTCAGCTGAGCATCACTCGTGGGACTTGCGAAAATGCCGTATGATAGTAACCTGACAATAACATTCATCTGTTATCCAATTTCAATAAGTAATTATTTACATCCCTGTAAAGTTCTTGTAACTACGGCCATGCACCTGCATGTAATTCTTCTCACCTTAGGAAACCATGGCAACTGAAGGACAGCGCGTTAAGCCGTCCTGATGTCCCAATGGAGAATTACCTAAACGTCAGCTAGCCAACTAACTAAGCCAGCTGCCAGGGCTGACGGCTAGAGGGGCTGGATTAAAGAAGAGTGGCAAAACTCAAATGCAAGGAAGAACAAAATGCATCCTCTGAGTGTCTGTCGTAAACATAGTGTAGGTATTCCAGACTGCGTGTTAGAAGATCTCTGTGGCTGTGGACGTGAAAAAAGTCTCAACAGGGAACAACCCTATTTCCGTATGCACAACTCCAAGTGCTAACAACGTGCATACGCAAATGACCACCAAGTCACTAACCTAAACCTGTGTCAGGTTACCACTGTGACAAACCTGTGGATGTGACAGGCAACGAAACCCCTAACGCAGCAAACATGACGATGAAACTCAACCAACACATGATTACTAACGTCAACCTGAAGCCGAGACAACAAAACCAACCACACAGAGCCAAGTCCCTGTATGCCCAAACCAAATGCTGAGTAGGCCTATGGATCCATAATGACGTTTCCGCCAACCTGAAGTCGTGTCAGGTTGCAACTGGACTGACCTGTAGACGTGACAGGCCGAAAGTAAATGGCAATCAACAACGAAAAATAAAGCTATATCCCTGTGCATAACCCAACGGGTGAATAACATGACGTATATAACAACACTGTCGCCAACCTGAAGTCGTGTCAGGTTGTATCCGGACTGACCTGTAGACGTGACTGGTCCAGCCGAACTTAAAGCCTGAACCAAAGTATGTGACTAACCTGAAGCCAAGATAAGACGTAACCATACTTAGCCTGTCGACTAGGCAAATAACCAACCGAACCCCAGATATATACGTATGCGCAGCTAAGGATGACCCACCGAATTATCCATGCACAGGTTCGCCCAACACCATGAAACCTGCGCAGAGTCAAAGACATGGATGTATGGACTAAACACCATAACATAACAAAATATGATGAAAACATATGTACCTAATGAACCTATAAATGTATACTGAATATGAATACCATAAATGTAAGCCTAGCATGACCCCTATGCAGACCATGACCATATGAACGTAGGTCCAGCATGACCAACAAGGCCATATGCCCCTTACTAACACCACGACCGCATGCTCAGCAATCTACGACCATATGCCCAGACAAACTATATGGGTGTATGTTCAAAACTGAGCGCGTGCACTGAACAACTTATGAACGTATGGCTAGAATGAACTGCATGAGCGAATATGCACTGAATCAACGATATAAGCAGATACACAGACAAACTTGTACACACATGGCCCGTATGAGTAAATAATTGCATTAAGCACTAATATATAATACAACACATGAATTTAAATATCCGATGTCTGACGCCCTGTACAATAACTACACCTATGTGTTGTGTTATAATTGTTCTGAAAATGTGTCAGTAACAACAATAATGCAATATATATGCCCCTGCAGACGTGGGAGGTATAATGGGTATACACCGCCTATGTGTGAAGTTATCGTTCTGAAGACGTGTCAGTAACAACAATTACGCAATGTACCCCCTCTGCAGACGTGGCAGGTATAATGGGTATACACTGCCTATGTGTCGTGAGGATGTTGCTGAGGAAATGTGTCAGTAACAACTACTGAGTCCCATCCCCTGCTGACATGGTAGCTATGAGGCCCCGACCGCAACAGCTGTATAAACACTAAAGTTTGGAATGCATGTGCCCCAATGCTATGCAATTATATGCACTGCAGACACTACAATGCACCTACAAAAGTGCATCAATAAACACTATAACGTGTGAACTACATGAAGTAATAATTAGCATGAAACCCTGAGCGTATAGACCGAATGAACTGTGTGTGCGTATATACAAATGAACTATATGAACAAATGCCTACTGTAAATGCTACCATGTCAATAAACACTTGTGCATAGTATCGAAGTAACAAGCGTATATAACATGTGACAGCACCAGCGGATCTGTAAGCGTTCGTATGTGAGAGTGTTACGTACAGTATGCTTCCTACGAGCGTATGAATGACATGAAACCTACAAGCGTGTGTGCAGTATGTACCAGCAAATGCACAGTATAAACCTGCGGGCGTGTATACCGCATCAATCCTACAAGCGAGTATACTGTATAACCCCTATGAGCATGTGTAAAGTATGAATACTACCAGCGAGTGTACCGTAAGAACCCTGAGCGTATGTGCAATATAAATCCTACGAGCATGTGTACAGCATAACTACTACCAGCGAGAGTACAGTATAAACCCTCTGAGCATACGTGCAATGTAACCTTTATGAGCGTGTATACTGTAAAACCTATGAACGTGTGAACAGTATAAATCCTGCATGAGTGAGTACAGTACAAATCCAACGAGCGTGAGTACAGTATAAACCCTGCGGGCGTGAATACAGTATAAACCCTACAAACGTGTGTACAGTATGTATTCTGTGAGTGTGAGGACAATATACACGTACCCTTGAGTGACCCTTCAACTACCATGGACCAACCTAGCTGACAAAATGTTTGTCACAGAGGATCGGTTATTTTTATTCATTTTTTTTTTTTTTTTATTATTATTTTTTTTTATGTACAACATGAATCTATGAGCGTATGTATGTGAGTGTTATGTACAGCATACTTCCTACGAGCGTATGTATGACATGTAACCTACTAGCGTGTGTACAGTATAAACACTACCAGCGAGTGTACAGCATAAACCCTCTGAGCGTACGCACAGTATAAACCCGCAAGCGCATGTACAGCATAAACCTGCGAGCGTATATACCGCATGAACCCCACGAGCGAGTACACTGCACAAATCCTACTAGCAAGTATACTGTATGAATCCTACGAGCGTGTGTACTGTATGAATCCTACCAGTGTATGTACAATGAATCCTACGAGCATGTGTAAAGTATGAACACTAGCAGCGAGTGTACCGTATGAACCCTCTGAGCGTATGCACAACATAAATCCTACGAGCATGTATACTGTAAAAACCTATGAACGTGTATACGGTATAAATCCTGCAAGAGTACAGTATAAATTTATTTTTATTTTTTTATGTAGCTGAACCTACCTAAAATCCTGACATGAATAATTAAGTACGTATATGATGTGCTCGATCATCTGATAGCTAGAAGAAACCCCCCCCTTTAACTTCATATTATTATTATTATACCTGTAAAGAGAACATATATATCACAAATTTTCATAACGTAGCCATGCATGCACTGCAAGTATATGACAAAGCCCCTGCACTGTGTATGAGCGAAGCAGCCAGAGAGCGAGCCGACATAATTAACACCTTACTATAATGTGCAGAGCAGCCAGAAAGCGTGCTGGCTTATGATTAGCGTGCTGGCATACAATTAACCCCTACTGTAAAATGCGGAGCAGCCAGAGAGCGTGCCGGCATATGATTAACCCCTACTGTAATATGCAGCGGAACAGCCAGAGAGCGTGCTGGCATATGATTAACCCCTACCGTAATGAGCCGTGCGGAGCAGTCAGAGAGCGTGCTAGCATATAATTAACCTCTACTGTAATGTGCGGAGCGGAGCAGTCAGAGAGCATGCTGGCATATAATTAACCCCTACTGTAATGTGCAGAGCGGAGCAGTCAGAGAGCATGCTGGCATATAATTAATTAACCCCTACTGTAATGTGCCGAGCGGAGCAGTCAGAGAGCGTGCTGGCATATGATTAACCCCTACTGTAATGTGCCGAGCGGAGCAGTCAGAGCGTGCTGGCATAATTAACCCCTACTGTAATGTGCAGTGCGGAGCAGTCAGAGCGTGCTGGCATTTGATAACCCCTACTGTAATGTGCAGAGCGGAGCAGTTGAGAGCGTGCAGGCATCTGATTAACCCCTTACTGTAATGTGCAGAGCAGAGCAGTCAGAGCGTGCTGACATAATTAACCCCTACTGTAATGTGCAGTGCGGAGCAGTCAGAGAGAATGCTGGCATTAATAACCCCTACTGTAATATGCAATATGTCGCGAGCGTGCAGGCATCTGATTAACCCCTATTGTATTGTGCAGAGCGAAGCGGTCAGAGAGCGTGCTGACATATAATTAACCCCTTATAGTGAAGTGCAGAGCTGAGCAGCCAGGGAATGTGCCGGCATGTAATTAACCCCTTATAGTAAAGTGCAGAGCTGAGCAGCCAGAGAACGTGTCGGCATATAATTAATCCCTACTGTGATTTGCAGAACGGAACAGCCAGATAGGGTGCTGGCGAATAATTAACCCCTACTGTAATATGCAGCGCAGAACAGCCAGAGAGCATGCTGGCATATAATTAACCCCTACTGTAATATGCAGAGCGGAGCAGTCGAGAGCGTGCTGGCATATAATTAACCCCTTACTGTAATGCGCAGAGCGGAGCAGTCGAGAGCGTGCTGGCATATGATTAACCCCTACCGTAATGAGCCGTGCGGAGCAGTCAGAGAGCGTGCTAGCATATAATTAACCTCTACTGTAATATGCAGCGCAGAACAGCCAGAGAGCATGCTGGCATATAATTAACCCCTACTGTAATATGCAGAGCGGAGCAGTCGAGAGCGTGCTGGCATATAATTAACCCCTTACTGTAATGCGCAGAGCGGAGCAGTCGAGAGCGTGCTGGCATATAATTAACCCCTTACAGTAATGCGCAGAGCGGAGCAGTCAGAGAGCATGTTGGCATATAATTAACCCCTTATAGTAAAGTGCAGAGCTGAGCAGCCAGAGAACGTGCCGGCATATAATTAACCCCTTAAAGTAAAGTGCAGAGCTGAGCAGCCAGAGAACGTGCCAAAAAATAAATAACCCCTTATAGTAAAGTGCAGAGCTGAACAGCAGGAGAACGTTCCGGCATAAAAATAACCGCATGTGACTAATCCTTCACCTCACCGTTGTGGACCCGGTAACCGACACACGATAGACACTACATAACCATGACAAGCGCCGGGGGGTATGATGATAGCCTGTAAGCTCCCCCAATACAACAAGCAGGGGCTAGTTACAAGGCAGAAAACCCGAGGTGACAGCACCGACCCGGATGTAGACATGCCGGTTCCGTACTGCCACGGTGGTTCGTGTGGGAGCGAGGACTCGTGCAGCCATCCCCAGACAACAGCAGCATGCCCCCGTCACGAGTCCCACTGCCGGTGGGGACTCGTAATACACTGCCGTGCCTGACCGGCCGGTAGAGGAAAACAGGCCACGTGGGACGCGTGTCCCCCTGTTGCTGAAACTGGGGCCGGGGTCTGGCCGAGGGTACATCCCCGGACTCCGGCTTACCTCCGGAGAGGTGGCTGCGGAGAAACGCCGCCACCCAGGCCAGCCCCGGCCACTTACCCGTACCGCACCACTGGAGACAGCTTCCGGTCAGCTGACTCGGTGTGTCAGCTGACCACTCATCACGTGACGAACCCGCGGCGGCGAGCACAGGTACCGCCGTGGGTTCTTATAGCGAAGTCCCGCCCCTCCCACAAATACAGGCTTAATGAATTAGCCTTAACACTTATATTCTTGTATACAGGAGCAGTATTATAGTAGTTATATTCTAGTACATAGGAGGCAGTATTATAGTGGTTATATTCTTGTATATAGGAGGCAGTATTATAGTAGTTATATTCTTGTATATAGGAGGCAGTATTATAGTAGTTATATTCTTGTATATAGGAGGCAGTATTATAGTAGTTATATTCTTGTATATAGGAGCAGTATTACATTAGTTATATTTTTGTATATAGGAGCAGTATTATAGTAGTTATATACTTGTATATAGGAGCAGTATTATAGTAGTTATATTCTTGTATATAGGTGCAGTATTATAGTAGATATATTCTTGTATATAGGAGGCATTATTATAATAGTTATATTCTTGTATATAGGAGCAGTATTATAGTAGTTATATTCTTGTATATAGGAGCAGTATTATAGTAGTTATATTCTTGTATATAGGTGCAGTATTATAGTAGATATATTCTTGTATATAGGAGGCATTATTATAATAGTTATATTCTTGTATATAGGAGCAGTATTATAGTAGTTATATTCTTGTATATAGGAGCAGTATTATAGTAGTTATATACTTGTATATAGGAGCAGTATTATAGTAGTTATATTCTTGTATATAGGTGCAGTATTATAGTAGATATATTCTTGTATATAGGAGGCATTATTATAATAGTTATATTCTTGTATATAGGAGCAGTATTATAGTAGTTATATTCTTGTATATAGGAGCAGTATTATAGTAGTTATATTCTTGTATATAGGAGCAGTATTACAGTAGTTATATTCTTGTATATAGGAGCAGTATTACAGTAGTTATATCCTTGTATATAGGAGCAGTATTATAGTAGTTATATTCTTGTATATAGGAGCAGTATTATAGTAGTTATATTCTTGTATATAGGAGCAGTATTATAGTAGTTATATTCTTGTATATAGGAGCAGTATTATAGTAGTTATATTCTTGTATATAGGAGCAGTATTATAGTAGTTATATTCTTGTATATAGGAGGCAATTTTTATTGTGAAAACAAACAAAATGACAATTAAAATAAATTCTTACAATGCAAAACAAAAATAACAAGCATTGTACACACAATGACTACTCAACTAGAGTATGTACAGAGTAATATTAAACTTAGAAAGTCCACATTTGCTGGAAAAGGAAAAACACAAAAAAATAAAATAAAATAACATGACATCATCCGTGTTAAACCAAAGAAACATTTCTCCATAATTTCCCATTATTTTGGTTCCTCCGTATCTCTAATGATTTTACCCACTGGAGCTCGGACATGATCTGTCTTACTGCTGTGATGTGGTGGAATGGCTCATTGTGTATGGACACTCTAGTTCTCATGTGCCAATGGTAATATTTAGTGATAGTAATTATTATGTACATAGTCCCCCTGTCTACAGTCCTGTTACTGGATGGTACAGCATATATGATGTCAGGATACGTCAGGTTCTGCAGTAATGGGATGTTCAGCTTACTGGACACTTCTTCCCATATCCTCCTCCCGGCCCTGCAGTCAGATATGAAATGCTCCATAGTCTCCTCCTGCTGACAACCCAGAGGACAGTTCCTATCTGAGACACTTAGATATTTTAGATTACCCCTGACAAAGAGCCTCCCATGGAGGGACAACCAAGCTATGTCAAAGAATTTTGCGGGGAGTCGTTTCCCATTGAGGAACTTTAGACTTTCCTGTAAAGTGCTGGTCACACAATCCCTCAAGGCAAGCGGAGAGCAGAAGAAAGCCCTACAAACCCTTACGTATAGATCCTTCCTTGGCTTACTCTCTATATAGGACTTCTCAATGCGCCATCTCTTCAGACATCTGAGCCCGTATTCCAGGTACGGGGGGAGGTAGTCACGCGTCCATCTCCCCCTCTTGAGACTGCCGCCTCGCACCCAAGACTCTGCAAAAGGCAATATCCAATCCCTGATACTATTCGCCCACAGGGAGCTGTTGTTTGAGTCCAGGCAACCAAAATTAACTTTTAGAAACATGGAGTCAAAGAACACCCTTGGATTCAGCATATCCAACCCACCCTCTCTCCTCTGTAGGTAGGTGACCCCTCTTTTTATCAGATTCAACCTGTTCCCCCAGAACATTTGGAAGAACAGGCTAAAGAGCCGAGCAGAGAAAGATTCTGGCAAAGGAAAAACAACAGAGACATACAAGAAGACGGGGACCAGGTAAGTCTTCAACATTTTAACCCTTTCTCTATAGGTCAGCCTCCAGTTCTTCCATCGCTGAACCTTTGCATTTCCGGTTTCCAACTTCTCTTCCCAATTTAGTTTGGCGCTATCGTCCCTCCCGAACTTGACCCCTAGGATTTTAATATAGGAGGAGGCTCTCACAAATTGGGGCAGATCAAAATCTGGATCAGTATCTGATACCCAGAGAGCTTGACTCTTCTCAAGGTTGACCAGAGACCCTGAGGCCTCCGAGTAACTTCTGATGGCCGCAGACAACATCTCCACCTCACGAGGCTCAGATATCACTACGGTCACATCATCCGCGTAGGAAACAACACTCAGGGGTAGGCAGTGGGGGACCGGCACCCCCTGAAAACCACACTCCTGCAAGTGTCCTCAGAAACGGGTCTAAGGCAAATACATACAGCAGCGGACTCAGTGGGCAACCTTGTCTCACCCCCGCCTCAACCCTGAAGGTGTCACCCTGCCAACCATTGATCAGAGGAAAGCTCTCGGCCTCACAATACAAAGTCTTCAGCCAATCAATGAATTGTCCCGGAATACCGTACTTTGACAAAGTGGCCCATAGATACTCATGATCTACTCTGTCAAAGGCTTTAGCCTGGTCAAGACTCACAACATATCTCCCACACCTCAGGGCTTTACATCTCTCAAACATCTCCCTTATGGAGATCACTGCCCCAGAGATGTTCCGCCCTTTTACTGTGCCATACTGACAGCCTGCCAACAGTGCCGGGGACAGACAAACTAACCTAGAAAACAGGATTTTTGCCAGAATCTTCCTGTCGACATTCAAGAGGGCAATTGGCCTCCAGTTCTTGATGTCACTCGGCTCTTTACCTTTAGACAGCAGAATCAGCGAGGACACTCTCATGGATGGAGGCATCAGGTGACTTTCTAGACAATTTGTATAAACATCCACGAGGATTGGGGCCAAGAGGTCTCTGAATGTCTTATAGAATTCTGCTGTTATCCCATCTGGACCTGGTGCCTTCTTCAGATGTAACTTATCAATGGCCTCTTTGACCTCTGCCACCGTCAATTCTGCTGTCAAAGGAGAAAAGTCCAAATCATTAGTATCAGGGAGCGGAGTTGTCTCCAAGAATTGGGTCATCTTGTCTCTATCCAAAACCTTCCTCTGAAACAAGTCAGCATAGTACGATCTCACCACCCCCAGGATACCCTCCCGAGATTCCTGCAAAACACCCTGGGAGTCAGTGAGACCGGTGACAGATTTATTTGCCACCCGCTCCCGGCAATTCTCAAAGGGATCAGGAGACCCTAAGGACCCATAATCCCGTTCAAGAACCAGGGAGGTATACCTGCTGTACTGATACTGCCTTATCTCAGATTTCAGCCGGTCTATCCTTTGTTGGTCCCCACCCGCCGAATATAGTGACTCCAATTCTTTCCGCAGCTTGAGATACTGGCCATACTTACTCCTCACCTTTATAACTGACAGTCTCTTTAAGAGGGTTCTGATCTCATCCTTGACATCCTCCCACCAGGCGGCCATATCATCATAGAAGTCCACCCGCTCTAGCTGACCCTGTATAAGAGAGTGAACCTGTCTCTGCACAGAAGGATCCTCTAATAGGCTGGAATTCAGTCTCCATAACCCTCTACCTGTCTCAGGGCACCGTGTGACACCCAAACAGAAATATAAGGCCAGATGGTCAGAATAAGGGACGATCTTCTCATCTTTCTCACCAATCGTCTCTGTAGGACTAACCAGAGCCAAATCTATCCTACTGCTTCTTCCACCACAGAAATAGGTAAATTTTGCCTTCCGACCACCCTGCACAAACACATCTGACAACCCGGCCTGTAGAATGATTTGGTTTAAGACCTTGGAGTCTCGTGTTAGAGGTCTTTTAGATGTTCTGTCACTAGTTGTTCTGGAGGCATTAAAATCTCCAGCCAAGATGACGGGGACAGACGTGAAGAGATATGGCTTCACTTCATTATAAAGGTTAACCCTTTCAGTCACTGTCTGTGAACCATAGATATTAATGAGTCGGAGCCTTCTACCCCGAATAGTAACTTCTAGCATTAGGCACCTTCCCATCAATACCTCTGTCAGCCTATGTATAGTTACATCATTGGTGGTAAACAGGATAGAGACCCCGGCACTTGGTTCCACAGCCAGTGACCAAAAGGATGGACCAGACCGACATTCACGCTCTGCCTCACGTAACAGTCCTTGAGTATTTAAACGTGTCTCCTGTAAGAAGATGATGTCAGCATCAATAGACTTTAGATGGTCATATACGACGTGTCTGGTCCTCCTCACTCTGACACTGTTCACATTACTGGAGAACACTTTAAGGGTAAAGTCGGCCATCATAACAAAGGAAAGTAGAAGAAGCAGAGATGTCACCCCCATCATCACAGATCTGAGTCCGAGCCCTCCTGCTGACCACCTGTTTCCATGTCCGATTCGGACAGACGTTTATCCCGTGGGGGTCTCCTTTTTGTGGGGGGATCACCCTCTTGGTCCTCATTAAATTCATCTACCACTCGCTTCAACTCCCTCTCCATCTCTTCCTCAGCGTCTGATTCTGACAACACACTGTACCTATTTGTGATGGTCATTACACCTGACCCGGGGTCCACTTTCTTTTTGGAGGGCTTTTGGACAGTGGTCCATCCCTCCTCAGGCTTACGACTGGTTTTATCTTTTTTCCGTCTCTTCTGCGGATTTATTGATGCTGGGGCAGAAGAAGACATGGCCACAACCTGCTCAGTGACCTCCCTGTTCTCCTCAGTGGCTCCTGGCTGGGACTGGTCGGGCACTGTGTCACCAATATTGTCACCCCTAGTGTCCCCTACAGTGTCACCCATATTGTCACCGCTAGTGTCACCCATGTTATGCTGAGGCTCGGGCTGTGTCACTGCTGACCCTAACACCAACGTCTCCTCCTCCAGGTCCTCTACCCCCTCCAGCAGGTCCTCATCAGGGAAGTCCTTACAGATATTATGCCAGGCGTCAGGACAGTCCCTGTGGGAGTGACCGGTCTTACCACAGAGGTTGCAGCGGATATTCTGGCAGGTGGCGCTGACATGGCCGATCTCCCCACATAAATTACATTTTACCAGGGTGCAGACACTCGCGATATGACCGGTCTTCCCACACTTGAAGCATTTTCTGGGCTGACCTGCATAGAAGCAAACCCCTTTCTCCCGACCAATGAAGAAAGAATTGGGCAGATGTTGGGTTATGATGTTTATCTGCCGTAACTTCACCAGGACCTTCCACCCTCCCGTCCATATGCCATCCTCATCCCTGGTCTTAGTCAGGTCTGACATTAGGTCACAGTGTCTCTTTAACCACACAACAATATCCTGGGGGGGGACAGACTCGTTCCAGAATATAATGGTGACATTCGCTGTGTCTGGTCTGGAGATGGGGACAAAGCTGAACTTATTCCAGCCATCAGCATCTCTCACCCGGGTGACATGGGCCCAGAAGCGGTCCAGGTCAGACATGAGTTTGAAGCTGACGTCATAGCCCTGCCTGTCAGGAAGGTTTATCACTGCCAGGATGTTAGATGGCAGGAAGCCCATTTGGTGGCACAGAAGTTCACGGACCACAAACCTCCTGTCAGGCAGCTCCTCCTTGGCCCCTCTATGTCTGAACCTGACCACGTTCCTCCTCTTGAAAGCCTGACCCGTGTAGTTTACATTGGACATGAATGGTGACCCACGACTCCAGGCATTACCAGAGGAGGCGCCACTACTTCTACCCTCCTGCTGTACTTGGGGGCGCTGTGGTGGCTGCTGACCAGCTGTACTATGGGGGTCTGACACTTGTGTGACTAAAGGGGGGAAGTGTTGTGCATCAGACTGTACAGCCCCCTCCCCACCATCAACCTCTATACTCTGGGGGTCACAAGCCTCTGAAGGCTGAACTAATGGTGGACCTGACCCCAGATCCCACACAGACTGTGAAGCGCCCCCCTCTGCAGACACATTATCAGTAATATCACATACAGTCATATCAGTGCAGTCACTGGCAGCATGATCCTGCACTACAGAGCCCAGCAAGCCCTGCAGAGCCATGTCCTGTGAACTCTCTGCTGCACTGCTGCCTTCAGGTAAGAGTCCACAGTCCTGCTGCTCTCTACTGCCCCCAGGGGCTTGTGGTGACTGCACTGCGATTACAGAGTTACCTTCAGGTACGTGTCTATAGTCCTGCTTCACCGTGCTGACTGCTGGGACTTGTGGTACCTCTGGAGGAGTCTCTGCAGGTCTCTGATGTTGCTGGACACTTTCTCCCCCTTGCTTGTACAAATCCCCTTTTTCAAAAGGGAAGCTGGCTGGTCTGAGGAGTGGTCTTGCACAGGACTTCTGGATGTCCTCTGGTCTTGCACAGGACTGCTGGATGTCATCTGGACAGGTTGTAGACTTGGGTGCAGCAGTAGATGGAGAGGACTTTTTTGCTGGTCTCTCCTTATATCCCTCAAATCTTTGCTGATTCCTGAAGGTCTCAGCGACTGGTCCCATCCGCCCCAATACGTCCTCCATGTCCTGCACAGTGTCAGCGAGCTGCACAGCGAGGGAGCTCAGCTTCTTGTCATGTACAGCCTGGTTATTGGGGTTTGCTGCCTTTAGCTTGTATATACATTCTATTTGTTTCTGCAGCTGTAACTTTGTCTTTTTTAAGGTCTCAAGTCTCTTTACCAGAGCTGGGATCTGCTCGGCCAGACATAGTTCAGGTGCCCGCTGAGTATTGGGGGGCCGCGCTGGTGGGGTACTCACAGGACTCTGCTTCTGAGGTGGGATCTGTCTCGGTGTTGCTGTGGTCACTGCTGCAGGGTCACAATCTCCAGACTGGGGACTGGGCCCCTGGTTCTTCCCAGTGACCGCACTTGTGGCCCCCTGAAGCCTTCCTGGTGTATTCCCTCTGGTCTCATCTGGCGTGCTTGTAACTTTTGCGCTGCTCCCGCTCCCGTATCGTGTGCGGTCAGAACGTATCAGGACAGGCTGCTGCAGATTCTCCTGCATGGTCTGCTTCTCCAGGGATGTTCTCCTCTGTCTGACTGCAGGAGGGGTGGATTGTACCTGCAGCCATTACCTTACTTGATGATGATTCCTTCTTTAGTTCCACAGCTTTCTTCTCATCTGTGCTTCTTGCTGCACCAGAACTGACAACATTCTGAACATTTCTTACATCCAGAGAAACTTTAGGATTTTCATCCATGGTTTGTGGTGTCTGGGGATTAATTCCCAGAATAGGCCGAGAAGCCTGGGCCTTGCTTGGGGAGCTTCCCCACCCAGGGTGGCCCCTCCCTGAGCTTTCTCCAGACATCAGGAGAGCAACACAGACACAACCTCTCAGCTAGGAGGCAGTATTATAGTAGTTATATTCTTGTATATAGGAGGCAGTATTATAGTAGTTATATTCTTGTTTATAGGAGCAGTATTATAGTAGATATATTCTTGTATATAGGAGCAGTATTATAGTAGATATATTCTTGTATATAGGAGCAGTATTATAGTAGTTATATTCTTGTATATAGGAGCAGTATAATAGTAGTTATATTCTTGTATATAGGAGGCAGTATTATAGTAGTTATATTCTTGTATATAGGAGCAGTATTATAGTAGTTATATTCTTGTATATAAGAGCAGTATTATAGTAGTTATATTCTAGTATATATGAGCAGTATTATAGTAGTTGTATTCTTGTATATAGGAGCAGTATAATAGTAGTTATATTCTTGTATATAAGAGCAGTATTATAGTAGTTATATTCTTGTATATAGGAGCAGTATAATAGTAGTTATATTCTTGTATATAGGAGCAGTATAATAGTAGTTATATTCTTGTATATAGGAGGCAGTATTATAGTAGTTATATTCTTGTATATAGAAGCAGTATTATAGTAGTTATATTCTTGTATATAGGAGCAGTATTATAGTAGTTATATTCTTGTATATAGGAGCAGTATAATAGTAGATATATTCTTGTATATAGGAGGCAGTATTATAGTAGTTATATTCTTGTATATAGGAGCAGTATTATAGTAGTTATATTCTTGTATATAAGAGCAGTATTATAGTAGTTATATTCTTGTATATAGGAGACAGTATTATAGTAGATATATTCTTGTATATAGGAGCAGTATTATAGTAGTTATACTCTTGTATATAGGAACAGTATTATAGCAGTTATATTCTTGTATATAGGAGGCAATTTTTATTGTGAAAACAAACAAAATAACAAGTAACATAAATTCTTACAATGCAAAACAAAAATAACAAGCATTGTACACACAATGACTACTCAACTAGAGTATGCACAGAGTAATATTAAACTTAGAAAGTCCACATTTGCTGGAAAAGGAAAAACACAAAAAAAATTTATAAATCATCCGTGTTAAACCAAAGAGACATTCCTCCATAATTTCCCATTATTTTGGTTCCTCCGTATCTCTAATGACTTTACCCACTGGAGCTCGGACATGATCTGTCTTACTGCTGTGATGTGGTGGAATGGCTCATTGTGTATGGACACTCTAGTTCTCATGTGCCAATGGTAATATTTAATGATTGTTATAATTATGTACATTGTCTCTCTGTCTACAGTCCTGTTACTGGATGGTACAGCATATATGATGTCAGGATACGTCAGGTTCTGCAGTAATGGGATGTTCAGCTTACTGGACACTTCTTCCCATATCCTCCTCCCGCCCCTGCAGTCAGATATGAAATGCTCCATCGTCTCCTCCTGCTGACAACCCAGAGGACACTTCCTATCAGAAACGCTTAGATATTTCAGGTTACCCCTGACAAAGAGCCTCCCATGGAGCGACAGCCAAGCTATGTCAAAGAATTTTGCGGGGAGTCGTTTCCCATTGAGGAACTTTAGACTTTCTTGTAAAGTGCTGGTCACACAGTCCCTCAAGGCAAGTGGAGAACAAAAGAAAGCCCTACAAACCCTTACGTATAGATCCTTCCTTGGCTTACTCTCTATATAGGACTTCTCAATGCGCCATCTCTTCAGACATCTGAGCCCGTATTCCAGGTACGGGGGGAGGTAGTCACGCGTCCATCTCCCCCTCTTCAGACTGCCGCCTCGCACCCAAGACTCTGCAAAAGGCAATATCCAGTCCCTGATACTATTCGCCCACAGGGAGCTGTTGTTTGAGTCCAGGCAACCAAAATTAACTTTTAGAAACATGGAGTCAAAGAACACCCTTGGATTCAGCATATCCAACCCACCCTCTCTCCTCTGTAGGTAGGTGACCCCTCTTTTTATCAGGTTCAACCTGTTCCCCCAGAACATTTGGAAGAACAGGCTAAAGAGCCGAGCAGAGAAAGATTCTGGCAAAGGAAAAACAACAGAGACATACAAAAAGACGGGGACCAGGTAAGTCTTCAACATTTTAACCCTTTCTCTATAGGTCAGCCTCCAGTTCTTCCATCGCTGAACCTTTGCATTTCCGGCTTCCAACTTCTCTTCCCAATTTAGTTTGGCATTATCGTCCCTCCCGAATTTGACCCCTAGGATTTTAATATAGGAGGAGGCTCTCACAAATTGGGTCAGATCAAAATCTGGATCAGTATCTGATACCCAGAGAGCTTGACTCTTCTCAAGGTTGACCAGAGACCCTGAGGCCTCCGAGTAACTTTTGATGGCCGCAGACAACATCTCCACCTCACGAGGCTCAGATATCACTACAGTCACATCATCCGCGTAGGCAACAACACTCAGGGGTAGGCAGTGGGGGACCGGCACCCCCTGAAAACCACACTCCTGCAGTGACCTCAGAAACGGGTCTAAGGCAAATACATACAGCAGCGGGCTCAGTGGGCAACCTTGTCTCACCCCCGCCTCAACCCTGAACGTGTCACCCTGCCAACCATTGATCAGAGGAAAGCTCTCGGCCTCACAATACAAAGTCTTCAGCCAATCAATGAATTGTCCTGGAATACCGTACTTTGACAAAGTGGCCCATAGATACTCATGATCTACTCTGTCAAAGGCTTTAGCCTGGTCAAGACTCACAACATATCTCCCACACCTCAGGGCTTTACATCTCTCAAACATCTCCCTTATGGAGATCACTGCCCCAGAGATGTTCCGCCCTTTTACTGTGCCATACTGACAGCCTGCCAACAGTGCCGGGGACAGACAAACTAACCTAGAAAACAGGATTTTTGCCAGAATCTTCCTGTCGACATTCAAGAGGGCAATTGGCCTCCAGTTCTTGATGTCACTCGGCTCTTTACCTTTAGACAGCAGAATCAGCGAGGACACTCTCATGGATGGAGGCATCAGGTGACTTTCTAGACAATTTGTATAAACATCCACGAGGATTGGGGCCAAGAGGTCTCTGAATGTCTTATAGAATTCTGCTGTTATCCCATCTGGACCTGGTGCCTTCTTCACATGTAACTTATCAATGGCCTCTTTGACCTCCGCCACCGTCAATTCTGCTGTCAAAGGAGAAAAGTCCAAATCATTAGTATCAGGGAGCGGAGTTGTCTCCAAGAATTGGGTCATCTTGTCTCTATCCAAAACCTTCCTCTGAAACAAGTCAGCATAGTACGATCTCACCACCCCCAGGATACCCTCCCGAGATTCCTGCAAAACACCCTGGGAGTCAGTGAGACCGGTGACAGATTTATTTGCCACCCGCTCCCGGCAATTCTCAAAGGGATCAGGAGACCCTAAGGACCCATAATCCCTTTCAAGAACCAGGGAGGTATACCTGCTGTACTGATACTGCCTTATCTCAGATTTCAGCCGGTCTATCCTTTGTTGGTCCCCACCCGCCGAATATAGTGACTCCAATTCTTTCCGCAGCTTGAGATACTGGCCATACTTACTCTTCCCCTTTATAACTGACAGTCTCTTTAAGAGGGTTCTGATCTCATCCTTGACATCCTCCCACCAGGCGGCCATATCATCATAGAAGTCCACTCTCTCTAGCTGACTCTGTATAAGAGAGTGAACCTGTCTCTGCACAGAAGGATCCTCTAATAGACTGGAATTCAGTCTCCACAACCCTCTACCTGTCTCAGGACCCTGTGTGACACCCAGACAAAAATATAAGGCCAGATGGTCAGAATAAGGGACGATCTTCTCATCCTTCTCACCAATGGTCTCTGTGGGACTAACCAGAGCTAAATCTATACGACTACTTCTTCCACCACAGAAATAGGTAAATTTTGCCTTCCGACCACCCTGCACAAACACATCTGACAACCCGGCCTGTAGAATGATTTGGTTTAAGACCTTGGAGTCTCGTGTTAGAGGTCTATTAGAGGATCTGTCACTAGTTGTTCTGGAGGCATTAAAATCTCCGGCCAAGATGACAGGGACAGACGTGAAGAGATATGGCTTCACTTCATTATAAAGGTTAACCCTTTCAGTCACTGTCTGTGAACCATAGATATTAATGAGTCGGAGCCTTCTACCCCGAATAGTAACTTCTAGCATTAGGCACCTTCCCATCAATACCTCTGTCAGCCTATGTACAGTTACATCATTGGTGGTAAACAGGATAGAGACCCCGGCATTTGGTTCCACACCCAGTGACCAAAAGGATGGACCAGACCACCATTCCCGCTCTGCCTCACGTAACAGTCCTTGAGTATTTAAACGTGTCTCCTGTAAGAAGATGATGTCAGCATCAATAGACTTTAGATGGTCATATACGACATGTCTGGTCCTCCTCACTCTGACACTGTTCACATTACTGGAGAACACTTTAAGGGTAAAGTCGGCCATCATAACAAAGGAAAGAAGAAAGTGCAGAGATGTCACCCCCATCATCACAGATCTGAGTCTGAGCCCTCCTGCTGACCACCTGTTTCCATGTTCGATTCGGACAGACGTTTTGCTCGTGGGGGTCTCTTTTTTGTGGGGGGATCACCCTCTTGGTCTTCATTAAATTCATCTATCACTCTCTTTAGCTCCCTCTCCATCTCTTCCTCAACGTCTGACTCTGATAGGACACTGTACCTATTTGTGATGGTCATGACACCTGACCCGGGGTCTACTTTCTTTTTGGAAGGTTTTTGGACAGTGGTCCATCCCTCCTCAGGCTTACGGCTGGTTTTGTCTTTCTTCCGTCTCTTCTGCGGATTTATTGATGCTGGGGCAGAAGAAGACATGGCCACAACCTGCTCAGTGACCTCCCTGTTCCCCTCAGTGGCTCCTGGCTGGGACTGGTCGGGCACTGTGTCACCAATATTGTCACCCATATTGTCACCGCTAGTGTCACCAATATTGTCACCCATATCGTCACCTCTAGTGTCACCCATGTTATGCTGAGGCTCAGGTTGTGTCACTGCTGACCCTGACACCAACGTCTCCTCCTCCAGGTCCTCTGCCCCCTCCAGCAGGTCCTCATCAGGAAAGTCCTTACAGATGTTATGCCAGGCGTCAGGACAGTCCCTGTGGGAGTGACCGGTCTTACCACAGAGGTTGCAGCGGATATTCTGGCAGGTGGCGCTGACATGGCCGATCTCCCCACATAAATTACACTTCACTAGGGTGCACACACTCGCGATATGACCGGTCTTCCCACACTTGAAGCATTTTCTGGGCTGACCTGCATAGAAACAAACCCCTTTCTCCCGACCAATGAAGAAAGAATTGGGCAGATGTTGGGTTATGATGTTTATCTGCCGTAACTTCACCAGGACCTTCCACCCTCCCGTCCATATGCCATCCTCATCCCTGGTCTTAGTCAGGTCTGACATTAGGTCACAGTGTCTCTTTAACCACACAACAATATCCTGGGGGGGGACAGACTCGTTCCAGAATATAATGGTGACATTCGCTGTGTCTGGTCTGGAGATGGGGACAAAGCTGAACTTATTCCAGCCATCAGCATCTCTCACCCGGGTGACATGGGCCCAGAAGCGGTCCAGGTCAGACATGAGTTTGAAGCTGACGTCATAGCCCTGCCTGTCAGGAAGGTTTATCACTGCCAGGATGTTAGATGGCAGGAAGCCCATTTGGTGGCACAGAAGTTCACGGACCACAAACCTCCTGTCAGGCAGCTCCTCCTTGGCCCCTCTATGTCTGAACCTGACCACGTTCCTCCTCTTGAAAGCCTGACCTGTATAATTCACATTGGACATGAATGGTGACCCGCGGCTCCAGGCATTACCAGAGGAGGCGCCACTACTTCTACCCTCCTGCTGTACTTGGGGGCGCTGTGGTGGCTGCTGACCAGCTGTACTATGGGGGTCTGATACTTGTGTGACTAAAGGGGGAAAGTGTTGTGCATCAGACTGTACAGCCCCCTCCCCACCATCAACCTCTATACTCTGGGGGTCACAAGCCTCTGGAGGCTGAACTAATGGTGGACCTGACCCCAGAGATGACCCCAGATCCCACACAGACTGTGAAGCACCCCCCTCTGCAGACACATTATCAGTAATATCACATACAGTCATATCAGTGCAGTCACTGGCAGTATGATCCTGCACTACAGAGCCCAGCAAGCCCTGCAGAGCCATGTCCTGTGAACTCTCTGCTGCACTGCTGCCTTCAGGTAAGAGTCCACAGTCCTGCTGCTCTCTACTGCCCCCAGGGGCTTGTGGTGACTGCACAACGGTTACAGAGTTACCTTCTGGTAGGAGTCCATAGTCCTGCTTCACCGTGCTGACTGCTGGGACTTGTGGTACCTCTGGAGGAGTCTCTGCAGGTCTCTGATGTTGCTGGACGCTTGCTTCTGCTTGTCTGTACAAATTTCCTTTCTCAAAAGGGAAGCTGGCTGGTCTGAGGAGTGGTCTTGCACAGGACTGCTGGATGTCCTCTTGTCTTGTACAGGACTGCTGGGTGTCCCCTGGTGAGGCTGAAGACTTAGGTGCAGCAGTAGATGACTTTGGCGCTGGTCATTCCTTATATCCCTCAAATCGCTGCTGATTTCTGAAGGTCTCAGCGACTGGTCCCATCCGCTCCAATACGTCCTCCATGTCCTGCACAGTGTCAGCGAGCTGCACAGCGAGGGAGCTCAGCTTCTTATCATGTACAGCCTGGTTATTGGGGTTTGCTGCCTTTAGCTTGTATATACAGTCTATCTGTTTCTGCAGCTGTAACTTTGTCTTTTTTAAAGTCTCAAGTCTCTTTACCAGAGCTGGGATCTGCTCGGCCAAACACAGTTCAGGCGCCTGCTGAGTATTGGGGGTCCGCGCTGGTGGGGTACTCACAGGACTCTGCTTCTGAGGTGGGATCTGTCTCGGTGCTGTGGTCACTGCTGCAGGGTCACAATCTCCAGACTGGGGACTGGGCCCCTGGTTCTTCTCAGTGACCGCACTTGTGGCCCCCTGAAGCCTTCCTGGTGTACTCCCTCTGGTCCCCTCTGGCGTGCTTGTAACTTTTGCGCTGCTCCCGCTCCCGTATCGTGTGCGGTCAGACCGTATCAGGACAGGCTGCTGCAGATTCTCCTGCATGGTCTGCTTCTCCAGGGATGTTCTCCTCTGTCTGACTGCAGGAGGGGTGGATTGTACCTGCAGCCATTACCTTACTTGATGAAGTTTCTTTCCTCACTTCCACAGCTTTCTTCTCATCTGTGCTTCTTGCTGCACCAGAACTGACAACATTCTGAACATTTCTCACATCCAGAGAAACTTTAGGATTTTCATCCATGGTTTGTGGTGTCTGGGGATTAATTCCCAGAATAGGCCTTGAAGCCTGGGCCTTGCTTGGGGAGCTTCCCCACCCAGGGTGGCCCCGCCCCGGGCTTTCTCCAGACATCAGGAGAGCTACACACACACAACCTCTCAGCTAGGAGGCAGTATTATAGTAGTTATATTCTTGTATATAGGGGGCAGTATTATAGTAGTTATATTCTTGTATATAGGAGGCAGTATTATAGTAGTTATATTCTTGTATATAGGAGACAGTATTATAGTAGTTATATTCTTGTATATAGGAGGCAGTATTATAGTAGTTATATTATTGTATATAGGGGGCAGTATTATAGTAGTTATATTCTTGTATATAGGAGGCAGTATTATAGTAGTTATATTCTTGTATATAGGAGACAGTATTATAGTAGTTATATTATTGTATATAGGGGGCAGTATTATAGTAGTTATATTCTTGTATATAGGGGGCAGTATTATAGTAGTTATATTCTTGTATATAGGGGGCAGTATTATAGTAGTTATATTCTTGTATATAGGGGGCAGTATTATAGTAGTTATATTCTTGTATATAGGAGGCAGTATTATAGTAGTTATATTCTTGTATATAGGAGACAGTATTATAGTAGTTATATTCTTGTATATAGGAGACAGTATTATAGTAGATATATTCTTGTATATAGGAGCAGTATTATAGTAGTTATATTCTTGTATATAGGAGACAGTATTATAGTAGTCATATTCTTGTATATAGGGGGCAGTATTATAGTAGTTATATTCTTGTATATAGGAGGCAGTATTATAGTAGTTATATTCTTGTATATATGTGCAGTATTATAGTAGTTATATTCTTGTATATAGGAGACAGTATTATAGTAGTTATATTCTTGTATATAGGAGCAGTATTATAGTAGTTATATTCTTGTATATAGGAGCAGTATTATAGTAGTTATATTCTTGTATATAGGAGACAGTATTATAGTATATTTATGTTGACATGCTGTGGTTAGATTCAGTGGTCCTGACTTTAGTCGCAGCAGGGCCCTGTAATAATTGTCATTGATCTCTTTGTTCCGGTCTATTGATCTTCTGTCTTACATTCCAGTGTCAGGGGTGATTATTGACGGTTATTTATGGCTCTTGGGGACATTTACCTTCATCTTGTGACCAGACTGATCAATGTCTTTAAACACTTGTGATGGAATTCCTAATAATCCTTCCCCTCGTGGGCCCTGATGATGACGGAAGCTTCAGTCAGGGCCCCTGGATTATCGAATTGTTTCCAAATCAATAATTTATAAATAAATGATCAGTAATGACAGGTTGTGGTCTGATGGGTAGCCGCCATCTCTGACAATATAACATCACCATGTAGTTATTGCATAGGTATAATCTGCTGTTGGTGACCACATGGCAGAGAGTAGTGGATCCGCTGACCTATGTGGACAATGACTGAACCGTACCAGGGTGCGGAGTCTTAGGTGCCGCTGGTTTTCACCAGAGCCTGCCGCAAAGAGGGATGGACTTGCTGCGGCAGGCGGCACCCAGGTGGCTACCCCTGGCACGATCCATCCACACAGGTTGCCCAGATGTAACTTGGCACAAAAGAATATCGGAGTAGTCTAGACAAAGCAAATGTCAGTAGGCAGGCAGCAAAGGAGCAAGGTCAGGTCACTAGCAAGGACAGTAGGCTAAACTCAGGAAACACTTTCTCAGAGGCTCTAGGCACAAAGATCCGGCACCTGGAAAAGGAACGTGCAGCAATTTATAAGGTCCGCCAGCGACAGACTAATCAAGGGCGCACTGGCCCTTTAAAACGCAGAGTGCCAGCGCGCGAGCACCCTAGGGAATGGGAACATCAATGCCGGGCATGAGCTGAGGCAGAGAAGCCGACGGACGAGGAAGGTGAGAAGATGCCCGGGATTCGCATGCTGCGTCGTCGGCAAACGAAGCACAGGACCGGAGAGACCGGCTGGGGCATCAGTCATGGCACCTGTCCTGTTGCTGGTGACAATCTTTTGGGTTCCAGTCCTCTTGCTGGTGACCACATTCTGAGTTCCCATTCTATAGTGTCCACATTCCAATTCTGCTTCTTGTGACCATGATCTTGGTTCCTGTTCTCTAGTGTCCACTTTCCAGTCCTGTTGTTGGTGATCATGGTCTGGGGTTCCCTATCTATTGTGTCCACGTTATAGTCTCCTATTGCTGTGACCACATTCTGGATTCCCACTCTATAGTGTTCACATTTCAGTCCTGCTTCTTGTGACCATGTTCTGGTTTCTCATATTATAGTGTCCACGTTCCAGTCCTGTTGCAGGTGATCATGTTCTTGGTTCCTGTTCTATAGTGTCCAGGTTCCAGTCCTGTTGCTCATGACCATGTTGTGGGTTCCCGTTCTATAGTATCCAGGTTCCAGTCCTGTTGCTGGTGACCATGTTCTGGGTTCCCGTTCTATAGTATCCAGGTTCCAGTCCTGTTGCTGGTGACCATGTTCTGGGTTCCCGTTCCATAGTTTCCACGTTCCAGTCCTGTTGCTGGTGACCATGTTCTGGGTTCCCGTTCTATAGTATCCAGGTTCCAGTCCTGTTGCTGGTGACCATGTTCTGGGTTCCCGTTCTATAGTATCCAGGTTCCAGTCCTGTTGCTGGTGACCATGTTCTGGGTTCCCGTTCCATAGTTTCCACGTTCCAGTCCTGTTGCTGGTGACCATGTTCTGGGATCCCGTTCCATAGTTTCCACGTTCCAGTCCTGTTGCTGGTGACCATGTTCTGGGTTCCCGTTCCATAGTTTCCACATTCCATGGAATGTTCACATTTCAGTCCTGATTCTTGTGACCATGTTCTGCTTTCTCATATTATAGTGGCCACGTTCCAGTCCATTTGCAGGTGATCATGTTCTTGGTTCCTACTCTATAGTGTCCCCGTTCCAGTCCTGTTGCTGGTGACCATGTTCTAAGTTCCCGTTCTAGAGTGTCCACTTTTCAGTCCTTTTGCTGGTGACCATGTTTTGGGTTCCTGCTCTATTGTGTCCACGTTCCAGTACTGTTACTGGTGATCAGGTTCTGGGTTACTATTCTATAGTATCCACATTCCAATCATGTTGCTGATGACCGTGTTCTAGGTTCCTAATCTATAATGTCCACATTTCAGTCCTGCTTCTTGTGACCATGTTCTGGTTTCCCATATTATAGTATCCACGTTCCAGTCTTGTTGCTGGTGACCATGTTCTAAGTTCCCGCTCTAAAGTGTCCACATTCCAGTCCTTTTGCTGGTGACCATGTTTTCGGTTCCTGCTCTATTGTGTCCATGTTCCAGTCCTGTTACTGGTGATCAGGTTTTTGGTTCCCATTTTAGTTTCCACATTCCATTCATGTTGCAGGTGATCATGTTCTTGGTTCCTGCTCTCTAGTGTCCATGTTCCTATCCTGCTGCTGGTGATCTCGTTCTGGGTTCCCGATCTATTGTGTCCACGTTATAGTCCTGTTGCTGGTGACCACATTCTGGGTTCCCGCTCTATAGTGTCCACATTTCAGTCCTGCTGCTGGTGATCATGTTCTGGGTTCCTGCTCTATTGTGTCCATGTTCCAGTCCTGTTGCTAGTGACCACATTCTGGGTTCCTGCTTTATAGTGTCCACGTTCCAGTCCTTTTGCTGGTGACCACGTTTTGGGTTTCTGCTCTATTGTGTCCACGTTCCAGTCCTTTTGCTGGTGACCACGTTTTGGGTTTCTGCTCTATTGTGTCCACGTTCCAGTCCTGTTACTGGTGATCAGGTTCTGGGTTACTATTCTATAGTATCCACATTCCAATCATGTTGCTGATGACCGTGTTCTAGGTTCCTAATCTATAATGTCCACATTTCAGTCCTGCTTCTTGTGACCATGTTCTGGTTTCCCATATTATAGTATCCACGTTCCAGTCTTGTTGCTGGTGACCATGTTCTAAGTTCCCGCTCTAAAGTGTCCACATTCCAGTCCTTTTGCTGGTGACCATGTTTTCGGTTCCTGCTCTATTGTGTCCATGTTCCAGTCCTGTTACTGGTGATCAGGTTTTTGGTTCCCATTTTAGTTTCCACATTCCATTCATGTTGCAGGTGATCATGTTCTTGGTTCCTGCTCTCTAGTGTCCATGTTCCTATCCTGCTGCTGGTGATCTCGTTCTGGGTTCCCGATCTATTGTGTCCACGTTATAGTCCTGTTGCTGGTGACCACATTCTGGGTTCCCGCTCTATAGTGTCCACATTTCAGTCCTGCTGCTGGTGATCATGTTCTGGGTTCCTGCTCTATTGTGTCCATGTTCCAGTCCTGTTGCTAGTGACCACATTCTGGGTTCCTGCTTTATAGTGTCCACGTTCCAGTCCTTTTGCTGGTGACCACGTTTTGGGTTTCTGCTCTATTGTGTCCACGTTCCAGTCCTTTTGCTGGTGACCACGTTTTGGGTTTCTGCTCTATTGTGTCCACGTTCCAGTCCTGTTACTGGTGATCATGTTCTGGGTTCCTGTTCTGTAATGTTCACATTTCAGTCCTGCTTCTTGTGACCATGTTCTGGGTTCTCATTCTATAGTGTCCATGTTCAAGTCCTATTGCTGGTCCACATTTCAGTCCTGCTTCTTCTCTATTGTGTCCACGTTCCAGTCCTGTTACTGGTGATCATGTTCTGGGTTACCGTTCTATAGTATCCAGGTTCCAGTCCTGTCACTTGTCCATATGCGTTTACGCTCCCCGACGATGCCTTCCCGATTACGGTTTCCTTCTGGAACAGAAAAATATTTTATCCTCATTTCTGTATAATATCCTGAAATATTCATGACCACAGATGGCTCCAAGCGAGATTCATGGCGCGCACTGCTTGTTACTCCGTATAAGTGTCGGGGGTTGCGGCGGTGATAGAACTTGGAGACACATATTTCTGTCAGGTTACAAGATGAAGATTCTATACGATTCTCGCCATCTTGGCGCTGCGTACAGAACTGTTTACATTCTGCTTCCATGAAGTCAGTGGTTTTGTTGTTTACAACCCCTAACTGCTCTTCCCTTATGTAGTGTCCCCTATTCTCTGTGCATTTAGTATCAGCAATGGTGCCGTTGCTGATGCTAAAGACACAGAGGCAATGACCTGGACAAACACGTCATGTGACTACATCAAGTATTGGAGCTTGTCCTCATGCTTGTTTCACCTTGTGAAAGGATTTAACCTCCGAAAAAGAGCAGTCACACTATGGAGTCTCTACTGTAACAGCAATCACACTATAGAGTCTATACTGTAAGAGCAGTCACACTATGGATTCTCTACTGTAAGAGCGGTCACACTATGGAGTCTATACTGTAACAGCGGTCATACTATGGAGTCTCTACTGTAAGAGCAGTCACACTATGGAGTCTATACTGTAAGAGCGGTCACACTATGGGGTCTATACTGTAAGAGCGGTCACACTATGGAGTCTATACTGTAAGAGCAGTCACACTATGGAGTCTATACTGTAAGATCTGTCACACTATGGAGTCTCTAATGTAAGAGCTGTCACACTATGGAGTCTCTACTGTAAGAACAGTCGCACTATGGAGTCTCTAATGTAAGAGCGGTCACACTATGGAGTCTCTACTGTAAGAGCAGTCGCACTATGGAGTCTATACTGTAAGAGCAGTCACACTATGGAGTCTATACTGTAAGAGCGATCACACTATGGAGTATTCACTGTAAGAGCGGTCACACTATGAAGTCTATACTGTAAGATCAGTCACACTATGGAGTCTATACTGTAAGAGCAGACATACTATGGAGTCTATACTGTAAGAGCAATCACACTATAGAGTCTATACTGTATGAGCAGTCACACTATGGAGTCTATACTGTAAGAGCGGTCACACTATGGAGTCTATACTGTAAGAGCAGTCACACTATGGAGTCTATACTGTAAGAGCAGTCACACTATGGAGTCTATACTGTAAGATCAGACATACTATGGAGTCTATACTGTAAGAGCAATCACACTATAGAGTCTATACTGTATGAGCAGTCAAACTATGGAGTCTCTACTGTAAGAGCAGTCACACTATGGAGTCTCTACTGTAAGAGCAGTCACACTATGGAGTCTATAGTGTATGAGCAGTCACACTATGGAGTCTCTACTGTTAGAGCAGTCACACTATGGAGTCTCTACTGTAAGAGCAGTCACACTATGGAGTCTATACTGTATGAGCAGTCACACTATGGCGTCTCTACTGTTAGAGCAGTCACACTATGGAGTCTATACTGTAAGAGCGGTCACACTATGGAGTCTCTACTGTAAGAGCAGTCACACTATGGAGTCTATACTGTAAGAGCAGTCACACTATGGAGTCTATACTGTAAGAGCAGACACACTATGGAGTCTCTACTGTAAGAGCGGTCACACTATGGAGTCTATACTGTAAGTGCGGTCACACAATGGAGTCTATATTGTAAGAGCAGACATACTATAGAGTCTCTACTGTAAGAGCAGTCACACTATGGAGTCTATACTGTAAGAGCAGTCACACTATGGAGTCTATACTGTAAGAGCGGTCACACTATGGAGTCTATACTGTAAGAGCAGTAACACTATGGAGTCTATACTGTAAGAGCAGTCACACTATGGAGTCTATACTGTAAGAGCAGTCACACTATGGAGTCTATACTGTAAGAGCAGTCACACTATGGAGTCTATACTGTAAGAGCAGTCACACTATGGAGTCTATACTGTAAGAGCAGACATACTATGGAGTCTCCACTGTAAGAGCAGTCACACTAAGGGGTATCTATAGTAATCTCAGTCACATTTCTTGGGGCAATACATGTTTGGTTTACATTGTACATGAATGACTTATTCAATGTAATGTAACAATTATATATATGTACCGGAAAGGTGGGTGATGGCTGCGTCTGGGGAACAGTATGAATCTGTGCCAGCCTGCATGGGGTTTGGGACGGACAGCGGACAACTATGTTCCTCGGATGTCTTCTTATAGACATGTGACCTATATAAGAGATGATAGAAGCAGAGATGTAAATGGCGCGGTCCCTGCAGCCCCCTCCATGAGTCATCCTCAGCCGCCGTCATGAATTCCCCGTGCACGCTGTGACTTTCCATAAATTCATCACATTAAACCTGGTGACGCTGCAGGCGATGTATGGAAGTCTGGGGAGAGTGTGTGGGTGATCGGGGGCGGGGAGCACGGTCTCTCCCAAAGCTAAATTCAAACACAGAAGACTTGTCTCCCCCCCCCCCCCCCCCCCGTACCCCTCCTGATAATAGGAGAATAGGATAAAGCAGCCTGAATATTGTACAATGTGAGACACAATGACACTGGAGGATTTCTGACACATTTCTGTATTTTAATCTTGATCTACACTTTCTATACTGAAAGGGTGCTAAGGCAAATCCACACCAAAAAATGCACAATCCATACCAAAATCTGCATCAGAATCTGCACAAACATTTGCACAATCTGCACAAGATTTTCTGCTGTGGATTTACCTGCGGAGATTCTGAAGATCTTTACATGGGCAGCTTTTTTAACCCAACCCTATCAGTGCTATAGAGAGGTGAAGATAAAGAGATGTGACGGGTTGGTACATGGTCCTGGTAAGAAGCGCACAGTGCTTTGTGTGCCGGAAGTCTAGGGCAGGACATATATTATGTGGAAATGTACAACAGTGTATTCTCTTATTAGCTAATGGGATACCATATGCCCATCCTCAGGTCACTGTTTGGGTCTATTCGGAAGAAACAGCGGAGGTCTTGTTCTCAAAATGTGGTTTTACTTTGAATTGCTACTAGTCTGCAGCCGAGGTCTATATGAATGAAAGATCTGGTCTGCATAAATGGAAGGTCTGGGGTCTGAAAAAATGGAAGGTCTGGTCTGGTGTCTGTATCAATGGAAGGTCTGATGTCTGTATAAATGGAAGGTCTGGGGTCTGCAAAAATGGAAGGTCTGGTCTGATGTCTGTATAAATGGAAGGTCTGATGTCTGCATAAATGGAAGGTCTGGGATCTGCATAAATGGAAGGTCTGGTCTGGTGTCTGTATAAATAAAAGGTCTGGTCTGGGGTCTGTATAAATGGAAGGTCTGGTGTGGGGTCTGTATAAATGGAAGATCTGGTGTGGGGTCTGTATAAATGGAAGGTCTGATGTCTATATAAATGGAAGGTCTGGTCTGGTGTCTGTATAAATAAAAGGTCTGGCCTGGGGTCTGTATAAATGGAAGGTCTGGTGTCTGTATAAATGAAAGGTCTGGTTTGGTGTCTGTATAAATGGGAGGTGTGGTCTTGTGTCTGTATAAATGGAAGGTCTGGTCTGGGGTCGGTATAAATGGAATGTCTAGTCTGGGGTCAATATAAATGGAAGGTCTGTATAAATGGAAGGTCTGGTTTGGTGTCTTTATAAATGGGAGGTGCGGTCTGGTGTCTGTATAAATAAAAGGTCTGGTCTGGGGTCTGTATAAATGGAAGGTCTGGTGTGGGGTCTGTATAAATGGAAGGTCTGGTGTGGGGTCTGTATAAATGGAAGGTCTGATGTCTGTATAAATGGAAGGTCTGATGTCTGTATAAATGGAAGGTCCGGTTTGGTGTCTGTATAAATGGGAGGTGCGGTCTGGTGTCTGTATAAATGGAAGGTCTGGTCTGGGGTCGGTATAAATGGAATGTCTAGTCTGGGGTCAATATAAATGGAAGGTCTGTATAAATGGAAGGTCTGGTTTGGTGTCTGTATAAATGGGAGGTGCGGTCTGGTGTCTGTATAAATAAAAGGTCTGGTCTGGGGTCTGTATAAATGGAAGGTCTGGTGTCTGTATAAATAGAAGGTCTGGTGTGGGGTCTGTATAAATGGGAGGTGCGGTCTGGTGTCTGTATAAATGGAAGGTCTGGTCTGGGGTCGGTATAAATGGAATGGCTAGTCTGGGGTCAATATAAATGGAAGGTCTGATGTCTGTATAAATGGAAGGTCTGGTGTCTGTATAAATGGAAGGTCTGATCTGGTGTCTGTACAAATGGAAGGTCTGGGGTCTGTAAAAATGGAAGGTCTGGGGTCTGTTTAAATGGAAGGCCTGGCCTAGGGTCTGTACAAATGGAAGGTCTGATCTGGGGTCTGTATAAATGGAATGTCTGTTTTGGTGTCTGTATAGATGAAAGGTCTGGTGTCTGTATAAATGGAAGGGATCTGGTGTCTGTATAAATGCAAGGTCTGGTCTGGGGTCTGTATAAATGGAATGTCTGGTCTGGTGTCTGTATAAATGAAAGGTCTGGTCTGGGGTCTGTATAAATGGAACGCCTGTTTTGGTGTCTGTACAAATAAAAGGTCTGGTCTGGGGTCTGTGTATATGAAAGGTCTGGTTTGGTGTCTGTATCAATAAAAGGTCTGGTCTGGGTGCTGCATTAACCCCTGAACGACGAGCGCCATAAATGTACGGTGAGGCTAAGTGTCACTTCGCGCACAGTGCCGTACATTTACGGTGCTGTGTTTCTTGATCAACACATCTCAGGACGCGGTGATCGGAACGGGATGACTGCTGATATCTATCAGCAGCCAATCCTGGCATATCGCCCAGGGGGTCCTGAGACCCCCCTTGTCGGGAATCGCTGACCGTTCGGTTTAAGTAACATTATATTTTTAGAGTTCAGACATTTACGCACGCAGCGATACCACATATGTTAATGTTTATTTTTGTTTACATATTTTTTTTAATGGGAAAAGGGGGGTAATTAAAACTTTTATTAGGCCATAGCATAGTATTGATCGGTGTTATCTGTGCTCGATTGCTCCAGCCTGCAGAGCTTGGCTGGAGCATTGAGGGACAGATCGGACAGCGAGGAGGCAGGTAAGGGCCCTCCCGTCATTCTCTCAGCTGAGACATCCCTGGACATCCCGATTTCCCCGCGATGATCCCGATCAGCTTCGCTGAGCTGCCGGGAGTCTATTTTCAGCATTTTAGATGCCACGATAAACTGAGCAGCTGGGACCGAACAGCTATGAAGTGAGCTCAGCTCCTGAGCTCGCTTCATAGACCCGCCGCACGACAGCACCGTATATATATACGGCACTTGCCGTTAAGGGGTTAAAGACTTTTTTTAAAACTATTTTTATTTTTTAGGTCCCCACAGGGGATTATTTCTAGCAATCACTCAATTGCTATTACTGTTCAGTGCCATACATGCAGAAGACAGACTATGCAAATACCGGCACAAAGAAGGAAAGGAGATCTCCGGTGGCCATTCTGACTCATTGGATACCTGCAATCACACAACGGGGGTCCGATGAGTGTCACAATGCCCCGGTAATGCTTTAAATGCATCTTAAGTGTTTATGGAGGGCATTAGCGTGATTGCTGATGTCCGCATTAGCTGTGGGTCCCCAGCTGCTGATAGCAGCCGGGACCCATGGTCTATGAGGTGAAACCATCCACAAGGCAGCCAGGGTTTACATGTACATACTGGATCCCCTAGGTGTTAAAAGTAGCAAAACATAAAAAATAAATCAATTCGGCATCTCTGTAATCCTATCGACCTGCAAAACAAAAGTTAACAGTGCATTTTTTATTTTTCATTTTAATTTAATTTAATTTACAAATAATTGTACTGGTCCCACAAAAAACAAGCCCTCATAAAACTCTATCAACAGAAAAACAGGAAAGTTACAGATACAAAAAAAAAAAGGAAATAAATAAAGTTAGCAGCTTAAAAAGGGTATGCAAAGCTTTAACAAAAAATGTAAAAATTTGGTAAATATCCGTAATCAGAATCATTCCGCAAAAAACGAGCCTTATACAGATGCAGAGACGGAGTATGAAAAAGGGCGGCTCCTGAGTCATTCAAGGGATATACAGATGTAGCAGAGTTAAAGGGGAACTCTGGTGGAAAACATTTTCTTTTTTAAATCAACTGGTGCCAGAAAGTTAAACAGATCTGTAAATTACTTCTATTAAAATATCTTTACCCTTCCAGTACTTATTAGCAGCTGTATGCTACAGAGGAAGTTCTTTTCTTTTTGAATTTCTTTTTTGTCTTGTCCACAGTGCTCTTTGCTGACAACTCTGTCCATGTCAGGAACTGTCCAGAGGAGCGTAGGTTTGCAATGGGGATTTTCTCCTGCTCTGGACAGTTCCTGATACAGGTATCAGGTGTCAGCAGAGAGCACTGTGGACAAGACAAAAAAGAAATTCAAAAAGAAAACTGTGAGTTGTAGTTTTGCAACAGCTGTAGACACGCTGTTTGGAAAACACTGATTTAGGGAATAGCCCTAAAATACTAAACAAATGTCTGTCCATAGCCCCCAATAACCTAATGGAGGTTACAAAGAGGGTCCCTTAGAGTGAAGGAAAGTGTCGCAAATACAATCTTATCTCACTATGTATCTCAGAAACCCCCAAATTACTCATAAATTCGCTTGTATCGACCGACCGAGTTCTCCTAACAAAACAACACAATAAACCCCTCAGCAGCAGCTTAGTGATGGTTTCCAGGTGGTAAATTTGATGATTTTACAATATTGCAAAAATGGACTGATGAATTAGTGAAGACCGATCCTGAGTTATATCCTGTATTTTACCACAGAGCAGCACTCACTATTCTGCTGGTGAGGTCACTGTGTACATACATTACATTACTTATCCTGTACTGATCCTGAGTTATATCCTGTATTATACTCCAGAGCTGTACTCACTATTCTGCTGGTGAGGTCACTGTGTACATACATTACATTACTGATCCTGTACTGATCCTGAGTTATATCCTGTATTATACTCCAGAGCTGTACTCACTATTCTGCTGGTGGGGTCACTGTGTACATACATTACATTACTGATCCTGTACTGATCCTGAGTTATATCCTGTATTATACCCCAGAGCTGTACTCACTATTCTGCTGGTGAGGTCACTGTGTACATACATTACATTACTTATCCTGTACTGATCCTGAGTTATATCCTGTATTATACTCCAGAGCTGTACTCACTATTCTGCTGGTGATGTCACTGTGTACATACATTACATTACTTATCCTGTACTGATCCTGAGTTATATCCTGTATTATACTCCAGAGCTGTACTCACTATTCTGCTGGTGAGGTCACTGTGTACATACATTACATTACTTATCCTGTACTGATCCTGAGTTATATCCTGTATTATACTCCAGAGCTGTACTCACTATTCTGCTGGTGAGGTCACTGTATACATACATTACATTACTTATCCTGTACTGATCCTGAGTTACATCCTGTATTTTATCACAGAGCTGTACTCACTATTCTGCTGGTGAGGTCACTGTGTACATACATTACATTACTTATCCTGTACTGATCCTGAGTTATATCCTGTATTATACTCCAGAGCTGTACTCACTATTCTGCTGGTGAGGTCACTGTATACATACATTACATTACTTATCCTGTACTGATCCTGAGTTACATCCTGTATTTTATCACAGAGCTGTACTCACTATTCTGCTGGTGAGGTCACTGTGTACATACATTACATTACTTATCCTGTACTGATCCTGAGTTATATCCTGTATTATACTCCAGAGCTGTACTCACTATTCTGCTGGTGAGATCACTGTATACATACTTTACATTACTTATCCTGTACTGATCCTGAGTTATATATCAGACAGGAGGCTCATATCTTGCATTAAACCTTTCTTTTTAATGCCCATAGCAGAGAAATTACAGAGAATTTATTTCATTAACATCAGAAAAAATTTCATTAAAACTACAACTCCCAGCAGCCCTTGGAATCCCCTCCCCTGGGACGGAGACCCTATATAAGGGGCTGGCTGGACCTCCTCTTCCTCTTTCTTTCTGCTCATGGCAGATAAGTATTGTCTTCTATATTTCTTCTTCATGTTTTTACATATTGTGTGAATTTTATTCTTAAGGTGGCAGTTTTTACATCTGTTCACCCGTCCCTTTGAGAGAACTTCTTGTTTTCACATATCTTTTCTTATTATTTCTATTTTATTTCTATTATTCTATTATTTTTCTTGCATTTCTTACTATTCATTATTTTCTTGCTCTTACATCTATCCTCCGTTATCCGTTTCTAACGGGTTCGGTTTTTCCTCCCTTTTCCCTATCTCGGGCTGTATTTATACTCACTGTTTAGTTCTTGCAGGCGCCATTTTAGTTTACCACAGAAGCGCCTTCTTCTACCTTCTTCCCGCGCGCGCCGCGCTTCGCGGGCTTGCTGACGTCGGAGGGGCGCGGCCTAGTGACGCGCTCCCTGCGACACGCCTTCGAGACCCAGCGCGTCCTATCACAGCGATCTCGGCCGTAGTCTCGCGATACTACGGCTGAGGGCTCTGCTTGCTGTTCCCTCCTCCTCTCACCATCGCCAGTGTTGCAGCGAGCAGTGAGAGGAGCAACAGCTTGGTCTAGTATGGTCTCCATAGCGGTATTCTGTTTGTCCTTAATAGGTGTGAATCCTGTGCTTTCAACCCCTTAGTACAGTGGCCATTTTCTGGACATTTTCCATAGACTAGCTTACTTGTCTTATCAGATTATTATGGCTAATGATAATAACGCCATGCCATTGTCTGTCTGGCCTCACTGGTCTGACTAGTGAGGCTGTGGAACTGGGTGCCTCCCACCTCATGTCCACAGTCCAGATCCAGGACATGATTAACAAGTCCATACAAGCGGCTTTAGCTGCTAATGCACGCACTGATATACTCCTACCATCCACTTCTGAAGACGCCCCCGCTAGGGGTAAGGTGTCTCACAAACGTAAGCACTTGAATGTGCAATCCGACTCCCCGGCAGGGGAAGTTTATAATGTGCCCCAGGCAGGACCTGACCCGGCCTGCCGCACCCCGCACCTCCCTGACCTCTCTCGACCCTTGGGCCCCAAGGAGAACAAAAAAGGGCAGAAGTCCTCCAGGCGGGCTAAGCCGGACTCATTTGAGACATCTGATGAGTCTTCCGGCGAGTCTGACAATGCCGAGGTCACAGACTCCGATTTTGATGATGATGCGGGGTTCACGGCGGACCAGCATGTCGCCAGCACTGAGGTGCCAAATGAAGCCATATTAGACTCTCAGGGCCAACCATTGTTCAATCCTGATGAAATTACGCACCCACGCTCAGGTGATTGGGCGCCTCTACCTCATGTAGCGCAATACATTGAGTATTGGACTAGACGGTCTTTGGACCGAGTGAATCGCAATAAATTGCGTGCTGAATGTCCCAGGCCATATATAGCCAAGAAAGTTGCGGTCACCCCAGAAATAGACCCGGTGCTTCTCAAATATTTAACGCGGTCTGGTAAATATTCTAAGAAAGGAATTGAGCGGTCGTTTAAGGCGATCCAAGACCGCATCTTAGATGTCCTAGGTCTGCTCACAAAGATTTTAAATCTGTCGGAGCAGGCGGCCTCATCGGCCCAACCGGTTGACCTATCGCAACTCAGGGGATGGGCCCAACGTGCTGTTTGTATGCTGGGCAACGCGAACACGACCTGTTCAGTGGAGCGCCGTCGCTCAATCCTCATGAAGCTGGAACCCCAGCTGAGCCATTTAGCGGAGAATGAACCAGGCCCTTCCGCTGAAGGTCTCCTTTTTGGGGAAGACCTTATTAAAAACATCAATAAATTTGTGAGCCTTTTCTCCAGCCTGGATAAGGCGCAAACCTCATTGAAAAAGACCGGTCAACCGACCAAGGTTTTTGGCAAGGCCGGTAGAGGCAGAGGGCGATCTGCCGGCCGCACTAACCAATATAGGCCCTATACAAGACCACCAAACCAGCAGTTCACTCCTGCTCAACAACAATATGCCCATGGCTCAACCGGCGCCATTTTTCCCTCCTCGAGGACGACCCTGGAGGGGACGCGGAGGTCGCGGATTCCCTAGATCTCGGCCACCGACCGGTGAGTACATTCCCACTTTCAATTCCACACACAGTAGTGGGGGGCAGACTGACGTATTTTTCCCACGTCTGGTCCACGATTACGGCAGACGTGTGGATCCTCAATACGGTAACCGGATAGAGTTCCAATCTCTTCCCGATCTGAACGTTGTACCTCAACCCATTCGGTTCTCTACTCAAAACATGGAGCTCATAGACAACGAGCTCCAAGAGCTTTTGTCCAAAGGAGCGGTGCTGGAGGTAGACCCCTTATCACCCGGATTTGTCAGCAACATCTTCTTAGTGAAGAAGAAAGATGGCGGCTATCGCCCAGTGATCAACCTGAGGGACCTCAACCAACATGTGGTTTACCGCCATTTCAAAATGGAGGGAATCCATCTATTACGCGATCTTCTCTGGCCAGGGGACTGGCTAGTGAAAATCGACCTGAAGGACGCGTATCTGACCGTTCCCATACACCATACCTCCCAACCTTTCCTAAGGTTTCTGTGGAGGGACCGAATGTGGCAGTTCACCTGCCTTCCGTTCGGATTGTCCTCTGCCCCTTGGTGTTTCACCAAACTGCTCAAACCAGTGATGGCTGTTCTTCGGAGCAGAGGCGTTCGCCTTATCATCTATCTGGACGATCTACTCATTATGGCACGTTCCAGAACGCAGGCCTGGCTACACAGCCAGTGGGCGATCTCGTTGATAGAGGAACTTGGTTTCCTCATCAATCACAAAAAATCGGTGCTGATACCCTCGCAAGAGATGGAATTCCTGGGTTTCCTAGTGGATACCAAGAGAGCCATCCTGCTGTTACCAAAATCGAAATTAGCCCTGATCCGCAAAGAAATCAGGGCAACGTTACGCAGGGGTCAGGTATCCTTGCGTATGATTGCTCGCATAGTCGAATGGAACGGCAGAACAATTTTCAACTCCTGCCCGGACGTTATTCTAGAATCCGATGCGAGTCGCCAAGGTTGGGGTGCTCGTTGCGGGCTAGACACTACCGGAGGGAGATGGTCCGTAGAGGAATCTCTCCTCCATATCAATGCTTTAGAACTCCTGGCGGCATTCTTCGCTATCAGGAGTTTTCTCTCTCACACTTCCAACAAGTGTGTGCTTTTGCATATGGACAACGTGGCAGCAGTTCAGTATGTCAACCGCCTTGGGGGCACGAGGTCCAAAGTGCTGGCGGACATCGCGTCCGAATTTTGGCACTTTTGTCTGTCCCGGAATATCTTTCCAGTGGCGGAATATCTCCCCGGGATATCCAATACTGTGGCGGATTGGAATTCGCGCTACCTGACAGATTCCAGCGACTGGTCGCTGGACCGTCCGATTTTTCTGGCATTACGAGACCTTTGGGGTCCATTACATACGGACCTTTTTGCCTCTCGTCTCAACCGGCAATTACCCCGTTTTTACAGCTGGAGGCCGGATCCGGAAGCGTCAGCAGTGGACTCATTCAGTCAGATTTGGTCACGGGGGACGCATTATGCGTTTCCTCCGTTCAATTTGATTACCAGAACCCTTCTCCAAGTAGCGAGTCAGAGGGCAACGGTCGTGCTGATCACCCCTTGGTGGCCAACGCAACCGTGGTTTCCCCTACTGCTGGGGATGGCGATCGATTATCCGCGATTGATTCCCCACTCACCTCAACTTCTCTCGAACCCGATCAAGGGTTGTCACCCTCTCATGTTGGACGGCAATCTTCCACTCTTAGCGTGGTTGGTTTCGGGATCCCTGACGCCGGTGGCGACCTTTCACAATCGGCTAGAGACCTTCTCGCCTTGGCCTGGGCCCCAGGGACTAGATCGGCATATCGATCTGCCTGGGCCCTGTGGGTTCGTTGGTGTGATCAACGGCAAATTGATGCCGTTCAAGCATCTGTTTCAGTCGTAGTGAATTATTTAGCGGACTCTTTTGAGTCTGGCAAATCCTATAGTTCGCTAAATGTCTATCGTTCTGCCATATCGGCATATCATTGTCCAGTAGATGCGTTACCTGTAGGTAAACATCCTCTGGTATGTAGGCTTTTAAGGGGAGTAAAATTTAAACGTCCCCCTCGTCCTAGATACCAGTCGACTTGGGATGTCTCCCGTGTACTAGAACTTTTTTCCGCTTGGGAGGACAATGATGTCCTGTCCTTGAAACACTTATCTTCTAAACTTACAACCCTTTTATGCTTAGTATCCATAAAAAGGGTATCGGATGTAAAAGCATTGGATGTTACCAGGCGACAATTTTCGCCTGATGGGGTACCGTTTTCTGTGGTTCGCAGAACTAAGACGAGACTTCAAACAGACTTCTATCCCTTTTTTCCTGACCATCCGCGCCTTTGTGTGGTACGATGTCTGCAACGGTATGAGGAGCGGACTGCACAATTGCGGTCTGTTGCTTATAGTCAGTTATTAGTTTCCTATGTCAAGCCTCATCTTCCGGTAACCTCGGCTACCTTAGCCAGGTGGGTGAGGGCAGCCATGGATTTGGCTGGTATTGACGTTTCTCTTTTTGGTGCCCACTCTTCTAGAGGGGCGATGGCCACTAAGGTGGTCACATCAGGGGGTTCACTCTCTGACCTTTTATTAGCTGCTGATTGGTCGTCTGAGTCGACCTTTAGGCAGTTCTATTTTCGGCCGCAGGAACACGTTTCTGTGTCTGTCCTATGAACGTGTATGTTCACATATTTCCTGATTAAACTTGTTTAGCTTTAAACTTGCAAGATATGAGCCTCCTGTCTGATATATAAATCGGAATTTTCCTAGCTACCGTGACGGAAAATCTAAGTTATATGAAGACAGGAGGCGAGTATCTTCCCTCCCTTCCCACCCTGTTACGGTGTGCTTTCTCGTTTCAGGATATTGAAGAACGGATCCTGCATCTACGCAGCAGAGTATGAGAAGTCCCTGAGTGACAGCTATTCTGTTTTGTTCCAGTTGAAACACAGTTGCTGGGGGCCCAGTTGGCCCTGACGTCTAGTTCCGGAGGTGGAATTCGTTTGCCGTCGGAGTGTATCCGGGGTATCAAGATGCTGTGCGCTGTTCCGAAGTTCGCACGAAAGAAAGAGGAAGAGGAGGTCCAGCCAGCCCCTTATATAGGGTCTCCGTCCCAGGGGAGGGGATTCCAAGGGCTGCTGGGAGTTGTAGTTTTAATGAAATTTTTTCTAATGTTATGAAGTAAATTCTCTGTAATTTCTCTGCTATGGGCATTAAAAAGAAAGGTTTATTGCAAGATACTCGCCTCCTGTCTTCATATAACTTAGATTTTCCGTCACGGTAGCTAGGAAAATCCCGATTTGTATCCTGTATTTTACCACAGAGCAGCACTCACTATTCTGCTGGTGGGGTCACTGTGTACATACATTACATTACTTATCCTGTACTGATCCTGAGTTATATCCTGTATTATACTCCAGAGCTGTACTCACTATTCTGCTGGTGGGGTCACTGTGTACATACATTACATTACTTATCCTGTACTGATCCTGAGTTATATCCTGTATTATACCCCAGAGCTATACTCACTATTCTGCTGGTGAGGTCACTGTGTACATACATTCCATTACTTATCCTGTACTGATCCTGATTTATATCCTGTATTATACTCCAGAGCTGTACTCACTATTCTGCTGGTGAGGTCACTGTGTACATACATTACATTACTTATCCTGTACTGATCCTGAGTTATATCCTGTATTATACTCCAGAGCTGTACTCACTATTCTGCTGGTGGGGTCACTGTGTACATACATTACATTACTTATCCTGTACTGATCCTGAGTTATATCCTGCATTATACTCCAGAGCTGTACTCACAATTCTGCTGGTGGGGTCACTGTGTACATACATTACATTACTTATCCTGTACTGATTCTGAGTTATATCCTGTATTATACCCCAGAGCTGCACTCACTATTCTGCTGGTGAGGTCACTGTGTACATACATTACATTACTTATCCTGTACTGATCCTGAGTTATATCCTGTATTATACTCCAGAGCTGTACTCACTATTCTGCTGGTGAGGTCACTGTGTACATACATTACATTACTTATCCTGTACTGATTATCACGATGCCGGCTGGCAGGAGGTGGATCCTCTGTGTCAGCGAGGGATTGGCGTGGACCGTGCTAGTGGACCGGTTCTAAGTCACTACTGGTGTTCACCAGAGCCCGCCGCAAAGCGGGATGGACTTGCTGCGGCGGTAGTGACCAGGTCGTATCCACTAGCAACGGCTCAACCTCTCTGACTGCTGAAGATAGGCGCGGTACAAGGGAGTAGACAGAAGCAAGGTCGGACGTAGCAGAAGGTCGGGGCAGGCAGCAAGGATCGTAGTCAGGGGCAACGGCAGGAGGTCTGGAACACAGGCTAGGAACACACAAGGAAACGCTTTCACTGGCACAATGGCAACAAGATCCGGCGAGGGAGTGCAGGGGAAGTGAGGTATACATAGGGAGTGCACAGGTGAACACACTGATTAGAACCACTGCACCAATCAGCGGCGCAGTGGCCCTTTAAATCGCAGAGACCCGGCGCGCGCGCGCCCTAGGGAGCGGGGCCGCGCGCGCCGGGACAGGACCGACGGAGAGCGAGTCAGGTACGGGAGCCGGGGTGCGCATCGCGAGCGGGCGCCACCCGCATCGCGAATCGCATCCCGGCTGGAGGCGGTATCGCAGCGCACCCGGTCAGTGTATCTGACCGGGGCGCTGCGGGAGCGAGAGTGTAGCGAGCGCTCCGGGGAGGAGCGGGGACCCGGAGCGCTCGGCGTAACACTGATCCTGAGTTATATCCTGTATTATACTCCAGCGCTGTACTCTCTATTCTGCTGGTGAGGTCACTGTGTACATGCATTACATTACTTATCCTGTACTGATCCTGAGTTATATCCTGTATTATACTCCAGAGCTGTACTCACTATTCTGCTGGGGAGGTCACTGTGTACATACATTACATTACTTATCCTGTACTGATCCTGAGTTATATCCTGTATTATACTCCAGAGCTGTACTCACTATTCTGCTGGTGAGGTCACTGTATACATACATTACATTACTTATCCTGTACTGATCCTGAGTTACATCCTGTATTTTATCACAGAGCTGTACTCACTATTCTGCTGGTGAGGTCACTGTGTACATACATTACATTACTTATCCTGTACTGATCCTGAGTTATATCCTGTATTATACTCCAGAGCTGTACTCACTATTCTGCTGGTGAGGTCACTGTATACATACATTACATTACTTATCCTGTACTGATCCTGAGTTACATCCTGTATTTTATCACAGAGCTGTACTCACTATTCTGCTGGTGAGGTCACTGTGTACATACATTACATTACTTATCCTGTACTGATCCTGAGTTATATCCTGTATTATACTCCAGAGCTGTACTCACTATTCTGCTGGTGAGATCACTGTATACATACTTTACATTACTTATCCTGTACTGATCCTGAGTTATATATCAGACAGGAGGCTCATATCTTGCATTAAACCTTTCTTTTTAATGCCCATAGCAGAGAAATTACAGAGAATTTATTTCATTAACATCAGAAAAAATTTCATTAAAACTACAACTCCCAGCAGCCCTTGGAATCCCCTCCCCTGGGACGGAGACCCTATATAAGGGGCTGGCTGGACCTCCTCTTCCTCTTTCTTTCTGCTCATGGCAGATAAGTATTGTCTTCTATATTTCTTCTTCATGTTTTTACATATTGTGTGAATTTTATTCTTAGGGTGGCAGTTTTTACATCTGTTCACCCGTCTCTTTGAGAGAACTTCTTGTTTCTCATATCTTTTCTTATTATTTCTATTTTATTTCTATTATTATTTCTATTATTTTTTCTTACCATTTCTTACTATTTCTTATTTTCTTGCTCTTACATCTATCCTCCGTTATCCGTTTCTAACGGGTTCGGTTTTTCCTCCCTTTTCCCTATCTCGGGCTGTATTTATACTCACTGTTTAGTTCTTGCAGGCGCCATTTTAGTTCACCACAGAAGCGCCTTCTTCTATCTTCTTCCTGCGCGCGCCGCGCTTCGCGGGCTTGCTGACGTCGGAGGGGCGCGGCCTAGTGACGCGCTCCCTGCGACACGCCTTTGAGACCCAGCGCGTCCTATCACAGCGCTCTCGGCCGTAGTCCCGCGATACTACGGCTGAGGGTTCTGCTTGCTGTTCCCTCCTCCTCTCACCATCGCCAGTGTTGCAGCAAGCGGTGAGAGGAGCAACAGCTTGGTCTAGTATGGTCTCCATAGCGGTATTCTGTTTGTCCTTAATAGGTGTGAATCCTGTGCTTTCAACCCCTTAGTACAGTGGCCATTTTCTGGACATTTTCCATAGACTAGCTTACTTGTCTTATCAGATTATTATGGCTAATGATAATAACGCCATGCCATTGTCTGTCTGGCCTCACTGGTCTGACTAGTGAGGCTGTGGAACTGGGTGCCTCCCTCCTCATGTCCACAGTCCAGATCCAGGACATGATTAACAAGTCCATACAAGCGGCTTTAGCTGCTAATGCACGCACTGATATACTCCTACCATCCACTTCTGAAGACGCCCCCGCTAGGGGTAAGGTGTCTCACAAACGTAAGCACTTGAATGTGCAATCCGACTCCCCGGCAGGGGAAGTTTATAATGTGCCCCAGGCAGGACCTGACCCGGCCTGCCGCACCCCGCACCTCCCTGACCTCTCTCGACCCTTGGGCCCCAAGGAGAACAAAAAAGGGCAGAAGTCCTCCAGGCGGGCTAAGCCGGACTCATTTGAGACATCTGATGAGTCTTCCGGCGAGTCTGACAATGCCGAGGTCACAGACTCCGATTTTGATGATGATGAGGATGCGGGGTTCACGGCGGACCAGCATGTCGCCAGCACTGAGGTGCCAAATGAAGCCATATTAGACTCTCAGGGCCAACCATTGTTCAATCCTGATGAAATTACGCACCCACGCTCAGGTGATTGGGCGCCTCTACCTCATGTAGCGCAATACATTGAGTATTGGACTAGACGGTCTTTGGACCGAGTGAATCGCAATAAATTGCGTGCTGAATGTCCCAGGCCATATATAGCCAAGAAAGTTGCGGTCACCCCAGAAATAGACCCGGTGCTTCTCAAATATTTAACGCGGTCTGGTAAATATTCTAAGAAAGGAATTGAGCGGTCGTTTAAGGCGATCCAAGACCGCATCTTAGATGTCCTAGGTCTGCTCACAAAGATTTTAAATCTGTCGGAGCAGGCGGCCTCATCGGCCCAACCGGTTGACCTATCGCAACTCAGGGGATGGGCCCAACGTGCTGTTTGTATGCTGGGCAACGCGAACACGACCTGTTCAGTGGAGCGCCGTCGCTCAATCCTCATGAAGCTGGAACCCCAGCTGAGCCATTTAGCGGAGAATGAACCAGGCCCTTCCGCTGAAGGTCTCCTTTTTGGGGAAGACCTTATTAAAAACATCAATAAATTTGTGAGCCTTTTCTCCAGCCTGGATAAGGCGCAAACCTCATTGAAAAAGACCGGTCAACCGACCAAGGTTTTTGGCAAGGCCGGTAGAGGCAGAGGGCGATCTGCCGGCCGCACTAACCAATATAGGCCCTATACAAGACCACCAAACCAGCAGTTCACTCCTGCTCAACAACAATATGCCCATGGCTCAACCGGCGCCATTTTTCCCTCCTCGAGGACGACCCTGGAGGGGACGCGGAGGTCGCGGATTCCCTAGATCTCGGCCACCGACCGGTGAGTACATTCCCACTTTCAATTCCACACACAGTAGTGGGGGGCAGACTGACGTATTTTTCCCACGTCTGGTCCACGATTACGGCAGACGTGTGGATCCTCAATACGGTAACCGGATAGAGTTCCAATCTCTTCCCGATCTGAACGTTGTACCTCAACCCATTCGGTTCTCTACTCAAAACATGGAGCTCATAGACAACGAGCTCCAAGAGCTTTTGTCCAAAGGAGCGGTGCTGGAGGTAGACCCCTTATCACCCGGATTTGTCAGCAACATCTTCTTAGTGAAGAAGAAAGATGGCGGCTATCGCCCAGTGATCAACCTGAGGGACCTCAACCAACATGTGGTTTACCGCCATTTCAAAATGGAGGGAATCCATCTATTACGCGATCTTCTCTGGCCAGGGGACTGGCTAGTGAAAATCGACCTGAAGGACGCGTATCTGACCGTTCCCATACACCATACCTCCCAACCTTTCCTAAGGTTTCTGTGGAGGGACCGAATGTGGCAGTTCACCTGCCTTCCGTTCGGATTGTCCTCTGCCCCTTGGTGTTTCACCAAACTGCTCAAACCAGTGATGGCTGTTCTTCGGAGCAGAGGCGTTCGCCTTATCATCTATCTGGACGATCTACTCATTATGGCACGTTCCAGAACGCAGGCCTGGCTACACAGCCAGTGGGCGATCTCGTTGATAGAGGAACTTGGTTTCCTCATCAATCACAAAAAATCGGTGCTGATACCCTCGCAAGAGATGGAATTCCTGGGTTTCCTAGTGGATACCAAGAGAGCCATCCTGCTGTTACCAAAATCGAAATTAGCCCTGATCCGCAAAGAAATCAGGGCAACGTTACGCAGGGGTCAGGTATCCTTGCGTATGATTGCTCGCATAGTCGAATGGAACGGCAGAACAATTTTCAACTCCTGCCCGGACGTTATTCTAGAATCCGATGCGAGTCGCCAAGGTTGGGGTGCTCGTTGCGGGCTAGACACTACCGGAGGGAGATGGTCCGTAGAGGAATCTCTCCTCCATATCAATGCTTTAGAACTCCTGGCGGCATTCTTCGCTATCAGGAGTTTTCTCTCTCACACTTCCAACAAGTGTGTGCTTTTGCATATGGACAACGTGGCAGCAGTTCAGTATGTCAACCGCCTTGGGGGCACGAGGTCCAAAGTGCTGGCGGACATCGCGTCCGAATTTTGGCACTTTTGTCTGTCCCGGAATATCTTTCCAGTGGCGGAATATCTCCCCGGGATATCCAATACTGTGGCGGATTGGAATTCGCGCTACCTGACAGATTCCAGCGACTGGTCGCTGGACCGTCCGATTTTTCTGGCATTACGAGACCTTTGGGGTCCATTACATACGGACCTTTTTGCCTCTCGTCTCAACCGGCAATTACCCCGTTTTTACAGCTGGAGGCCGGATCCGGAAGCGTCAGCAGTGGACTCATTCAGTCAGATTTGGTCACGGGGGACGCATTATGCGTTTCCTCCGTTCAATTTGATTACCAGAACCCTTCTCCAAGTAGCGAGTCAGAGGGCAACGGTCGTGCTGATCACCCCTTGGTGGCCAACGCAACCGTGGTTTCCCCTACTGCTGGGGATGGCGATCGATTATCCGCGATTGATTCCCCACTCACCTCAACTTCTCTCGAACCCGATCAAGGGTTGTCACCCTCTCATGTTGGACGGCAATCTTCCACTCTTAGCGTGGTTGGTTTCGGGATCCCTGACGCCGGTGGCGACCTTTCACAATCGGCTAGAGACCTTCTCGCCTTGGCCTGGGCCCCAGGGACTAGATCGGCATATCGATCTGCCTGGGCCCTGTGGGTTCGTTGGTGTGATCAACGGCAAATTGATGCCGTTCAAGCATCTGTTTCAGTCGTAGTGAATTATTTAGCGGACTCTTTTGAGTCTGGCAAATCCTATAGTTCGCTAAATGTCTATCGTTCTGCCATATCGGCATATCATTGTCCAGTAGATGCGTTACCTGTAGGTAAACATCCTCTGGTATGTAGGCTTTTAAGGGGAGTAAAATTTAAACGTCCCCCTCGTCCTAGATACCAGTCGACTTGGGATGTCTCCCGTGTACTAGAACTTTTTTCCGCTTGGGAGGACAATGATGTCCTGTCCTTGAAACACTTATCTTCTAAACTTACAACCCTTTTATGCTTAGTATCCATAAAAAGGGTATCGGATGTAAAAGCATTGGATGTTACCAGGCGACAATTTTCGCCTGATGGGGTACCGTTTTCTGTGGTTCGCAGAACTAAGACGAGACTTCAAACAGACTTCTATCCCTTTTTTCCTGACCATCCGCGCCTTTGTGTGGTACGATGTCTGCAACGGTATGAGGAGCGGACTGCACAATTGCGGTCTGTTGCTTATAGTCAGTTATTAGTTTCCTATGTCAAGCCTCATCTTCCGGTAACCTCGGCTACCTTAGCCAGGTGGGTGAGGGCAGCCATGGATTTGGCTGGTATTGACGTTTCTCTTTTTGGTGCCCACTCTTCTAGAGGGGCGATGGCCACTAAGGTGGTCACATCAGGGGGTTCACTCTCTGACCTTTTATTAGCTGCTGATTGGTCGTCTGAGTCGACCTTTAGGCAGTTCTATTTTCGGCCGCAGGAACACGTTTCTGTGTCTGTCCTATGAACGTGTATGTTCACATATTTCCTGATTAAACTTGTTTAGCTTTAAACTTGCAAGATATGAGCCTCCTGTCTGATATATAAATCGGAATTTTCCTAGCTACCGTGACGGAAAATCTAAGTTATATGAAGACAGGAGGCGAGTATCTTCCCTCCCTTCCCACCCTGTTACGGTGTGCTTTCTCGTTTCAGGATATTGAAGAACGGATCCTGCATCTACGCAGCAGAGTATGAGAAGTCCCTGAGTGACAGCTATTCTGTTTTGTTCCAGTTGAAACACAGTTGCTGGGGGCCCAGTTGGCCCTGACGTCTAGTTCCGGAGGTGGAATTCGTTTGCCGTCGGAGTGTATCCGGGGTATCAAGATGCTGTGCGCTGTTCCGAAGTTCGCACGAAAGAAAGAGGAAGAGGAGGTCCAGCCAGCCCCTTATATAGGGTCTCCGTCCCAGGGGAGGGGATTCCAAGGGCTGCTGGGAGTTGTAGTTTTAATGAAATTTTTTCTAATGTTATGAAGTAAATTCTCTGTAATTTCTCTGCTATGGGCATTAAAAAGAAAGGTTTATTGCAAGATACTCGCCTCCTGTCTTCATATAACTTAGATTTTCCGTCACGGTAGCTAGGAAAATCCCGATTTGTATCCTGTATTTTACCACAGAGCAGCACTCACTATTCTGCTGGTGGGGTCACTGTGTACATACATTACATTACTTATCCTGTACTGATCCTGAGTTATATCCTGTATTATACTCCAGAGCTGTACTCACTATTCTGCTGGTGGGGTCACTGTGTACATACATTACATTACTTATCCTGTACTGATCCTGAGTTATATCCTGTATTATACCCCAGAGCTATACTCACTATTCTGCTGGTGAGGTCACTGTGTACATACATTCCATTACTTATCCTGTACTGATCCTGATTTATATCCTGTATTATACTCCAGAGCTGTACTCACTATTCTGCTGGTGAGGTCACTGTGTACATACATTACATTACTTATCCTGTACTGATCCTGAGTTATATCCTGTATTATACTCCAGAGCTGTACTCACTATTCTGCTGGTGGGGTCACTGTGTACATACATTACATTACTTATCCTGTACTGATCCTGAGTTATATCCTGCATTATACTCCAGAGCTGTACTCACAATTCTGCTGGTGGGGTCACTGTGTACATACATTACATTACTTATCCTGTACTGATTCTGAGTTATATCCTGTATTATACCCCAGAGCTGCACTCACTATTCTGCTGGTGAGGTCACTGTGTACATACATTACATTACTTATCCTGTACTGATCCTGAGTTATATCCTGTATTATACTCCAGAGCTGTACTCACTATTCTGCTGGTGAGGTCACTGTGTACATACATTACATTACTTATCCTGTACTGATTATCACGATGCCGGCTGGTAGGAGGTGGATCCTCTGTGCCAGAGAGGGATTGGCGTGGACCGTGCTAGTGGATCGGTTCTAAGCCACTACTGGTGTTCACCAGAGCCCGCCGCAAAGCGGGATGGACTTGCTGCGGCGGTAGTGACCAGGTCGTATCCACTAGCAACGGCTCAACCTCTCTGACTGCTGAAGATAGGCGCGGTACAAGGGAGTAGACAGAAGCAAGGTCGGACGTAGCAGAAGGTCGGGGCAGGCAGCAAGGATCGTAGTCAGGGGCAACGGCAGGAGGTCTGGAACACAGGCTAGGAACACACAAGGAAACGCTTTCACTGGCACAATGGCAACAAGATCCGGCGAGGGAGTGCAGGGGAAGTGAGGTATACATAGGGAGTGCACAGGTGAACACACTGATTAGAACCACTGCACCAATCAGCGGCGCAGTGGCCCTTTAAATCGCAGAGACCCGGCGCGCGCGCGCCCTAGGGAGCGGGGCCGCGCGCGCCGGGACAGGACCGACGGAGAGCGAGTCAGGTACGGGAGCCGGGGTGCGCATCGCGAGCGGGCGCCACCCGCATCGCGAATCGCATCCCGGCTGGAGGCGGTATCGCAGCGCACCCGGTCAGTGTATCTGACCGGGGCGCTGCGGGAGCGAGAGTGTAGCGAGCGCTCCGGGGAGGAGCGGGGACCCGGAGCGCTCGGCGTAACACTGATCCTGAGTTATATCCTGTATTATACTCCAGCGCTGTACTCACTATTCTGCTGGTGAGGTCACTGTGTACATGCATTACATTACTTATCCTGTACTGATCCTGAGTTATATCCTGTATTATACTCCAGAGCTGTACTCACTATTCTGCTGGGGAGGTCACTGTGTACATACATTACATTACTTATCCTGTACTGATCCTGAGTTATATCCTGTATTATACTCCAGAGCTGTACTCACTATTCTGCTGGTGAGGTCACTGTGTACATACATTACATTACTTATCCTGTACTGATCCTGAGTTATATCCTGTATTATACTCCAGAGCTGTACTCACTATTCTGCTGGTGGGGTCACTGTGTACATACATTACAGCACCACTCCCCCATACACCTATCACAATCTATGGACATAGGACAGCAGTTTCCCGCTTGTGGGTAGTTTGCCCCGTCAGAAGATAGCTTGACACTATTGTAGTTTTCCCCCACCGGCATTTTCTCCAGTTTCTTCTTGTGGTCACTAGAGGCGGGGAACACTCAGGGGCGTAACTATAAAGGTAGCAGAGGTAGAAGTCGCACCGGGCCCTGGTACCTATGGGGGCCCCAAAGCACATCTGCCCCATAAGAGACCAGTATTATAATAGGCATATGGGGCCTTGTTGTAGATTTTGCATCGGGGCCCAGAAGCTACAAGCTCTGCCATTGGATGTGCATGATGATGTCATTGCGCACATCCCAGAAGTAACGTTCCCGTCCTCTAGTGACTGCAGGAAGCATGACGAGGCTAGAAGTCCCAGGAAACCTCAGAGCTAGGACCTGTGGTAACACATCACAGGGGTCCGAGAGCGCCAATTCACTATATTCCCCACCGGACAACTGGCGGGTCAAAATGAACCACACTGCGCCATCAGATGCAGAGGGGCCCCTAAAGATAACATGATTGGAGGGGCCCCTAAAGATAACAGGAGTGGAGGGGCCCCTAAAGATAACAGGAGTGGAGGGGCCCCTAAAGATAACAGGAGTGGAGGGGCCCCTAAAGATAAGATGAGTGGAGGGGCCTCTAAAGATAACAGGAGTGGAGGGGCCCCTAAAGATAAGATGAGAGGAGGGGCCCCTAAAGATAAGATGAGAGGAGGGGCCCCTAAAGATAACAGGAGTGGAGGGGCCCCTAAAGATAGCAGGAGTGGAGGGGCCCCTAAAGATAACAGGAGTGGAGGGGCCCCTAAAGATAACAGGAGTGGAGGGGCTCCTAAAGATAAGATGAGTGGAGGGGCTCCTAAAGATAAGATGAGTGGAGGGGCCTCTAAAGATAAGATGAGAGGAGGGGCCCCTAAAGATAACAGGAGGGGAGGGGCCCCTAAAGATAACAGGAGTGGAGGGGCCCCTAAAGATAACAGGAGTGGAGGGGCCCCTAAAGATAACAGGAGTGGAGGGGCCCCTAAAGATAACAGGAGTGGAGGGGCCTCTAAAGATAAGATGAGAGGAGAGGCCCCTAAAGATAACAGGAGTGGAGGGGCCCCTAAAGATAACAGGAGTGGAGGGGCCCCTAAAGATAACAGGAGTGGAGGGGCCCCTAAAGATAACAGGAGGGGAGGGGCCACTAAAGATAACAGGAGTGGAGGGGCCACTAAAGATAACAGGAGTGGAGGGGCCACTAAAGATAACAGGAGTGGAGGGGCCACTAAAGATAACAGGAGTGGAGGGGCCACTAAAGATAACAGGAGTGGAGGGGCCACTAAAGATAACAGGAGTGGAGGGGCCCCTAAAGATAAGATGAGTGGAGGGGCCCCTAAAGATAAGATGAGTGGAGGGGCCTCTAAAGATAACAGGAGTGGAGGGGCCCCTAAAGATAAGATGAGTGGAGGGGCCCCTAAAGATAACAGGAGTGGAGGGGCCCCTAAAGATAACAGGAGTGGAGGGGCCCCTAAAGATAACAGGAGTGGAGGGGCCCCTAAAGATAACAGGAGTGGAGGGGCCACTAAAGATAACAGGAGTGGAGGGGCCACTAAAGATAACAGGAGTGGAGGGGCCACTAAAGATAAGATGAGTGGAGGGGCCCCTAAAGATAACAGGAGTGGAGGGGCCCCTAAAGATAACAGGAGTGGAGGGGCCCCTAAAGATAACAGGAGTGGAGGGGCCCCTAAAGATAACAGGAGTGGAGGGGCCACTAAAGATAACAGGAGTGAAGGGGCCCCTAAAGATAACAGGAGTGGAGGGGCCCCTAAAGATAAGATGAGTGGAGGGGCTCCTAATGATAACAGGAGTGGAGGGGCCCCTAAAGATAAGATGAGTGGAGGGGCCCCTAAAGATAAGATGAGTGGAGGGGCTCCTAAAGATAAGATGAGTGGAGGGGCCCCTAAAGATAAGATGAGAGGAGGGGCCCCTAAAGATAACAGGAGTGGAGGGGCCACTAAAGATAAGATGAGTGGAGGGGCCACTAAAGATAAGATGAGTGGAGGGGCTCCTAAAGATAAGATGAGTGGAGGGGCCCCTAAAGATAACAGGAGTGGAGGGGCCACTAAAGATAAGATGAGTGGAGGGGCCACTAAAGATAAGATGAGTGGAGGGGCCCCTAAAGATAAGATGAGAGGAGGGGCTCCTAAAGATAACAGGAGTGGAGGGGCTCCTAAAGATAACAGGAGTGGAGGGGCCCCTAAAGATAAGATGAGTGGAGGGGCTCCTAAAGATAACAGGAGTGGAGGGGCCCCTAAAGATAAGATGAGAGGAGGGGCTCCTAAAGATAACAGGAGTGGAGGGGCCCCTAAAGATAAGATGAGTGGAGGGGCTCCTAAAGATAACAGGAGTGGAGGGGCCCCTAAAGATAACAGGAGTGGAGGGGCCCCTAAAGATAACAGGAGTGGAGGGGCCCCTAAAGATAACAGGAGTGGAGGGGCCCCTAAAGATAACAGGAGTGGAGGGGCCACTAAAGATAACAGGAGTGGAGGGGTCCCTAATGATGAGATGAGTGGAGGGGCTCCTAATGATAACAGGAGTGGAGGGGCCCCTAAAGATAAGATGAGTGGAGGGGCCCCTAAAGATAAGATGAGTGGAGGGGCCCCTAAAGATAAGATGAGTGGAGGGGCCCCTAAAGATAAGATGAGTGGAGGGGCCCCTAAAGATAAGATGAGTGGAGGGGCCCCTAAAGATAAGATGAGTGGAGGGGCCCCTAAAGATAAGATGAGTGGAGGGGCCCCTAAAGATAAGATGAGTGGAGGGGCTGACAGAATCAATGGGCCCCTGTGTAGACACTCGATAGCGATACTGAGGTAACTTCGGACACATCCATCCTCTTAGGGGGCGTTCACACCGAGTAAATGGAGAGTAATTCACGCTGAAAAATTTACAGGCAGAATTTTTTCCCCCAAATTCGCAGGAAATTCGTGCGCAATTTACGCGGAATTACGCGCGGAATTGCACGCGGACATGGGGGAGAAAGAAGTGAAGGGTTTTTCGGCCATTTCCGGGCAAATTCCACGCAAATTCCGCGAAAATTGCCTGCGAAAATGATGTCGGGCGGAATTTTTTTTTACCATTGACTTCAATTGATTTCTGCTAGCGGATTCCGCTTCAAGCGGAACGGAATTCAGCGTCGGGATTCCGCTAGCAGAATTTCCGCAGTGAGAACAGGACAGCAGAAATAACATTAAAGTCAATGGCAGAGGAGATGAGCATTAATGTGGAGCAGAGGATTCATGAGGAAATACTCGAGTAAATGCCTCCTGAATTACTCCGTGTGAACGCAGCCTTATACATTTTCCTTCTTCGTCCATGACGTCACGGTGGGCGGTCTTATAACCGACGTCACTGGGTGGGCGGTCTAATTAGACGTCTCGGTGGGCGTCTCCTGCCTATGACGTTCCGCCGTGGAGGGCGCGGTCAGGGGCTGTGACGTCACGTCTCCATGGAGACAAGATTACGCCGGACAGATGATGAGGTAGATGAGGTGGAGGCTCCGCTATGCCAGCGTCTCCGCTACAGGACACACAGCTCCGGACCCTCTGCTGCCCGACAACAAGGACACACAGCTCCGGACCCTCTGCTGCCCGACAACAAGGACACACAGCTCCGGACCCTCTGCTGCCCGACAACAAGGACACACAGCTCCGGACCCTCTGCTGCCCGACAACAAGGACACACAGCTCCGGACCCTCTGCTGCCCGACAACAAGGACACACAGCTCCGGACCCTCTGCTGCCCGACAACAAGCACTTCTGTCCCGACAGGCGGAGGAGCTGCTGCGGGGAGCGACAACAGGTGAGAGGATCTCCGGAGCGTCACCTCATTATACCTCACAGCTCAGTGGTCTCCAACCTGCGGACCTTCGGCTGTCCGGGCATGCTGGGAGTTGTAGTTTTGCAACATGTGAGGGTCCGCAGGTTGGAAACTACTGTAGCTGAATAGTACTATACCTCAATATACATCACTATATATATCACTGTACATTATACCTCACTATATACATCACTATATATATCACTATACATTATACCTCACTATATACATCACTATATATATCACTATACATTATACCTCACTATACATTATACATCACTATATATATCACTATACATTATACATCACTATATATATCACTATACATTATACATCACTATATATATCACTATACATTATACCTCACTATACATTATACATCACTATATATATCACTATACATTATACATCACTATATATATCACTATACATTATACATCACTATACATTATACATCACTATACATTATACATCACTATACATTATACATCACTATACATTATACATCACTATACATTATACATCACTGTACATTATACCTCACTGTACATTATACATCACTGTACATTATACCTCACTATACATTATACATCACTATACATTATACATCACTATACATTATACATCACTATACATTATACATCACTGTACATTATACCTCACTGTACATTATACATCACTATACATTATACCTCACTGTACATTATACATCACTATACATTATACCTCACTATACATTATACATCACTATACATTATACCTCACTATACATTATACATCACTATATACATCACTATACATTATACCTCACTATACATTATACCTCACTATACATTATACCTCAATATACATTATACCTCACTATATATATCACTATACATTATACCTCACTATACATTATACCTCACTATACATTATACATCACTATACATTATACCTCAATATACATTATACCTCACTATATATATCACTATACATTATACCTCACTATACATTATACCTCAATATACATTATACCTCACTATATATATCACTATACATTATACCTCACTATACATTATACATCACTATATATATCACTATACATTATACCTCAATATACATTATACCTCACTATATATATCACTATACATTATACCTCACTATACATTATACATCACTGTACATTATACCTCACTATACATTATACCTCACTATATATATCACTATACATTATACATCACTATACATTATACATCACTGTACATTATACCTCACTATACATTATACCTCACTATATATATCACTATACATTATACATCACTATACATTATACCTCACTATACATTATACCTCACTATACATTATACATCACTGTACATTATACATCACTATACATTATACCTCACTATACATTATACATCACTATACATTATACCTCACTATACATTATACCTCAATATACATTATACATCACTGTACATTATACATCACTATACATTATACATCACTATACATTATACCTCACTGTACATTATACATCACTATACATTATACATCACTATACATTATACCTCACTATACATTATACCTCACTATACATTATACCTCACTGTACATTATACCTCACTGTACATTATACCTCACTATACATTATACCTCACTATACATTATACATCACTGTACATTATACCTCACTATACATTATACCTCACTATACATTATACATCACTATACATTATACATCACAATACATTATACCTCACTGTACATTATACCTCACTATACATTATACATCACTATATATATCACTATACATTATACCTCAATATACATTATACCTCACTATATATATCACTATACATTATACATCACTATATATATCACTATACATTATACCTCACTATATATATCACTATACATTATACATCACTATACATTATACCTCACTGTACATTATACCTCACTATACATTATACCTCACTGTACATTATACCTCACTATACATTATACCTCACTATACATTATACCTCACTATACATTATACATCACTATACATTATACATCACTGTACATTATACATCACTGTACATTATACATCACTGTACATTATACATCACTGTACATTATACATCACTGTACATTATATATTATACATCACTGTACATTATACATCACTATACATTATACCTCACTATACATTATACATCACTATACATTATACATCACTATACATTATACCTCACTATACATTATACATCACTGTACATTATACCTCACTATACATTATACCTCACTATACATTATACATCACTATACATTATACCTCACTATACATTATACCTCACTATACATTATACATCACTATACATTATACCTCACTATACATTATACATCACTATACATTATACCTCACTATACATTATACATCACTATACATTATACATCACTATACATTATACATCACTATACATTATACATCACTATACATTATACATTATACATCACTGTACATTATACATCACTATACATTATACCTCACTATACATTATACATCACTGTACATTATACATCACTGTACATTATACATCACTGTACATTATACCTCACTATACATTATACCTCACTGTACATTATACATCACTATACATTATACATCACTATACATTATACATCACTATACATTATACATCACTATATATATCACTATACATTATACATCACTATACATTATACCTCACTATACATTATACCTCACTATATATATCACTATACATTATACCTCACTATATATATCACTATACATTATACATCACTATACATTATACCTCACTATACATTATACATCACTATACATTATACCTCACTATACATTATACATCACTATATATATCACTATACATTATACCTCACTATACATTATACCTCACTATACATTATACCTCACTATACATTATACCTCACTGTACATTATACCTCACTGTACATTATACCTCACTGTACATTATACCTCACTATACATTATACCTCACTATACATTATACCTCACTATACATTATACCTCACTATACATTATACCTCACTATACATTATACATCACTATATATATCACTATACATTATACCTCACTATACATTATACCTCACTATACATTATACCTCACTGTACATTATACCTCACTGTACATTATACCTCACTGTACATTATACCTCACTATACATTATACCTCACTGTACATTATACCTCACTATACATTATACCTCACTATACATTATACCTCACTATACATTATACCTCACTGTACATTATACCTCACTGTACATTATACCTCACTGTACATTATACCTCACTATACATTATACCTCACTGTACATTATACCTCACTATACATTATACCTCACTATACATTATACCTCACTATACATTATACCTCACTATACATTATACATCACTATATATATCACTATACATTATACCTCACTATACATTATACCTCACTATACATTATACCTCACTGTACATTATACATCACTGTACATTATACCTCACTATACATTATACCTCACTATACATTATACCTCACTGTACATTATACCTCACTGTACATTATACATCACTATACATTATACATCACTGTACATTATACCTCACTATACATTATACATCACTGTACATTATACCTCACTATACATTATACCTCACTGTACATTATACCTCACTATACATTATACCTCACTATACATTATACCTCACTGTACATTATACCTCACTGTACATTATACCTCACTATACATTATACCTCACTATACATTATACCTCACTGTACATTATACCTCACTGTACATTATACCTCACTGTACATTATACATCACTATACATTATACCTCACTGTACATTATACATTATACCTCACTGTACATTATACATCACTATACATTATACATCACTATACATTATACATCACTATACATTATACCTCACTATACATTATACATCACTATACATTATACATCACTATATATATATCACTATACATTATACCTCAATATACATTATACATCACTATACATTATACCTCAATATACATTATACCTCACTATACATTATACATCACTATACATTATACCTCACTATACATTATACCTCACTGTACATTATACATCACTGTACATTATACATCACTGTACATTATACACCACTATACATTATACATCACTGTACATTATACATCACTATACATTATACATCACTGTACATTATACCCCACTATACATTATACATCACTATACATTATACATCACTATACATTATACCTCACTATACATTATACCTCACTATACATTATACATCACTGTACATTATACATCACTGTACATTATACCTCACTATACATTATACCTCACTGTACATTATACCCCACTATACATTATACCTCACTATACATTATACCTCACTATACATTATACATCACTGTACATTATACATCACTGTACATTATACCTCACTATACATTATACCTCACTATACATTATACATCACTGTACATTATACATCACTGTACATTATACCTCACTATACATTATACCTCACTGTACATTATACATCACTATACATTATACATCACTGTACATTATACATCACTATACATTATACATCACTGTACATTATACATCACTGTACATTATACATCACTGTACATTATACCTCACTATACATTATACCTCACTGTACATTATACCTCACTGTACATTATACATCACTATACATTATACTTCACTATACATTATACCTCACTGTACATTATACATCACTGTACATTATACATCACTATACATTATACATCACTGTACATTATACATCACTATACATTATACATCACTGTACATTATACATCACTGTACATTATACCTCACTATACATTATACCTCACTATACATTATACATCACTATACATTATACATCACTATACATTATACATCACTGTACATTATACATCACTATACATTATACCTCACTATACATTATACCTCACTGTACATTATACCTCACTGTACATTATACATCACTATACATTATACATCACTATACATTATACCTCACTGTACATTATACATCACTATACATTATACATCACTATACATTATACCTCACTATACATTATACATCACTATATACATCACTATACATTATACCTCAATATACATTATACCTCACTATTTATATCACTATACATTATACCTCACTATATATATCACTATACATTATACATCACTATACATTATACCTCACTGTACATTATACATCACTATACATTATACATTATACCTCACTGTACATTATACATCACCATACATTATACATCACTATACATTATACCTCACTATACATTATGCATCACTGTACATTATACATCACTATACATTATACCTCACTATACATTATACATCACTATATATATCACTATACATTATACATCACTGTACATTATACATCACTATACATTATACATCACTGTACATTATACATCACTATACATTATACATCACTGCACATTATACCTCACTATATATATCACTATACATTATACCTCACTATACATTATACCTCACTATACATTATACATCACTATACATTATACCTCACTATACATTATACCTCACTGTACATTATACCTCACTGTACATTATACATCACTATACATTATACATCACTATACATTATACCTCACTATACATTATACATCACTATACATTATACCTCACTATACATTATACATCACTATACATTATACATCACTGTACATTATACATCACTATACATTATACATCACTGTACATTATACCTCACTATATATATCACTATACATTATACATCACTGTACATTATACATCACTATACATTATACATCACTGTACATTATACATCACTATACATTATACATCACTATACATTATACATCACTGTACATTATACATCACTATACATTATACATCACTATACATTATACATCACTATACATTATACATCACTATACATTATACATCACTATACATTATACATCACTATACATTATACCTCACTATACATTATACCTCACTGTACATTATACCTCACTGTACATTATACATCACTGTACATTATACATCACTATACATTATACATCACTATACATTATACCTCACTATACATTATACATCACTATACATTTTACATTATACATCACTGTACATTATACCTCACTATACATTATACCTCACTATACATTATACATCACTGTACATTATACATCACTATACATTATACCTCATTGTACATTATACCTCACTGTACATTATACCTCACTATACATTATACCTCACTATACATTATACATCACTGTACATTATACCTCACTGTACATTATACATCACTATACATTATACCTCACTATACATTATACCTCATTGTACATTATACCTCACTGTACATTATACCTCACTATACATTATACCTCACTATACATTATACCTCACTATACATTATACCTCATTGTACATTATACCTCATTGTACATTATACCTCACTGTACATTATACCTCACTATACATTATACCTCACTGTACATTATACCTCACTGTACATTATACCTCACTATACATTATACATCACTATACATTATACCTCACTGTACATTATACCTCACTATACATTATACCTCACTATACATTATACCTCACTATACATTATACCTCACTGTACATTATACATCACTATACATTATACCTCACTATATATATCACTATACATTATACCTCACTGTACATTATACATCACTATACATTATACCTCACTATACATTATACCTCACTATACATTATACCTCACTATACATTATACCTCACTATACATTATACATCACTATACATTATACATCACTATACATTATACCTCACTGTACATTATACCTCACTGTACATTATACATCACTATACAATTTACCTCACTGTACATTATACCTCACTATACATTATACATCACTATACATTATACATCACTATACATTATACCTCACTGTACATTATACATCACTATACATTATACCTCACTATACATTATACCTCACTATACATTATACCTCACTATACATTATACCTCACTGTACATTATACATCACTATACATTATACCTCACTATATATATCACTATACATTATACCTCACTGTACATTATACATCACTATACATTATACCTCACTATACATTATACCTCACTATACATTATACCTCACTATACATTATACCTCACTATACATTATACATCACTATACATTATACCTCACTATACATTATACATCACTATATATATCACTATACATTATACATCACTATACATTATACCTCACTATACATTATACATCACTATACATTATACATCACTATACATTATACATCACTATACATTATACCTCACTATACATTATACCTCACTATACATTATACATCACTGTACATTATACCTCACTATACATTATACATCACTGTACATTATACATCACTATACATTATACCTCACTGTACATTATACATCACTATACATTATACCTCACTTTATATATCACTATACATTATACCTCACTGTACATTATACATCACTATACATTATACCTCACTATACATTATACCTCACTATACATTATACATCACTATACATTATACATCACTATACATTATACCTCACTGTACATTATACCTCACTATACATTATACCTCACTGTACATTATACCTCACTGTACATTATACCTCACTATACATTATACCTCACTATACATATCACTATACATTATACCTCACTGTACATTATACCTCACTATACATATCACTATACATTATACCTCACTATATATATCACACTATACATTATACATCACTATACATTATACCTCACTATACATTATACCTCACTGTACATTATACCTCACTATACATTATACCTCACTATACATTATACCTCACTATACATTATACCTCACTGTACATTATACCTCACTGTACATTATACCTCACTGTACATTATACATCACTATACATTATACCTCACTATACATTATACCTCACTATACATTATACATCACTATACATTATACATCACTATACATTATACATCACTGTACATTATACATCACTATACATTATACATCACTATACATTATACATCACTATACATTATACATCACTGTACATTATACCTCACTGTACATTATACATCACTATACATTATACATCACTATACATTATACCTCACTATACATTATACCTCACTATACATTATACCTCACTATACATTATACCTCACTATACATTATACCTCACTGTACATTATACATCACTATACATTATACCTCACTATACATTATACCTCACTACATTATACCTCACTGTACATTATACATCACTATACATTATACCTCACTATATATATCACTATACATTATACCTCACTGTACATTATACATCACTATACATTATACCTCATACTTTACTGTACATTATACCTCATGATAAATTATTCCTCCCTGTACATTACTATTAAGGCTTCACACCATGATTTGACCTCTGATGTGTAGATATAATTTTCAGTCTGTGTCAAAAATCTGACCTGCTGAGAAAAGGACCAGATTGTAGTCACTATTAGACTACGATCGGGTCCACAGCACCATAATAGTTAATGGCTCCGTATCTGTCAGTACCGGTCCCTGCACAGATACGATTTCAGGCGATTTGAGCTACCGAAATCGTATCTATGCATCAGAAGGTGAAATCGTGGTGTGAATGCAGCCTGATAGGTTTTGTGTTTGCGTATAATGAAGAGCTTTGTTTATTCTATAAACTACTAAAAACATTTTCCCACATAATAATATTGTCATTTTGAGGCTTTATTTGTAGAATAACCCTGATTATTATTCCCAGCTCTCATGTGACTGGTCCTGATCTCCACCAGGCGGTCACATTGCGGTTGGGTGACTTGATGCCACGGAAATCCAAGTAGTTTAGCTTTGGCAAATTTCAGAGGTTTTCAATAGGGTCCAGATGTGGAGATTGGGCTGGCAATGGCAGGGTCTTGGTCTGGTGTCCTACATCCACATGGCCATGACTGGGTCTTGGTCTGGTGTCCTCCATGCACAGGGCCATGTCCCGGTCTTGATCTGGTTGTCCTCCATGCACATGTCCATGTCCCGGTCTTGATCTGGTGGTCCTCCATGCACAGGACCATGACACGGTCTTGATCTTGTGGTCCTCCATCCACATGGCCATGACACGGTCTTGATCTGGTGTTCTCCATCCACATGGCCATGTGATCCCATGTCCATCCGCTTGATCCCGTGTCCTCCATCCACACAGTCATGACAGGGTCTTGATCTGGTGGTCCTCCATCCACATATCCATGACAGGGTCTTGATCTGGTGTCCTCCATCCACATGGCCATGGCAGGGTTTTGATCCCGTGTCCTCCATCCACACGGCCATGACAGGGTCTTGGTCTGGTGGTCCTCCATCCACATGGCCATGACACGGTCTTGATCTTGTGTCCTCCATCCACATGGCCATGACAGGGTCTTGATCTGGTGTCCTCCATCCACATGGCCATGGCAGGGTTTTGATCTGGTGGTCCTCCATCCACATATCCATGACAGGGTCTTGATCCCGTGTCCTCCATCCACACGGCCATGACAGGGTCTTGATCTGGTGGTCCTCCATCCACATGGCCATGACAGGGTCTTGATCCCGTGTCCTCCATCCACATGGCCATGGCAGGGTCTTGGTCTGGTGGTCCTCCATCCACATGGCCATGACACGGTCTTGATCTGGTGTCCTCCATCCACATGGCCATGACAGGGTCTCTATCTGGTGTCCTCCATCCACATGGCCATGACAGGATCTTGATCTGGTGTCCTCCGTCCACATGGCCATGACAGGGTCTTGATCTGGTGGTCCTCCATCCACATGGCCATGACTGGGTCTTGATCTGGTGGTCCTCCATCCACATGGCCATGACTGGGTCTTGATCTGGTGGTCCTCCATCCACATGGCCATGACTGGGTCATGATCTGGTGGTCCTCCATCTACATGGCCTTGACAGGGTCTTGATCTGGTGTCCTCCATCCACATGGCCATGACAGGATCTTGATCTGGTGGTCCTCCATCCACATGGCCATGACACGGTCTTGATCTGGTGTCCTCCATCCACATGGCCATGACAGGGTCTTGATCTGGTGGTCCTCCATGCACATGTCCATGTCCCGGTCTTGATCTGGTGGTCCTCCATGCACACGACCATGACACGGTCTTGATCTTGTGGTCCTCCATCCACATGGCCATGACACGGTCTTGATCTGGTGTTCTCCATCCACATGGCCATGTGATCCCATGTCCATCCGCTTGATCCCGTGTCCTCCATCCACACAGTCATGACAGGGTCTTGATCTGGTGGTCCTCCATCCACATATCCATGACAGGGTCTTGATCTGGTGTCCTCCATCCACATGGCCATGGCAGGGTTTTGATCCCGTGTCCTCCATCCACACGGCCATGACAGGGTCTTGGTCTGGTGGTCCTCCATCCACATGGCCATGACACGGTCTTGATCTTGTGTCCTCCATCCACATGGCCATGACAGGGTCTTGATCTGGTGTCCTCCATCCACATGGCCATGGCAGGGTTTTGATCTGGTGGTCCTCCATCCACATATCCATGACAGGGTCTTGATCCCGTGTCCTCCATCCACACGGCCATGACAGGGTCTTGATCTGGTGGTCCTCCATCCACATGGCCATGACAGGGTCTTGATCCCGTGTCCTCCATCCACATGGCCATGGCAGGGTCTTGGTCTGGTGGTCCTCCATCCACATGGCCATGACACGGTCTTGATCTGGTGTCCTCCATCCACATGGCCATGACAGGGTCTCTATCTGGTGTCCTCCATCCACATGGCCATGACAGGATCTTGATCTGGTGTCCTCCGTCCACATGGCCATGACAGGGTCTTGATCTGGTGGTCCTCCATCCACATGGCCATGACTGGGTCTTGATCTGGTGGTCCTCCATCCACATGGCCATGACTGGGTCTTGATCTGGTGGTCCTCCATCCACATGGCCATGACTGGGTCATGATCTGGTGGTCCTCCATCTACATGGCCTTGACAGGGTCTTGATCTGGTGTCCTCCATCCACATGGCCATGACAGGATCTTGATCTGGTGGTCCTCCATCCACATGGCCATGACACGGTCTTGATCTGGTGTCCTCCATCCACATGGCCATGACAGGGTCTTGATCTGGTGGTCCTCCATCCACATGGCCATGACAGGATCTTGATCTGGTGGTCCTCCATCCACATGGCCAGGGAGGGGATCATTTTCTTCTTCAGTATGTCACAGTACATGTTGGCATTCATGGTTTCCTCAATTAACTGTACCCCTCCCCTCCCCCAGTACCAACAGCACTCATGCAGCCCAAGACCATGACACTTCCACCACCATGGCGAGGCCTGTTCTGAGTGGAACCTTTCCTATGAGCCCGTTGTATGGTTTTGCCCACCGTGCTGCAGCTCAGTTTCAGGGTCCTCCCAATCTTCTTATAACCTAGGCCATCTGTATGTAGAGCAACAATTAATTTTTTTTCAGATAGTCAGAGAGTTCTTTGACACAAGGTACCGTGTTGACCTTCCAGTGGCCAGTATTAGAGAGTGTGAGAGCAATAACACCAAATTTTAAGGCACCTGCTCACATTCACATCTGAGACCTGTCCAGAGCAGGAGAAAATCCCCATAGCAAACCTATGCTACTCTGGACAGTTCCTGACATGGACAGAGGTGTCAGCAGAGAGCACTGTGGACAAGACAAAAAAGAAATTCAAAAGGAAAAGAATTTCCTCTGTAGTATACAGCTGCTAAAAAGTACTGGAGGGGTAGATATTTTTTTATATAAGTAATTTACAAATCTGTTTAACTTTCTGGCATCAGTTCATTTAAAAATAAAACGTCTTCCACCGGAGTACCCCTTTAAGGGAAAATGGCTAAATGGGCCCAATTTTAACACTTATATGTGCTGGAATACCCCTTTAACCCTGTGGAGAAGCTGTGGCCTTAACCCATAGACAAGGCCTCCCAGAAATACTCATGAACTGAAACACATTTGTAGGGAGGAACAATACAAAATGTTATCTTAGTTTCATCTCCAGGAAATATTTGTTTACCAGGTTATTTAATTCAGGGGTTTACTTTCTTTGCTCTCTGCACTGTGGATGTTTACTCTCTTGTGTGCTCAACAAGAGACCTGAACGATACAATTGTTTGTGTTTTTAGTTTAGTTACATAATTTGTTACATTGGTCCATGATTTATCAATCTGCCTGAAACCAAAACCATTTGGGTTGTTCCCACAGCAGCCAATCACAGCTCAACTTTCATTTTATTAGCATTTGATGCAGACATCCAGGGAGTTCACTTACTTTTTCTTTCAGTTATATTGTATTAACAGCTCTGGTACATTGTGCATTATTTTCTTTGTAGTTTATTTTCTTTATATCAAATGTTGTCATGCAGTGTGTATTTTATTATGTTGACATTGGTGGTGTTTTGTGTATTATAATGGTGGTTGTGATGCTGTGTATTATATTATAATGGGTTATATATATATATATATAATATTTATATAATTTTATGCTTGTAGTTGTAGTGCTAGAGCCTGGTGATTTGCGGTTGGTTTCTGGCACCGTTGCTTGTTTATGTTGATGAATGTTGTGGCGCCGCCGCTCACGTGGTTGCAGCTCATGTTGGATCTGTGATGAGCCGCTTGTTCTCGTACAAACACAGGGACGCTCTCCAGAATCTGCTGGCTCCGTCCCATGTGAACGTAGCTAATATCAATGATGACAGCCTTGGATTGTATCAGGGATCTTCGCCAGAGTTATCAGACTGTGAAATGACACCGCCACCGCTTGTAATTCCTCATCTGATCCGCCGCTGCCAGGGCCACCCACTCCTCCTCCGCTGCAGCTCCTGGATGATCATCACATAAACCTTAAATGTCACTTTTCAGACTTCATCTCGCGCAGCAAAGATTGTCAGGATGCAGGCAGGACGAAGCTGGCTACATCTTATCTGTGCATCTGGGAAGTAACGTGGGACTGGACACATGTGGCGCTCTCTGTAGTCATAACAAGTGGAAATATAGATGTCTCCATCTGTAGCTGGAAACAAATGTTGCAGATGAGGAAGAATAAGTGAGAAGGTGAAACGTTCCTTGCAGTAGGATTGAATCTGGACCGTGGCTGCTTCTTCTGTAGAGAGAACCAGTCTCTATTGACCTTAACGTTTATCGGTCAAGACAACCACCGGCCAGCTGGACACTGGCTGCTGGCTTTGAACTTTTTAGGGTTTGGTCTTTTAAAGTCTATAAAAAGTTTTTACCATCTGGACAGTATTTTGTGATCTGAACAAAGGCTTGAAACCAGATCATAAATTGTGAAGATCTGGGACACCAACACCACAGCAATATCCTGCTGCATGATCGGGGCCCATATTGTGTGCACCAGCCTGGAGGAGGTGAATGGGGAGGTTCTGCTTGTGTATTATAGATCTGAGGTTTATCCGCCTCATCCACCCTTGTTGACCCTTCACCCTGTTGGAGTCACATTATCTGCCTTGTCCATGCTCCTTGACCCATCAAGTAGTTGCAGTCACATTATCTGCCTCTTCCATCCTCCTTGACCTATCAACTTGTTCCAGTCACATTATCAACTTTCCACCCTCCTTGAACAATCATCCTATTGTGGTCACATTATCCACCTCAGTTATCCTCCACAACCCATCACTCCGTTGCGGTCATCCAAACTCCTTGACCCATGACCCCATTGCGGTCACTCTATCCACCTATTCCACCCTCCTTGAACAATCATCCCATTGCAGTCACATTAACCACTTCGTCCACTCTCCTTGACCCATCAACCCGTTGCGGTTACATCTGTTCCTGGTCACATAACCTTCTTGCGGTCACATTATCCAACTTGTCCACCCTCCTTGAACAGTCATACTATCGTGGTCACACTATCGGCCTCTTGCATCCTCCTTGACCCATCATCCTGTTGCGGTCATATTATCCGCCTACTCCACCCTCCTTGACCCTTCATCCTGTTGCGGTCACATCCGCTTCCTCCAACCTCCTTGACCCACCACCCTATTGCTGTCACATCCTCCACCTTGTCAACCCTCCTTGACCCATGACCCCTTTGCAGTGAAATTATCCGCCTTGTCCACCCTCCTTGACCCATCACCCTGTTGTGGTGACATCTGCCCTGCCTACCCTCCTTGACCCATTACCCCACTGCGGTAACATCTGCCTTGTCAAACTTCCTTAACCCATGACCCCATTGCCGTCACATTATTCAACTCAGCCACCCTCATTAACCAATTATTCCTTTTCAGTCACATTATCCGCTCCGTCCACCCTTTTTGACCCATCACCCCGTTGTGTTCTTATAATCCACCTCCTCCACCCTCCTTGACCCATCACTCCATTGTGGTCACATCATCCTCCTCTTTCACTCTCCATGACCCATCACCCCGTTGTGTTCTTATTATCCACCTCCTCCACCCTCCTTGGCCCATCACTCCATTGTGGTCACATCATCCTCCTCTTCCACCCTCCTTGACCCATCACCCCGTTGTGTTCTTATTATCCTCCTCCTCCACCCTCCTTGACCCATCACTCCATTGTGGTCACATCATCCTCCTCTTCCACCCTCCTTGACCCATCACCCCGTTGTGTTCTTATTATCCACCTCCTCCACCCTCCTTGGCCCATCACTCCATTGTGGTCACATCATCCTCCTCTTCCACCCTCCTTGACCCATTACCCCGTTGCGGTCACATTATTCTCTTCGTCCACCCTCCATCACCTATCACCCCGCTGCTGTCCCATTATCCACTTTGTCCACCCTTCTTGACCCCTCACCTTACCTCTGCACCTAATCCTTCCCCCTCTGGACCCACTGTCATGGTATAATGATTCAGCTTTATAAACCTACCCTTAATGGTTCCCATTTATCGGAGAAAAATGCGACACAGCACAAAATCTGCCACACGACACATATTAACAGAACCCAGGACATCCCATTGTGACTTTTATATTGGAATCCATCAGATTCCACCAAGGTGTTTTATGCAGCGCTATTTTGTTCCATCAATTGCCATAAAATCTGCATAGGAGACTCCTGATACAGGTGTGAACAGATCCTTAGAGAATAAACTTAATTTATGGGACTTTATGCACTTCTTGCTTCTCAAGGGTACGAGTCTCCCCCCCCCGGTTGAGGCTGTTTCTGCGTGTTATAGGGGATGCATAATACATTAGGCAGGAAGCGGCCGATCACTCCTCCGCAGGTTATTACGGCTGGACAGTGACATTGATCCAGTCGGCGAAATGTTAGTGAGCAGGTGGGTGTGCAATGCCTCCCCGGGCTCCATCAATCAGGGATGAGGAACGTAAGATGAGCAGCACGATGCGGGGGGGGGAGTGCAGGGTAATCATAGAGGGCTGCAGCTGCCAATGCTGAGACTTGTAGTTCTGAACAGCTAAAACTATTGTAGAGATCTGGAGGATCCCGAAGCCTGTTGGGAAGTATTTCCCAACTAGAATGTCTCCAGCTGTTGCAAAACCACAACTCCCAGCATGCCCGGACAGCCAACGGCTGTCCGGGCATGCTGGGAGTTGTAGTTTTTCAACAGCTGGAAGCACACTATTTGCGAAACACTGCTGTAGGACATGCTCACATCTGTGCTTGCTATCAGTGAATGAAAACCTTCGTAACGTTTCAGTCGGGGATTGTAACGAACCCTCAGCTGTGTGACCTATAAGGGTAAACAATAAAATTTCCTAAATGACAATGAAACCATCTTCTAGAAATGTTCATTCTACAATAAATAATCATCATGTGCATTATATTATAGAAAGTTGTCATATTGATTTTAGATTCTTAAAGGGGTACTCTTCCCCCAGACATCTTATCCCCTATCCAAAGGATAGGGTATAAGATGTCAGATCACCGGGGATCGCTGCTGCAGCACCCCGCCATCATTACTGCACAGAGCGAGATCGCTCTGCACGTAATGACGGCCTATACAGGGGCCGGAGCATCGTTACATCATGGCTCCGCCCCTCGTGATGTCACGGCCCACCCCCGTCAATACAAGTCTATGGGAAGGGGGCGTGGCGATCGTCACGCCTCCTGCCATAGACTTGCATTAAGGGGACGGGCCGTGATGTCATGAGGGACGGAGCCATGACGTCACGCTGCTTCGGCCCCTGTATCGCCCGTCATTACGCACAAAGCGAACTCGCTCTGTGCAGTAATGATGGCGGGGTGCCGCAGCGGCGAACCCCGGGGTCCCCAGCAGCGGGACCCCGGCGATCTAACATCTTATCCCCTATCCTTTGGATAGGGGATAAGATGTCTAGGGGCGGAGTACCCCTTTAACTAAACCGTATTGCGAGTGGTGACACCGTAACGCAGCTCAGCCGTCTTTCGGTCTCTCCCCGTTGCTCGGCGTCTGACTTTTTTTCTTTTCTTGTCTCCCCGCAGGTGTCTCTCCTCTTTGTATGTGACATGACGAGAATCTCTCTGAGCATCACATGAGTCATCGGACTAATCTCCAAACTGAGCAGCAGAGACGTCTCTGGTGAGTGTCACATCTCGCACATATCAGGACATTGACGTTTAGGCTGCGTTCACTCGGCCGCCTTGACCCGTCCCGTTCTTCTCCCGTCAAAAAATAATGACGGACTTTAAAAAGAAAACGGACAATAACGGATGCAAATGGATGTTATCCGTTTGTATCCATTATTGTTCAGTTAATAAACCAAAAAAAATGTTTTTTTTTTTATCTGAGCATGCTCAGAAGTAAAAAAAAACTGATCAAACAACGAATTGAAAAAAATGGATGCCAACAGATGACATTAACGGCTCATCCATTTTTCATAGACTTCAATGTTAAAGGGGTATTCCGGGCAAAAACATTTTATCCCCCATCCAAAGTATAGGGGATGAGATGTCTGATCATGGGGGGCCTGCTGCTGGGATCCCCCGCGATCTCCCTGCAGCACCCGCATTCTATGCAGGGACTGTGTCTCTAGTTTCGGAAACCTCTGGGTTTCCGGGACTGGGGCCATGACGTCACGCCCCCTCCATTCATGTCTATGTGAGGGGGCGTGACGGCCGTCACGCCCCCTCCCATAGACATGAATGGAGGGGGTGTGGCGTGATGTCACCTTTCCGAAACTAGAGACGCAGTCCCCGCATAGAATGCGGGTGCTGCAGGGAGATCGCGGGGGGTCCCAGCAGCTGCTGGCCCCCCGCGATCAGACATCTCATCCCCTATCCTTTGGTAAGGGGATAAAATGTTTTTTTTCCCGGAATACCCCTTTAAATTTACTGTATCCATTTTTTCTTCCGCTTTTTTGACGGAAGAAAAAAATACTCCATGTGCCGTTTCTTCTGCCATAAAAAAAAGAAAACGGAAATCAGTGCAGACGGGTACAAACAGATGTAAACGGATTGTAAAAAAAAATCCCATTGACATGAATGGGATTTTTTTAAACCGTTTTTAATCCGTTTGCAGCCTGCAAGAACGGAACCGAAACGGGGATAAAAAGAAACGGGACAGTCGGCCGTGTGAACGCACCCTTAACCAGTTATTGCCTTTTAACTTTTACTGGAGTGCAAAGGAGAGGACTCCTCGCTACCGCACATGAGCTAGACCTGCAACTGCTCAAAGCTAAACGTCTTATCTCTTTAGGAGAATTAAAGCTTAAATGGTCACTCTCATTAAAACTAATTTTTGCTATTGCACTCCTTATGGTAAATACAAATGTCTCTAATGTACTTTGTTTAAAAAAAAAAAAAAAATGAAGTTTTCTATGTGTTTTTTTTTTTTTTTTTTTTTTTTAAAAAGCTTCCACTAGGTGTCTCCCTACTTTTCCAGAGCACATTATCAACCCAGAGCAGTTCAGTGTGAGATGAGCTTTGATTGGCTAAAGCTGCACACACCCTCCTCAGCACTCCAAACTGCATTTCCAGATTTTGGACTTCTGCCAAGTCAGCAGGAGTCCAAAGTCTGTGCAAGAGATGGGGAGAAATGTGCTCTGGACAAGTAGGGAGACACCTAGTGGCAGCTTTTTTAAACACAAATAAAACATAGAAAACGAAATTATTTTTATTTTTTTTTAACACAAAGTACATTAGAAAGATTTTTTTTATTTACCATAAGGAGTGCAATAGCAAAAATTTGTTTTAATGACATTGCCCATTTAAGGGGGAACTCCGGTACTTATAAAACGTATCCTCTATCTAATCCTATCTATCCTCTATCTAATCCCCGGCTCTACCTGTGCACGGAGCAGCTACTGTGCACAGAGCTGTTTTGACCACCACACGAAACTGTGGTTGACACCCCCCCCCCCCCTTCCAGAGCCGGAAATACACAGGAGCTGTGTCTCCGTCTCTCCCATAGAGCTGCATGGAGGGGGCGTGTTGGCTACCACTTCGTGCGGCGGTCGACACAGCTAAGTACACAGAGTTTATAAGTACCGGAGTTCCCCTTTAAGCTGGGATTCTACACAACTTTTGGCCAGAGAAAAATGCCCAAAAAACTGCCACCTCATTTTTCACTCCCAAGATGCAGTTTTTGTAGCATTTTTAAATAAATAAATAGTGGGTTTAGTATAGGTGTTATTTTCTTTGATATTTTATCCCCTGTGTTGTTTCATTACAAGTAATGGGACTCATCATCATTTTGATTGAAGAATTTTTTGGGGAAAAAATGCCAATTTGAAATCAACACTGCTGGGTTTTTTGCCATTTTTTTCCCCCCTCCAAACGCTAAAGTTTCCTGAATAAAAAAACCCTCATACCTTCTACGTGCTGCCATTTCGGAAAACTAGCCCTGAGCCTAAACGTTTCATGCTTCCCTATTGTTTTCCAGCTGGCTGCACGATGGTGTTTTGAGTTTTTTTTCCTAAAAAAAGAAAAAAAAAAAGCCAAGTGGAATCCCAGTCTTATACAGTATACAGTGATCCCTCAACTTACAATGGCCTCAACATACAATAGTTTCAACATACAATGGTCTTTTCTGGACCATTGTAACCTGATACCAGACTCAACATACAATGTACGGACAGTCCAGATCTGTGAAAAATGTCACAACTGGAGGAACCGACCAATCAGAATGGACATTTTACTGGTAAATCACCTTATTACTGAAGTACATGCACTGACTGGTGTCTGGTAGCGCCCCCTACAGTACAGGGAGGTATTACATGTTCTGTACTCTTTACCTGTATTACTGAAGTGTATGCACTGACTGGTGTCTGGTAGCGCCCCCTACAGCACAGGGAGGTATTACATGTTCTGTACTCTTTACCTGTATTACTGAAATACATGCACTGACTGGAGTCTGGTAGCGCCCCCTACAGTACAGGGAGGTATTACATGTTCTGTACTCTTTACCTGTATTACTGAAGTGTATGCACTGACTGGTGTCTGGTAGCGCCCCCTACAGTACAGGGAGGTATTACATGTTCTGTACTCTTTACCTGTATTACTGAAGTGTATGCACTGACTGGTGTCTGATAGTGCCCCCTACAGCACAGGGAGGTATTACATGTTCTGTACTCTTTACCTGTATTACTGAAGTACATGCACTGACTGGAGTCTGGTAGCGCCCCCTACAGTACAGGGAGGTATTACATGTTCTGTACTCTTTACCTGTATTACTGAAGTGTATGCACTGACTGGTGTCTGGTAGCGCCCCCTACAGTACAGGGAAGAACTACAAGTTCTGTACTACTCCTTACCTGTGCCAGGGTTAGCTGCCCCTTTGGACACCAAGTAAGGGCCGCTCCATTTGGGACACTGTGTACTGTACAGGACCCTGAAGAAGCTCCTGTCCTCTACATAAACCATTGTTTCCCAACCAGGGTGTCTCCAGCTGTTGCAAAACTACAACTCCCAGCATGCTCGGACAGCCGTTGGCTGTCCGGGCATGCTGGGAGTTGTAGTTTTGCAACAGCTGGAGGCACCCTGGTTGGCAAACACTGACCTAGACAGTGATTACAGCTCCCAGCAGATCTTTATTACTTTTATATGTAAGGATTTGCTTTATCTATATTAGTTATCTACTTATTTTCCTTTAATCGTAACTTTTTTTTTTCCTATTTTTGGATGACATTTTGGAGCTTTAGAACCAATTACCAGGTTTCCATAGAGTTCTGGTCTCCACATACAATGGTTTCAACCTACAATGGTCGTCCTGGAACCAATTAATATTGTAACTTGAGGGAGCACTGTATTGTATAAATCCTGGTCCTGAATATGATCCTATGGCCAGGAGTAGAGGCGAGCGAACTTACAGTAAATTCGATTCGTCACAAACTTCTCGGCTCGGCAGTTGATGCCTTATCCTGCGTAAATTAGTTCAGCTTTCCGGTGCTCCGGTGGGCTTGAAAAAGGTGGATACATTCCTAGGAAAGAGTCTCCTAGGACTGTATCCACCTTTTTCCAGCCCACCGGAGCACCTGAAAGCTGAACTAATTTACGCAGGAAAAGTCATCAACTGCTGAGCCGAGAAGTTCGTGACGAATCGAATTTACTGTAAGTTCGCTCATCTCTAGCCAGGAGTTTACCTGTTACAGGAAGCAGCAGAGTATTATAGGTACCCAATGGTATATGTCCTAAATACCATTACCTCAGGCCGGTTTGTCCATGTTTTGGGTTCTTGCATTAGATCTTTTTACCATCAATGCATTTGACGTTTTATAGGTCTTCAGTGATTCTACACAGTAAATAAGTACAGTATTGGTTGCGGGATTATAGCTGTCACTTAGCCCGCTCATTATGTGACAAGACCCTGTTGGGTGTTCAGCATTGCAGCCCCCCGGGGCCCTGGCATCGGCCGCTCTCATTAACCTGTCATTATCCACAGACACCAGGGAGCCGAACTGCTGTTTGGTTTTCACTTGACACTGTCGTCGGCCTCCGAGGAATGAATTCACTCTGCTCTGGAAATTGTTTATCAGCAGTTATCGGAGCATTTATTGTGTCTAGAAATCCATCATTCCCTATTAGTGCAAGCGGTGTAAACAGTCCAGGGGCAGATCTGACATTTAGAAAAGTAATGTTCACACAACACAGCCAAGAATTGGGCAGGTTTCTTAGATCGGGTGGGTCTGCTTTGTTGCCACACAGGATGCACCCATACATTGTCAGTCACATGCAGCAATGTGACACTTTTAATATTAAAGCGCTTTTCCAGGGTTTTTCTAAAAAATTTAATAGGGCTTTGGCAGGGGGGGAAAAAAAAAAAGCCATACTTACCTAGCCCCGGTCTTCACAGCTCCTGTTCACCTCTGTACAGTCTATCGCTCTTCTTTCTTTTTCCTGCTTCCGAGATGAGTGTTTGTTGCAGGACCTGCCCACTCAGCCAATCACTGGCCAAGATGGGACACCACTGAGGACAATGATTGGCTGAGCAGGCAGGTCCTGCATCGAGCACTTGTCTCCGCAGCAGGAAGAAGAGAAAAAATTGGCCTACTGATCAGGTGAACGGAACCAGCAGGGGGCCAGGGCTAGATAAGTATAGGTATTTTTTTATCTATTGCCCCTCTGTCCACGCACCATAATTTTTTTGTAGACAAGACTGGCTAACCCCTTAAAAAAAAAATGATTTAAGAAAAAAAAACAAAAAAAAAAAAAAACATTGCATGTCTGTAACAGGACTCTAGTAGAGTCTATGCCAATGTTTCCCAAACAGGGTGCAACGGCTGTCCGGGCATGCTGGGAGTTGTAGTTTTACTACAGCATACTGGTTGCGAAACATTACTCATATTATTCATAAATCATATTCAGATTGTAGTCACAATCCTACTAGTTTATTTTCAAGGGTGACCAACAGAAATTTAAAGGGGTACTCCGGTGGAAAACTTTTTTTTTATTTTTATTAACTGGTGCCAGAAAGTTAAACAGATTTGTAAATTACTTCTATTAAAAAATATTAATCCTTCCAGTACTTATTAGCTGCTGAATACTACAGAGGAAATTATTTTCTGTTTGAAACGCAGAGCTCTCTGCTGACATCATGAGCACAGTGCTCTCTGCTGACATCTCTGTCCATTTTAGGAACTGTCCAAAGCAGCATATGTTTTCTATGGGGATTTTCTCCTACTCTGGACAGTTCCTAAAATGGACAGAGATGTCAGCAGAGAGCACTGTGCTCGTGATTCAGCAAGCAGCTCTGTGTTTCAAACAGAAAAGAATTTCCACTGTAGTATTCAGCAGCTAATAAGTATTGGAAGGATTAAGATTGTTTTTAATAGAAGTAATTTACAAATCTGTTTAACTTTCTGGCACCAGTTGATTAAAAAAAAAAAAAAATTTCACTGGAGTACCCCTTTAAAATAAGCTTTGGATGTGACTGAAGCATTACTAAGGTTACTTATAGAGTGCGTTTACATAACTTTGGCTGACCGGGCATGCTGGGAGTTGTAGTTTTGCAACAGCTGGCGGCACTATGTAGGGAAAACACAGGTCTATGCAAACAGAAGTGACATCATAAAACAGATGTAACAAGAAAAACATGATTAGTGCTGTCCAAAAGAGTCCAAGTGTGTCCTGTTTATTGTCGGAGTTCCTCTTTATAGAATCTCTCCCGTTGTTTCCTATATATGATAATACTGACCCGTAACACTTTTTTATTTACACAGTTAAAACACTGACTGTCCGCCATGACCGAAAAGTCGGACTGCAGATTCAACAATCTGAGCCAGGATCAAATCGCCATCCTCAATCAGGTTCTGACAGAGATCATCCCCATCCATGGCAGAGGGAACTTCCCGACCATGGAGGTGAAACCCAAAGACATCATCCACGTGGTGAAGGAGCAGCTCCTAAACAAGAACATCGCTATACGAGACATTCGCCTCAATGGCTCCACCGCCAGTCACATCCTCATGCAGCAGAATGGGACCAGCTGTAAAGACTTGGACATCATTTTCGGTGTGGAGCTTCCAGATGAGCAGGCCTTCCAGACGGTCAAGGAGATTGTCCTGGATTCTCTCTTAGACTTTCTTCCTAAATGTGTCAACAAGGAGAAGATTACTGCTCTCACCATGAACGAGGCGTATGTTCAGAAGATGGTAAAGGTGTCCACAGACCAGGACCGCTGGAGCTTAATTTCATTATCTAACAACAGTGGAAAGAATGTGGAGCTCAAGTTTGTCAATTCTCTCCGACGACAGTTCGAGTTCAGCGTAGATTCTTTCCAAATCGTCCTGGACTCCATCCTCAGTGTCTACATGGATGAGGACAATGATCTCGCCCCGGACAGCTACCCCACTGTGGTGGCTGAAAGCATGTATGGAGATTTCCAGGATTCAATGGAACATCTTAGGAGCAAACTTATTGCTACAAGGAACCCTGAAGAGATCCGAGGGGGTGGACTTTTAAAATACAGTAATCTCTTGGTTCGTGATTACAAGCCGGCCTGCGAAGCAGAGATCAAGTCCCTCGAGCGCTATATGTGTTCCAGGTTCTTTATTGACTTTCCTGATGTGACCGAGCAGCAGAGGAAAATCGAGTCTTACCTCCGCAATCATTTCATTGGAGAAGAGAAGAGCAAGTACGACTACCTGATGACCCTCCGCTCTGTGGTCAATGAGAGCACAGTGTGTCTGATGGGTCATGAGCGCAGGCAGACTCTTAATATGATCACCATCTTAGCATTGAAAGTGCTTGGTGAACAGAACATCATCCCAAATACAGCCAATGTGACGTGTTATTACCAGCCGGCTCCATACATGAGTGACAGAAACTTCAACAACTATTACATCCCTCAAGGACAGTCGGCCATCTTCTACCAGCCCTATCAGTTTCACATTCACCTCCAGAGTGGCCTGGTGTAGGGAGCAATGATTATTACTGTGAAATAAAGGTTTCCCTGAGCGCACATTGGGAAATGACTGTTCTCTAAAGATATAAGATAGATATAAGATATAAAAACTTGAAGTATAAGAAGCGTGTTATACAGGTTACATATATCAAGAGTTTATCCTAAACAAACAGCCAGCCTCTCTGGACATACGCGTACATTTTACATATGTTTACTGATCATTCTCCAGAGCTGTACTCACTATTCTGCTGGTGAGGTCACTGTGTACATACATTACATTACTGATCCTGTACTGATCCTGAGTTATATCCTGTATTATACCCCAGAGCTGCACTCACTATTCTGCTGGTGAGGTCACTGTGTACATACATTACATTACTTATCCTGTACTGATCCTGAGTTATATCCTGTATTATACCCCAGAGCTGTACTCACTATTCTGCTGGTGAGGTCACTGTGTACATACATTACATTACTTATCCTGTACTGATCCTGAGGTATATCCTGTATTATACTCCAGAGCTGTACTCACTATTCTGCTGGTGAGGTCACTGTGTACATACATTACATTACTTATCCTGTACTGATCCTGAGTTATATCCTGTATTATACTCCAGGGCTGTACTCACTATTCTGCTGGTGAGGTCACTGTGTACATACATTACATTACTTATCCTGTACTGATCCTGAGTTATATCCTGTATTATACTCCAGAGCTGTACTCACTATTCTGCTGGTGAGGTCACTGTGTACATACATTACATTTCTTATCCTGTACTGATCCTGAGGTATATCCTGTAGATATTTTATTTAAAAACAATATAAAACATTACAATAATAAATAACAATATTACAAACAACTTACAATATATACAAAAATGAGTCCATATTAGTCTATAAATGTCCATCAAAGTATTTCTTGGTCCAGCTTTTACTCTCACCAAACACCCACCACTTCAATAACTACCCCACATGTGTAAACTAAACACTTAAAAAGAATAATAACAACAATAATACTTATAACTTTAACATGTGCACAATACAATACCAAAACTAATATACTATACTAAAATCCCTGGTCCTGTTGCACTATATCACTTAAAAAGATCAATTTATGTCCAACCACCAAACACCACATACCAAACCACCAAACACCACATACCAAACCACCAAACACCACATACCAAACCACCAAACACCACATACCAAACCACCAAACACCACATACAAAACCACCAAACGCCACATACAAAACCACCAAACGCCACATACCAAACCACCAAACGCCACATACCAAACCACCAAACACCACATACAAAACCACCAAACACCACATACAAAATCACCAAACACCACATACACCACATACCAAACCACCAAACACCACATACCAAACACCACATACAAAACCACCAAACACCACATACGAAAAACACATTTCCCCCCAGAACTTGAGATCAGTACAGCATAATAATGTAATGTGTATATACAAAGTGACCCAACCAGCTAAATATTGAGCGCAGCTCTGGAATATAATATAGGATCAGTGCAGGATAAGTAATGTATGAACACACTGACTCTGCTGCCTATAGAGATAAATTCTGTGTGTGACCTGTATAATACTTATCAGGATGGGGCCTGGTTTTTATTATGACTGCTCCCTTTTCTGTGATGGGGGTGGGGTGGGGGGGGGCAGGTGTTATTCTAAGATTCTGTGACAGTAGACAGTAGCTTCTGGAAAAAAATTCGTACAAATACCCTGAACCCTTCTATTTTGTACTGATGAAGAGAGTGCCAATGCTGCGGTGCCATGAGGAACTGCTTGTACAAGGGAACTTGTGTCTTCAATAGATTTTTTACGTCGCTGCTGTTCATGGGGTTTTGAGTAACAAGAAATGATTTTCTATTTTATGTGGGGATCTTTGTATTGTGTGTAATATGGGGGGTGATGACTGCACTGCCAGCACAGGCGTCTTATCATATGTAACCCTCAGGGAGGACAGAGAATGAGCCGGGCTGCAGAATGTGCATTTCTGCAAGTTATTCTGCATGTACTTCTGATGCTTTACTTCCTGCAACATCTTCCCCCTTGTCACAGTTGTAGTGATTACCCCAGGCAAGGCAAGGTCTGCTGACAGATTTCAGGCAAATAGACGGCAGATCAGGATGAGATCAGAGTATAAGACAGGATACAACTCAAGTAAAGTTACCCAGCATTGCATGCAGATATTAAAAAAATTACCACTGTATTGCAGGTGAAGGCTCCCGAGGTTACTGACTCTGTCATCTCTGCTTTTATGGAAAAAAAAATATATATAAAGTATATAAAAAAGTTGGGTAGCAGTCAGCAAGTGGCTGTAAAATAATAGATCTATGAAAAAGGAAGAATATATATATATATATATATATATATATATATATATATATAATGAAATGCTATACAGCTATAGTGCAAAAAATGAAAAAGTGAGGTACTTAGCTCACAATTTGGCGGCCAAATAGTTTGGACCATCCCACCACGGTAAGGTGACCTCATTGGGACGGCCCCAACACTGTGAATATGCCTCTGTGTAATCAGTTTAACAGGCATTGCAAGGTCTGAGACGTCCAGCACCTTATACACACCTAATAGAGGTGGGTGGGGTGCAGGAGCCAACATGGAGGCAGCCACTCCCCCATAAGTATAACACAGACAAGGATAAGTTGGCCAGCACTACTGATACCAAAACTAATGCATGGACCTGGCATATAGGTGCACGCTGCTGGGCTGAATAAACATAAACAGGAGAATACAGCAGCACACTGCTAGCACAAAGATACAAATAAAACATGAAATGCTATATAGGTATAATGCAAAAAATGAAAAAGTGAGGTACTTAGCTCACAATTTGGTGGCCAAATAGTTTGGACCATCCTACCTTACCGTGGTGGGATGGTCCAAACCGTGGTGGGATGGTCCAAACTATTTGGCTGCCAAATTGTGATCTAAGTACCTCAGTTTTTCATTTTTTGCACTATAGCTGTATAGCATTTCATGTTTTATTTGTATCTTTGTGCTGGCAGTGTGCTGCTGTATTCTCCTGTTTATGTATATTCAGCCTAGCAGCGTGCACCTGTATGCCAGGTCCATCAGTAAGTGCTGGCCAACTTATCCTTGTGTATATATATATAATATACGGACCAGTAAAAAAGACAGCGCGCAGTCACTAATTAGCGCACCTGCATTAACTGAAAACCGCACAGTCCCGGTAGTGTCCAGGGGCCGTAGCGGACGAATGAAAATACTGACGGGATGCTAAATTGTGAAAATATGGAACTGGAGATCAATACGTAAAGAAGAGTGAACTTGCACTCACCGTCCATGTAGTCATATATGTTTCGGGTCCTCCGTTCAGCAGGGAGACATAAGATGAAAGCGCTCAGAGGATAACAGCCACCCGCCGGAAGAAGCACACAGCTTTGTGCGAATACGGTTGTTAGCCTCTTAGCGCTCTCATCTTATGTCTCCCTGCTGAACGGAGGACCCGTGACATATATGACTACATGGACGGTGAGTGCAAGTTCACTCTTCTTTACGTGCATATATATAAAATTACATAATTTTTTTCCCATAAACATATAACTCCAGAAACTGCAGGGCCAGGAGAGGGTTAGGAACACTGGAGGGCCCCAATGTTCTGGGTTCACCTCTTTACTTCTGTGCTAAGCCCTACCGCTTCCTCTTGCTGCTTATTATGGGATGGACCACCATGTTAAATGTCCATAGCAAGAAGCCCGCCAAACACTTTGGGCATGGGCATTACCTTTTCAAAAATGTGAACAGATGGGCCGGATGTCTGTGCTATGAATAAAGTTTATTGACAGAGTCACACTTTATAATATGATTTATAGGTGGATCGATTCCAAGAGTAGATCTCGGAGAGGGAGGGGTGTCACACAGAATCTTCCATGATCCCCTAGATCTGCCAAAGTGAGATAAAGAACTATATATATTACAGATTGTGATGCAGATCCTAACTTAATTTATGTCCATCATAAAACCCGAGTCCTACTGCCGTTTCATGTGACCGGACTCCCTGTTCATGTGTTGTTTGCCAAAGAGGAATTTGTGACGGTGTCCTTGAAGTGCCTGTGTGTCTTGTGTCTCAGACCACAGTGTGTGTGTGTTTGTGTGTGTGTGTGTGGGGGGGGGGTCATGTCCTCGAGGTTTTCTCCGCTGGAACAATGTGAACATTTCTTATTCTTTCTATCTGTTGTGTCTGAAGAAATGACCGGCTTTGGCCTCTTGACTGTGACGTCAAACCTTTGTACATAGATTCTACACCAGGAAAGCTATTTTTCTACGGACAATGAATGTGCCGCCACGGACTGTCTTACTCATGTAGCTGTTACTATGTAAAATGTTCTGTATGTAATGGATTAATTCCACCTCTTGCAAAAACGTTTCCCTCTGAATTCAAAGTAAGGCTATGTTCACACGGCAGAATTTTCGATTTCAATGGGATTCTGCTGCACTGTTCACACGGCAGAATTTTCGATTTCAATGGGATTCTGCTGCACTGTTCACACGGCAGAATTTTCGATTTCAATGGGATTCTGCTGCACTGTTCACACGGCGGAATTTTCGATTTCAATGGGATTCTGCTGCACTGTGATCACGGCAGAATTTTCTATTTCCATGGGATTCTGCTGCACTGTGCACACGGCAGAATTTCTGCTGCAGTAATCCCGATTCCGCCATTTGCAGAAACATTGAACCTGTGCAATGTTTCTACAGATTCCCCTCGTAAATGCATGGCTGTCTGTGGAGATGGCGCATTTCCGAGCGGTCCTTGTGGCGCCCAGTCAAGTAAATTTAGGGAATGTCCGGCGGTCATATTTCTCGACAGACATTCCGCACATGATGTGTGAACATGGCCTTAGGGTTTTTACATACAGGTGAATTTGAGTTTGCATGAGGGTAACTAGTCGTGGATTGAACATGGCAAATTGGTGTCCAAATCCATGGCAGAAGAAACTGCACAGAAATCCAATAGTCTGCCTGAGATTTCTTAGATCATCTCTCAAATTGGAAACAGTTTTTTTTTTTTCCCATGGGGTAAAAGAAAATCTGTCATGTGATTGCACTTTAAAAGTCACCTTGTAAATACTCACATCCACATCCAAAGCTGCTTTTAAAGGAAACAAACTAGTAGGATGTGACTGCAGCTCTGAATGTGATTAGAGCAATGTTTTCCAACCAGTGTGCTGTTGCAAACCTACGACTCCCAGCTTACCCGGACAGTTGGCCATGCTGGGAGTTGTAGTTTTGCAACAGCTGGACGCACATTGATTTTATAGGACGTGATGTAACTTGGTTAAAGTACAAGCTCCAAAAACTGGAGTGACTTCTTTTTTCCCCCAAGGGATCATAGTTATAACCCGATGGTTGGTATTAAGCTGTTCCTTGGGAAAAAAATACTATTTTAGTGTAATTACGTCTGGATCGATTCAGGGAACTTTGGCATTTTCTGTAATTATTTACATTATGATAAATTGTGTTGAACCGTCACACTATTTTAGGAGCAGTGTGATCCTTTAAGTCCATGACGAATAGCGCAGTGACCCCGCCTAAGGGTGTAACACCTTGTAAGTCTGTAATGAGTCGCATTGGTTACATCATCTCTGTCTTGTTACATTGTGTCCATCATTTGATTACATAGACAGGGGGACATGGGTTCTGGTCAGTCCACTGCCCGGTTACATTGTATCCATCAGGTTGACCACAAGGTTCCATTTGTCTCTGAATTTTCTCTTGTTTCCAGTGGCTTGACTGTATGGTTGCATTGTCCTTGATAGGTTGACCCTATAGATACATTATCTCTGATAGGTCAACTGCCTGGTTACATTGCCTGTGGCATGTTGACCATTTGGTTACATTGTCTATTTACTTTGTCTCCGTTGAGTGGACAGTATGTTTACATTGTCTTTGATGGGTTGACTGGATGGTTGTATTGTTTTCTGTTGTGTCCACTGCCTGGTTACATTGTCTCTGATTGGTTGACTACATGTTTATATTGTCTTTGATGGGTTGACTGCATAGGCACATTGTTTCTGGTAGCTTGACTTGCGGGTTACATTGTCAACTACATATTTACATTGTGTTTTATGGGTTGACTGCATGGTTATATTGTTTTTCAATGGGTCCACTTCCTGGTTACATTGTCTCCGATTGGTCAACTACAGATTTACATTGTCTTTGATGTGTTGACTGCATGAATACATTGTTTTTGGTGACTTGACTGTCTGGTTACATTGTCTCCTGTGGATCAACTATATGATTATATTGTTTTTTTCTATGAGTTTACTGCCAGATTACATTGTCTCCAATTGGTCAGTTACATGATTACATAGTCTTTGATGGAACGACTACATGGTTGCATTGTCTTTGATAAGTTGACCACATGGTTACATTGTTTCCGTTGGCTTGACCACTGGATTGCCTTATCTACAGTGGATCGACTATATGTTTACATTGTCTTTGATGGGTTGACTGCATGGTTATATTGTTTTTCAATGGGTCTACTGCCTGGTTACATTGTCTCCGATTGGTCAGCTACATGTGTACTTTGTCTTTGATGGGTAGACTGCATGGGTTCAGTGTTTCCGGTGGCTTGACTGCATGGTTTCATTGTCTTTGGTAAGTTGACCATATGGTTACATTGTTTTCGGTGGCTTGACTGCATGGTTACATTATTTTTGATGAAACGACTACATGGTTGTATTGTCACTGTTAGGTTGACCACACGGTCACATTGTCTATAGTGGGTCGACTACATGTTTACATAGTTTTTTTTGGTGGGTTGACCATATGGCTACTTTCACTCCGGTGGGTAGACATGCTGTGGGCCTTGGTACTTGTTGAGCCTTTAAATGATGCGTTAGTCAGTTGTGTTTGCTGTAGCGCGACTGATCTGCACCTTAAATTCCTGTAAAGGGAATCTGAATCCTGTATATAACCTGTGAAGATTTCTTAAATGTTGTTGTATGATTTATACCGAGCTGATAATAAAGCTTTAAGATGAACGTCAGATTGTTATGTGGTTATTGCCTTTCTTTCTGTACGGCCTTTCAGTTTATATGTTATGAGCTATGTGCATAAACACTGTTAGGCTTCATGTATCCTAACATGGACACTTGACATTATGGGGTATTTTTGTATACAAATACTGTATTTAAATACAATTGTGCTCGAGGCTACACCCTTGTGCTCGTGGTTACAAACGTTACATACATACCTGAATGGAAAACCTTAACAAAAGCAGTCAGATCTGTGCCCATAATTGCGTCCGAGGGCACACCTTTAGTGGGCAAAAAATAACCTGGCACGGTAAATAGCAAAATGCATAAACGTCATGAACAATTCCACACCCTAACTATATTGACCATCACAACACTCTAATTCACACCCTACCTTAAGACAGAGTAGAATCTGCCAACTAGTTATCAAAATAGCTGTACCCAGTACTAAGAATCTATGGCCACTATGCTCATCCTGTAAGAACGAGCCAGCATCAAATCAGGACCAGGCTGTCATACTAGCGAAATATATCCACCTGTAACATTATGGTAGAGGGAAAATGATAGATGCCTGTTTGGCCCTAGCACAAAGCTATCCCTGTCCTTGCCAATTAGGGGCCAAAAACAAACTGTTATCCAAATTACACAAAAGTAACCAAACCACCTGATAGACCTTTGACAATGGTCTCCACATTGCCTGTAAACAAAACTAGGTTCAAATAAGCAACTTACCTGAAGACTACCCAGACTATACCATCAGCCATACTCTGCACTGCCAACCAACTGGTCTCGGGAATGATGGCCCGGTGTGGGTTACCGAACCTTTCATAACCAACGTGCCTGTAGACATAACAGGTCATTGCGTAACCATCGTGCCTGTAGACGTGACAGGTCTTTGCGCAACCCTCACTCCTGTAGACATGACAGGTCTTTGGGTAACCATCGTACCTGTAGACGTGAAAGGTCTTTGCGTAACCATCGTACCTGTAGATGTGAAAGGTCTTTGCATAACCATTGTGCCTGTAGACGTGACAGGTCTTTGTGTACCCACTGTAGACGTGACAGGTCCTTGCGTAATCTTAGAGCCTGCAAACGTGGCAGGTCTTTTCTTAACCATCGAGCCTGCAGACGTAGCAGATCTTTGGGTAACCATCGTGCTTGCAAACGTGGCAGGCATGGAAGGCATACAACCACCTATGTGTCCTAATGTTGTTGCTCTGAAGACGTGTCAGTCACAACAACTATGCAATGCATCCCCCTGCAGACGTGACAGGTATACAACTGCTTATGTGTCAATAACAGTAAGTACCTGGATCGTACCCCTGCAGATATGATGGATACAATGTCAACAACTACTAGAGTAGTGCATACCCTTGGAAAAGGTTGCAAAGTAGATGCTGCGTGTAACATGCCTCGCTGATTCAAATGCTAGATAATGCGTAAGACTGACTTGGTGACGTGTGGTACAGATGCTATTATTGCTAAGAGAGGCACATCAGCTGTAGTAGCAACCAGCCAGGACTTCTGCTGAGACTAACGGACATAAAAAACCAGTGTAAACATATGCGTGATTTCAAAATTCTAACACCTGTGTATGGTGCCGGCTATAATAGTTTAATGTAATAACTGACATATAGATAATATGTACCTAACACAAGTATGCATATGATACTGACCTCAATGTTTGAAGGTGAACCTATCTACCCACAGTAAAGGTCATGGATGTATGACTGATGGGAAAGCTAAGAACCAATGTACCCTGTAAATGTTGTGTATGACTGCACGGTGTAAAATAACATAAAACATTGTCAATACTCAAAGTAACATAGAGTAAATATCATGTAGGCCCGGAATAGATGCTAAGCAGTTTATGGATAATGGAACTACTCTGAGCCTAACCAGTATAAATGCTGTGGGCAAATAAATGATATGAGCGAATATGCAGTATCAACGATACAAGCAAATATAACCTATATAAGCTATGACCATATATATAAATAATTACTGTAAGCGCATGCACAGTATGCGCCGAACAAATGCTATGAGTGTATGTACAGTAAAATGATATGTAAGTATGCACCGCACGAAGCCGATCACTGTGCACATTAATATTATGAGCATGTACCCAGCACAAACACCACGAGCGCACCTGCAGTACGAATGCCATGAGCTCCCGAAGCAACACCAAACACGAAGCATGAACGCAAACACTACGAGCACCTGCGCAGCACAAATGCCATGAGCGCCTGGACACAAATGCCATGGGTGCATGCGCAGCACAAATGCCATGAGCGCGTAACACAATGCCACGAGTGCATGCGCAGCCTAAAAGCCAAGGGTGCATGTGCAGCATAAATGCTACAAATGTGTGAACAACGAGAGCTTATGAACAGTGTAAATACCCTGATTGTATGAATGGTATGAATGCTATAGGTGTAAGAACCATATAAATGCAGTGCGGGGGGCGGGGCATTATCGGCTTATCGGCAAGGTAATTGCCAATACCGATAATGCCCAAAATCGTGATTATCGGCCGATAATATCGGCCAAACCGATAATCGGTCGATCCCTAGTATAAACTGCATGAACATATGGACAATGACAAACCATAGACGTCTGAACGGTAGCTTCTAAGAGGTTATGAATCACATAAATTCCATATGTGTATGAACAGTGTAAAATCCCATAATTGCCTGAACAATATAAATGCCGTAAGTGCATAAACCAGAGCAATGCCACGAGCGTATGAAACACTATAAATGCCATGAGCGCATGAAACTGTATGTGATCGTGTGAACAGTGTAAATGACCTGAGCCTATGAATAGTATCAAACTCATGAGCGTATGAATAGTGTAAATGCCCTGAGCGTATGAATAGTGTAAATGCCCTGAGCGTATGAATAGTATCAAACCCATGAGCGTATGGACAGTATAAATGTTATGAGCGAATGAAACAGTGTAAATGCCATGAGCATATGAAACATATACGTGCCATGGGCATATGAATAGTATGAATGCCCTGGGCGTATGCCCAGTATAAATTCCATGAGCGTATGAACAGTACGAAGCCTTGAGCGTGTGAATAGTATAACATCCAAAACATATGAACAGTGTAAATACTATGAGCATATGAACAGTATACTGCCATACGCGCATAAACAGAAACATACTATGAGAGTAGGAACAGAATAAATTCCATGAGCAAGTGAACAGTATGGGCTTATGAACAGTATGAAAGCCATGAGCGTGTAAACAGTATCAATACTATGAGCATATGAACAGTGAAAATAAATGCCCTGAGTGTATGAATAGAATAAAGCGCTGTAAACGTGTGAACAGTAAGAATGCCCTGAGCGTCTGAACTGTGTAAGTACTTTGAGCGTATGAACTGTGTAAGTACTATGAGCGTATGAACTGTGTAAGTATTATGAGCGTATGAACCGGAAAGCTATGGACAAGTGCAGTAAAACTGTACACATATAATGCTGTGAGATGCTATAAAGAACCAAATACAAATGATATGACCGCAACACACTACAGGCGCCCAGTACAGCATAACCACTACTACCCTGTTTCTCTGAAAATAAGACCGGGTCTTAAATTAATTTTAGTCACAAAAAACACACTAGCCCTACCCTTATTTTCAGGGTAGGGCTTATTTATTTACGGTATGGGGGGCTGCAGCAGTGTGGAGGATGGGGGGCTGCAGCAGTGTGGAGGATGGGGGGCTGCAGGAGTGTGAAGGATGGGGGGCTGCAGCAGTGTGGAGGATGGGAGGCTGCAGGAGTGTGGAGGATGGGGGGCTGCAGGAGTGTGGAGGATGGGGGGCTGCAGGAGTGTGGAGGATGGGGGGCTGCAGGAGTGTGGAGGATAGGGGGCATCCTCCACACTCCTGCAGCCACCCATACTCCTTCAGCCCCCCATCCTCCCCTTCCCCTGTCGTCCTCCACACTCCTACCATACCCTACAGCAGTGTTCCCCAACCAATGTCCTCCAGCTGTTGCAAAACTACAACTCCCAGCATGCCCGGACAGCCTTTGGCTGTCCAGGCATGTTGGGAGTTGTAGTTTTGCAACAGCTGGAGGCACACTGGTTGAGAAACAGTGCCCCCCACCCCTCTGCCATAATAAACTTAGGTACCGGTACTCATTTCACTTTCTTACCGTACTGTACCCTGCGGCGAGATCTTCTCCTGTAGCTTACCGTAGCAGCCGGGGGCAGGGACACGTCCGTGACGTCGGCCGTGCATACGCGCCGACTTTTTAGAACGTCAGTGTCCCTGCCCCGGCTGAATTACGGTAAGCAGCGGGACCAGCTAAAGGAGGCGGGGGGGTGGGGTGGCCGAGGGGTTGTGGGGTCTGCGGGCATTACGCGTGTGGTCGGGGGGATGTGGAATCTGCGGGCATTACCGCACTGTGGTGGCCGGGCTCGGTGTCGGGTCTGCGGGCATTACTGTGGCGGCCGGGGGGGGGGGGGGGGGGGCTATGGAGTCTGCGGGCATTACTGTGGTGGCCATGTGGGGTCTGCGGGCATTGCTGGCGGCCGTGGTCGGGATCTGGACCACGGTCCGCCAGCAGATTACCCCTGAACTAGGTCTTATTTTCGGGGTATGGCTATCGTGTGTACAGTATAACTACTACTATCGTGTGTACAGTATAACAACTACTATCGTGTGTACAGTATAACTACTACTATCGTGTGTACAGTATAACAACTACTATCGTGTGTACAGTATAACAACTACTAGCGTGTGTACAGTATGACAACTACTATCGTATGTACAGTATAACAACTATCGTGTGTACATTATAACAAATACTAGTGTATGTACAGTATAACAACTACTATTGTGTGTACAGTATAACAACTACTATCGTGTGTACATTATAACAACTACTATCGTGTGTACAGTATAACAACTACTATCGTGTGTACAGTATAACAACTACTATCGTGTATACAGTATAACAACTACTATCGCGTGTACATTATAACAACTACTATCGTGTGTACAGTATAACAACTACTATCGTGTGTACATTATAACAAATACTAGTGTATGTACAGTATAACAACTACTATCGTGTGTACAGTATAACAACTACTATCGTGTGTACGGTATAACAACTACTATCGTATGTACGGTATAACAACTACTATCGTGTGTACGGTATAACAACTACTATCGTATGTACAGTATAACAACTACTATCGTGTGTACAGTATAACAACTACTATCGTGTGTACGGTATAACAACTACTATCGTGTGTACGGTATAACAACTACTATCGTGTGTACAGTATAACAACTACTATCGCGTGTACATTATAACAACTACTATCGTGTGTACAGTATAACAACTACTATCGTGTGTACAGTATAACAACTACTATCGTGTGTACATTATAACAAATACTAGTGTATGTACAGTATAACAACTACTATCGCGTATACAGTATAACAACTACTATCGCGTGTACATTATAACAACTACTATCGCGTGTACAGTATAACAACTACTATCGTGTGTACAGTATAACAACTACTATCGTGTGTACAGTATAACAACTACTATCGTGTGTACATTATAACAACTACTATCGTGTGTACAGTATAACAACTACTATCGTATGTACGGTATAACAACTACTATCGTGTGTACGGTATAACAACTACTATCGTGTATACGGTATAACAACTACTATCGTGTGTACGGTATAACAACTACTATCGTATGTACGGTATAACAACTACTATCGTATGTACGGTATAACAACTACTATCGTGTGTACGGTATAACAACTACTATCGTATGTACGGTATAACAACTACTATCGTGTGTACAGTATAACAACTACTATCGTGTATACAGTATAACAACTACTATCACGTGTACATTATAACAACTACTATCGCGTGTACAGTATAACAACTACTATCGTGTGTACATTATAACAAATACTAGTTTATGTACAGTATAACTACTACTATCGTGTGTACAGTATAACAACTACTATCGTGTGTACAGTATAACAACTACTATCGTGTGTACAGTATAACAACTACTATCGTGTGTACAGTATAACAACTACTATCGTGTGTACAGTATAACAACTACTATCGTGTGTACAGTATAACAACTACTATCGTGTGTACAGTATAACAACTACTATCGTGTGTACAGTATAACAACTACTATCGTGTGTACAGTATAACAACTACTATCGTATGTACAGTATAACAACTACTAGCGTGAGTACAGTATAACAACTACTATCGTGTGTACAGTATAACAACTACTATCGTGTGTACAGTATAACAACCACTATCGTGCGTACAGTATAACAACTACTATCGTGTGTACATTATAACAACTACTAGTGTATGTACAGTATAACAAATACTAGTGTATGTACAGTATAACAACTACTATCGCGTGTACAGTATAAAAACTACTATCGCGTGTACAGTATAACAACTACTATCGCGTGTACAGTATAACAACTACTATCGTGTGTACAGTATAAAAACTACTATCGCGTGTACAGTATAACAACTACTATCGCGTGTACAGTATAACAACTACTATCGCGTGTACAGTATAACAACTACTATCGCGTGTACAGTATAACAACTACTATCGCGTGTACAGTATAACAACTACTATCGCGTGTACAGTATAACAACTACTAGCATATGTACATTATAACTACTCCTGGCTTACAACTACTGGCGCATGTACAGTATGACAACAAATAGCGTATGTACAATATAAAACTACTAGTGAATGTTCAATGAAAATGGTACAAGCGTAAGTCTCGTGTACAAGATAAATGGAACAAACATATGCACAGTATAACAACTACTAGTGTGTGTGCAGTATACATTAAACAAGTGTATGTAACATATAAATGGTACCAGCGTGTGTACAGTAGAACAACTACTAATGTATGTACAGTGTAAATCAGTGGTCTTCAAACTTTGGCCCTCCAGATGTTGCAAAACTATAACTCCCAGCATGCCCGGACAGCCGTTGGCTGTCCGGGCATGCTGGGAATTGTAGTTTTGCAACATCTGGAGGGCCACAGTTTGAAGACCACTGGTGTAAATGGTGCAAACATATATATATATATATATATATATATATGTGTATATATATATATATATATATATATATATATATATATAGTGAACAACAACTACTAGCGTATGTACAGTGTAAATGGTACAAGCGTATATACCAAACAACAACTACTAACATATGTACAGTGTAAATGGCACAAGTGTATATACCGAACAACAACTACTAGCGTATGCATGTATAAAGCTACAAGCATATGTACAAAAACCACGAGCGTATGTCCGAACCAATACCACCAGTGTTTGTAACATAGAAAGTCTAGGATTGAGCGTTTTTTTTTTTTTTTAATGCTGACATGCATAGTTACATAGTTAGTACGGTCGAAAAAAGACATATGTCCATCAAGTTCAACCAGGGAATTAAGGGGTAGGGGTGTGGCGCGATATTGGGGAAGGGATGAGATTTTATAATTCTTCATAAGCATTAATCTTATTTTGTTCCAGGAATGTATCTAATCCTGTTTTAAAGCTGTTAATTTTTCCTGCTGTGACCAGTTCCTGAGGTAGACCGTTCCATAAATTCACAGTCCTCACGGTAAAGAAGGCGTGTCGCCCCTTTAGACTAAACTTTTTCTTCTCCAGACGGAGGGAGTGCCCCCTCGTCCTTTGGGGGGGTTTAACCTAGAACAGTTTTTCTCCATATTTTTTGTATGGGCCATTAATATACTTATATACGTTTATCATATCCCCCCTTAAACGTCTCTTCTCAAGACTAAACAATTGTAACTCCTTTAATCGCTCCTCATAGCTAAGATGTTCCATGCCCCATATTAGTTTAGTCGCGCGTCTCTGCACCCTTTCCAACTCCGCAGTGTCCCTTTTATGGACAGGTGCCCAAAACTGAACAGCATATTCCAGGTGAGGCCGTACCAATGCTTTATAAAGGGGGAGTATTATGTCCCTGTCCCTTGAGTCCATGCCTCTTTTGATACATGACAATATCCTGCCGGCTTTGGAAGCAGCAGCCTGACATTGTGCTATTCTGTAGTCTGTGATCTACAAGTCACCCAGATCCTTCTCTACCAGTGACTCTGACAGTTTAATCCCCCCTAAGACATATGATGCTGCAGGTTATTAGTATACACAGCCCCCCTCTATATACACAGCCCCCCCTCTATATACACAGCCCCCTCTATATACACAGCCCCCCTCTATATACACAGCCCCCCCCTCTATATACACAGCCCCCTCTATATACATAGCCCCCCTAAGACATACGATGCTGCAGGTTATTAGTATACACAGCCCCCCTCTATATACACAGCCCCCCCCCTCTATATACACAGCCCCCCTAAGACATACGACGCTGCAGGTTATTAGTACCCAGATGCATAACTTTACATTTATCCACATTGAACCTCATTTGCCAAGTGGATGCCCAGACACTTAGTCTATCCAAGTCATCCTGTAACTTATGCACATCCTCTATATATACACAGCCCCCCTCTATATACACATCCTCTATAGACTGTACCCCCCCTCTATATACACAGCCCCCCTCTATATACACAGCCCCCCACTATATACACATCCTCTATAGACTGTACCGTGCTACAAAGCTTGGTGTCATCTGCAAAGATAGAAACAGAGCTGTTATTACCATCCTCTATATATACACAGCCCCCCTCTATATACACAGCCCCCCTCTATATACACAGCCCCCCTCTATATACACAGCCCCCCTCTATATACACAGCCCCCCTCTATATACACAGCCCCCCTCTATATACACAGCCCCCCCTCTATATACACAGCCCCCCCTCTATATACACAGCCCCCCTCTATATACACAGCCCCCCTCTATATACACAGCCCCCCTCTATATACACAGCCCCCCCTCTATATACACAGCCCCCCTCTATATACACAGCCCCCCTCTATATACACAGCCCCCCTCTATATACACAGCCCCCCCTCTATATACACAGCCCCCCCTCTATATACACAGCCCCCCTCTATATACACAGCCCCCCCCCCTCTATATACACAGCCCCCCTCTATATACACAGCCATTCCTATATATACACAGCCCCCCTCTGTATACACAGCCATTCCTCTATATACACAGCCCCCCTCTGTATACACAGCCCCCCTCTATATACACAGCCCCCCTCTATATACACAGCCCCCCTCTATATACAGAGCCCCCCTCTATATACTCAGCCATTCCTCTGTCAAGGCTTCTACTCACCTCTTCATAAAAGCAAATTCGATTGGTTTGACAACTTCTATCCTTAGTAAACCCATGCTGGCTATCACTTATAATACAATTATCCCCTATGTATTCCTGTATGTAATCCCTTATAAGTCCTTCAAACAATTTACCCACAATGCACGTTAAACTTACCGGTCTATAGTTTCCTGGGGAAGACCTAGAGCCCTTCTTGAAGATTGGCACCACATTCGCCTTGCGCCAGTCCCTTGGCACAATACCAGACACCAGAGAATCTCTAAATATCATGAACAAGGGTACAGATATTACTGAACTTACCTCTCTAAGAACTCTTGGGTGTAGTCCATCCGGCCTTGGAGATTTGCTTACATTTACTTTACTTAACTTACCTTGTACCATCTCTACATTAAGCCAGTTCAGTACATTACATGATGTGTTACCAGCACTGACCTGTACATGATGTGTTACCAGCACTGACCTGGACAATGTCAGCATGGAACCAGGGCTCAAGTCCTGCAAGAACGTGTGGGAACCGAGTTCCTGCACTTTTTCCACAGCAGGAACACTGTTGAAAATAGCAGGTGTCCTGCAGGGGCAGCCCTTATATGGAAGAATTCCCACACTTTTTTTTTCCAGGACTTGACCCCTGGATGGAACCATAGACAAAATGCATTGTAGAAGGAAGTATCCACCACAGCGCTCCCCAGTGCATAGCGTGAGGACCGAGTTGTTCCTTACGTAGCTCAGCCACTTACAGGTGACACATGTGTACACCAGAATTACACAGTGACACCAAGAGTAACAACCATCTGCAGCTCCCCGGTCAGCATAGAAAGCGCAGGAGGAGAGCGCGCAGGACCCAGCGGCGTCCCCTGACCTCCTGTGTCATACCCCTGCACACCATGGCCTGTGAAGAACTTGCCTTGCTTACCAAGGTACAAACATGAAACCCAGCACCAGATGCCCGCGGGACCCGGAGCGTAAACCCGGCAGGATCATGGAACACCATGGCAGACACTAGACGCCCCGACAGATCTTTCCGCGGCCTCGCCCAATCCCCCGCCCCCAGGTACCCATCATACCGGATCCTGTGGCGTTGCAGGCAGAACCGGCGGGCGGCAAGGCCCGACCTTACCCGATTACCGCAGCTTCTGGTGCCTGGTGACTACGAGAGGGGAAACGGCTGTCAGGGCTCCAGACAGTAGCAGGAAATTCAAAATGCTGCACTTCCGCCAACAGCATCCACCAACACACGGTTCATCCGCAAAAACGTGATGTACTCCCCACCAGTACGTGCAGGGGGCAGCACGTCAGTGTAGTGTTGTCTCAGCAGCTCTCAGATCCTCCCTCTCTCCTGACAGGAAGTTGTGTAGTCCTCTTATTGTCAGTGTGTTGTCTCAGCAGCTCCTTAACTTCTCCCTCTTTCCTGAGACAACGTAACATCCTCTCCGGAGGCGAGGCTAGATCTTGTTTCCGAGCTATAGCCCTGCCCCCTTTATGATGTTACCACCTCTGACCAGCCCCTAGAGCTACAACACTTTTCCCTGTTATAGACATACATGGGACATTTAGGGAGAATGTGGTTACAGCATGCTGCCTTGTGCGGAACAATGCCACAAGCAGAGGAGCAGACACGGAATGAATACAGCAGCTACTAAAGATTTACTTCAGAGCTATAGTCTGCTGTGTACTGAAATGTTCTGTAGCTGCTCTTAGTGGTGAACTGGCATGATTGCATTGGGAGAGGAGTGGGCAGGATTGGAGGAATGTGATGAAGATCTGAGGGCAAACAAGGCATTCTGGGAATTGTAGTACTGAGCAACTACTCAACCAGAAAGTATTGTGAGAACATGGTGGAGGCAGAGGATTTCAGACCCCCAAAACAAATGGATTTTTGGTTATTTTAGAGCATTTAAGCAATGCTATATGTCTGACGTCGGAGTGCCCCTGTAATCTAATGTATATGGGCAGAGTAAAGGTGCAAAACAACTTATGCCACATGGTACAGGAGTGTCTTACAGCATGTCAGGGATGTCACCCATAAGATGTTGTTTCCTGTGTGGAGTCAGGGTCTGGCTGAAACCCCAAGAGGTACGCAGCAGCTGTAGAGGGGCAGAGATGCTGTTGCTCTGTGTTCAGTGGATGAGCACAACAATTACAGGGCAGCCGGCAGGATCGGGCTTGTGGCGGTCTCCCGGGCCGCAGCCTTACGTGTCTCGGAATAACTGCACCGTGTACATGCGGTCTCTACATAATTGTGTCACATTAGAGAGCAGAGAAGCTGCAGGCAGATCCCTGGAGACAACATGATTATCCGTAACTACTGACTGTACCAAAATGACTCCAGAGGCGAAACACCAGGAGAATTATCTATAACTGCAACTCTAAATATGGACCATTACCCCTGACAGCTAGAGTGCCCCCATAGGCAGAGCCAGATTGCTCACTATTAAAGGAGTACTCAGCTGCCTTGGAGCGGGCTGCGGGGGTTCCAACATTCGGCATTTCCCTCTCTATCTCCTAGCCAGGGCTCCACAAATCTAGGTGCCATGCTGAGAGTTTAATCCTGGCGCCTGGGTTCTTGTCAGCCAGAGTACCGGTGGTGGCATAATGTAGCAATGAGATACACCCGGCGTCTGATGTATCTCCCTTTAATCTAGTGTTGAGAAACCTGTGTCGAGAGCACCGCTGCTCTGTGCTGCCCCTGGTGGTGGCAGGCAGTACCTTCCGCACTTCCTCTCATTCAGAGGCTCCTGTGCCACCTCCGGAAGACACGAGACTGTGGAGCGGCCCGGTAGCGGAGCATGTGTCCTGGCCTCAGTCATTGTGTGCAGGAGCGACAGAGACAGAAGGTGGCCGAGGTTGGTGCCGAGGGCGCCGCCATATGTGGGAGCGCCCAAAAAAGTAATAAATAAATAAATAAACATATTTGTCCAAACTATTAACATATCACATTCCTGATCCTGCACAGTAAACAGTGGAAATGCAGAAAAATTCCAATCGCCACATTTGCTGATTTTTGATCACATCACAGAAAAAGAATAAAAATAAAATTATGCTAATTGTCAAGAAAAATCCTCACTTCTAACTTTTCAAAGCAAATTTGTCAAGTCCTGCTCTTCGCTAAATGTGGACCGAACCAACGCACAGTCACTACCTATATTAAAGGGGTACTCCACTGCTGAGCGTTTGAAACAAACTGTTCTGAACGCTGGAGCAGGTGGCGGGAGCTTGTGATGTCACAGCCCCGCCCCCTCATTACATCATGCCCCACCCCCTCAATGCAAGTCTATGGGAGGGGGCGTGACGGCTGTCACGCCCCCTCCCATAGACTTGCATTGAGGGGCGGGGCTTGACGTCAGGAGGGGACGGGGCTCTGACATCACGAGCTCCTGATGCCGGCTCCAGCGTTCAGAACAGTTTGTTCCAAACACTGAGCAGTGGAGTACCCCTTTAATGGACTCATCCAATGAACTGTCCTGCTGACTATCTTCTTCTGCCATGAAAGGATGACCCCGGTCACCACAATACTTAGCTAAATCCTACAGTCCAAAGGTCTATCCACAGGTTTCAGAAGAACCAGGGTGCACAAAGAAAACTACCTCCACCCGGTACCATTACACCTCCACCAGCCTGAACTGTTCACACCTGAGAAAAAGGTCATCGAGCAGAATAGTGAGTACAGCTCTGGAGGGTGTGGTCACTAGGTGTGTCTGTTGCTGAGCTCCTGAGACTCCAGACTTCCAGAGGAGAGAGGCTGATTTTTTCCACCTGCTTTCCCAGGAAGGTGGCAGATTCCTGGGGAAGAGCCTCCTGCAATGGAGCCTCATGGCTCCACTTCCCGTTCTAGGCTGGCGGGGAGTGGAGTGAAAACTTCAACAGCCATTGTTCCGGCCGGGAGAAGATCTGGCAGAGTCTGCAGCATAGCTCTGCTTCTCAGGCTATGGGTGCCAGCCAGAGATCCACAGGTGGAAGAAGGGCACGGAAAAGCAGTGTGGAGATGTGGTCGGAGAGAGGGCCCAAGGAGTCCAGTTCCACGTACTGCTCCCGCATGGCCGCAAGGTTTGCGGAGTATGATCAGTGCGGCAGAGAGCTGAGGATGGCCAGAGAGGATCTGTGTGCGGCCCAGAGTCTGGTGAGCGCTGGATCCAGAAAGAGCAAGCCAGAACTGAGGAAAAGGATAACATCGCTGAGAGGCGAGGTTGTGAAGCTGGAGGAGAAACTGATAAACAACGATCGGTTTGCCGCCACGAAATCCCCAGGTAAGGTGGATGATGGGGAGAGTAGTGGCGGTGAACATAGTGAGGATGGTGGTGAAGATGTGATGGAGGAAAGTGCACAATGTGCGGAAGTTGTAGCTACTCCCTGTGACACCCAGACCCAGGACAGCTACATTGAGGCTGGACAGGTGGCACTACCACCAAGTGAGAGTGAGGAGGATGAAGTGGAGGGTGAGGCTGAGTGTCTATTGAGGGCGATTATGATGCAGCAGTCCCCAGCCCACCTCCAGAATTTCACCTTTGGCGACGAAGAGTGTGAGGATGTGGTGGTAAAGCAGAAGTCCAAGAAGCGGAAGACCAAGGAGACGGTGCAATATGTATTTGTCCCTTTCCAGCAGTCTGGGCCAGCTGCAAAGCTGGTTCAGACTGCGGGCTCCCCCAAACTGCCAGACCCCATTCCTGTGGTGGAGCGGGGCCAGCATGGGGGGTACAGCATGGCGTCAGGAAAGGCTAAGGGCGCAATAGTTGTGAAGCCCACCCATCCTGTCGGTAGGGAAGGGCAGGATGGGCTCATGCCGGGCAGCTCTGGCACTGCAGGACCGCCCCAGGGTGGCAGGGGGCGTGTCCAAGTGCCAGAGGCGAGCTACACTGCCGTGTGATCGGGGGGCGGTTCCCCAAGTACTGTGGGTACTACTGGCGCCGCGGGGCACTCCCCTGTGAAGGGGGGGGGGAGTGTCCGGGCGCCGGAGAGCGTTGGGTCCGTGTGCTCGGGGGGCGGTCCCCCGAGTACAGTGTGTTCTGCGGGCACTGCGGGGCACTCCCCTGTGAGGGGGGGAGTGTCCCACTGCCGGGATCAGTGTCCGGCAATGGCGCCGTGGGAGGAGCTGGGGTGCGCTCGGTGGGGCAGCCCCAGACTCAGGAGGCATCATTGCCCATTCAGGAGGAGGAGCCATCCTCAGCAGCATTTACCCCAGCAGCAGCCAAGCCAGAGAAAAAAAGACTTTAGTTAAACCAGCGGTACTACAATTCCCAGCCAGCGCAGAATCAGTTAGGCAGGGTATGAGTGCAGGATGTGAGAATGCTGAGTGTAGTAGTGTTGTGGATGAGAGGAGTGTCAGTGGAGTGAATGTTGGTGGGAGTAGTGGTACGAATGGGAAGTCTGGTATGGATGGAAAAAAGGATGATGTGAGTGGTGGTGTGAATGGTGGTTCTGGGTCTGGGTCTGGTCCGGCTGCCCCCCCCCCCCCGGCAGTGACTGCTCCTAGGAGCTATGCTAATGTCGCTGCCGGGGGTCCAGGGGGGTCCCCGTCTCCGTCCGGCCCCGGGGGTTACTTGCAACAGCGCCTCCTGGAGGCTCTGCGTAGGGGCGACAGGTCGATCCAAGTAGAGGGAAGGGGTGAGGTCGACCTGTCTTTCTGGATAGAGAGGCGCGGTTTGGGGGCTTTCCGAGAGCGGAATGGGGAGGTGGTCTGGTCCCTCCCGACAACCGGACAGGACAATAACCGCAGGAATGTGGTCCGTCTGATTTGGAGGGGAGAGGATGCGTGCCCGCCTCACCCTAAAGTGGTTGAGCTCCTCCTCCAGATGAAATTCAGGGCAAGTGACATCTTTGCCCTGATCCACCCCAATGGTTCGTCCGAGTTTGACGTCAGTTTCATTCGGCCAGAGGGTCTCCAACTCTTCTGGTCAAACTACGAGGTGGCGAAGAACGAGCCCGGCTGGCGGGATTTTGCCGTAAAGGTGATTTCCCGTCAGAACTCAGTCAAGAAGGTGACTGTTTTGACCCGTAACGAGTCACTTTCTTGTTATGACATCATGACCTGGCTCGGTCGGTATGGGGATGTGACGGACATGCCCAAGGAAAACTTTGATGAGCATGGGATCTGGTCCGGGGCCTGGACGTTTTCCGTCAAACTCAGGCGTTCAGGGAGTACGGTTGCCCACATTCCGTTAGCCGCCTTCCTTGGACGTGACAGGATCCAGGTCTTCTACCAGGGGCAGCCTAAGGTCTGTGACAGGTGCGGTAGCCCCACCCATTTTAGCGCAGCCTGTACTGTACAGGTCTGTGCTTTGTGTGGTGGGGTGGGTCATCTGGCCGCATCCTGTAGGCAGATCCGCTGCCATCTGTGTGGTGTCCTCGGGCATCCTTTTAGTCGTTGTCCTAGCTCCTTCGCCTGTGCGGCGGCCGCTCCGGCTAGGGAGAGCTGTGAAGTTGCCTCGGCTGGAGAGGGTACGAGCAGGGATGGGGGCGCACCAGGGCTAATGAGGAGGAAGGGCTTCGCCAAACTAAGGCGGGAGGAAAATCAGAGGAGGAGTTGGGAGCTGGAGAGTGCCCAAGTGATGGGGGTAGCTCCGGCCCCTGCTCCTGAAGCTGGCCCTGAAATTACTGAAGCCCTGGAGGAGGACGTGCTGGATGAGGAGATCAGGTGACTGGGCAAAGAGGAAGGCAATATGGCCGACTCTTCCGATTCCTCCCACTAGGAAAGTGTGGATGAGGAGAGTGTAGAGAAGGCCAAAAAGAAAGACAAGGGCAAAAGGAAAGGGAGAAAGAAGAAGCCTGACTGCCCCCCCTCTGGTTGACCTGTCAAACCGGTACCTCGTCCTTGATAACATCTCCTCCTCCTCCTTGGAGGGGGAAGGTGAGGGCAGGGTGCCTAGGGAGAAAGAGCCTCTGGGGGGAACTGGGCCCTGTCCTGTTGGGGCACCTTCCTCGGAGGGCAGGGTTAGACCGGGGTCGGACGGAGACGGGAACCATATGGACCAGAGCGAGTCCAAAAAAAGAGGTAAAAGCGGTCCTGCCCTTTCTTCTTCTTCTGGGGATGAGGGGACGAAGAAGAAGGGTAAGAAAAAATAAAGGTGAGGCCGTCTAACTCAATCACCCATGATGGCGGCACTCACCCCATTGACGCTGGCATCCATTAACTGTGCCAGCATAAAGTCTTATACGGCTAGATTCGCAGCCTTTGATTTTCTTGGCCGTGTTGAAGCCGACATTTTCTTTTTACAGGAGACCAGGTTGTCAGATCTAGCCTCCCTGATAAAAGCCAGGAGAGAGTGGAGGTGCGGGCCCTCCCACTGGTCTCTTGCGGCTAAGCCGTATAGTGGGGTGGCGGTCCTTTTTACCGCTCCGGTTGAATGCAGACGGGTTATTGAGTTAGAAATGGGGAGGTGCCTGATCTTAGATGTCCTCATGAAGGGGCAAGAGCTCCGGCTCATTAACATCTACGCCCCACAAACCAAGTGGGGCTGCAAAGATCTCTTTATGAGGATTAAGCCCTTCCTTTTTACTAGCCGGCAAGTGATTTTTGGAGGGGACTTCAATAATGTCACGAGGTCCCAAGATAGGAGAGGTTCCAATGGTCCGCTGGCTTACGATAGCATAGCCCTCAATAATATAGTTAGGGAAGCTCGCCTAGAGGACTCCCACATCCGGAGCCCCTCAGGCCACGTGGGTTTCACCTATCATCGAGGTAGCTGCAGGTCTAGGATAGACAGGTTTTATTTAAAGGAGGAAGCCGTCTCTTCTGCAGTGTCCGTGGTTGAGGTGGAATTCTCCGATCACTGTATGATTTTGTTTTCCTTGAATGTTTCAGAGACCCCCCGGATGGGTAAAGGTTATTGGAAGCTGAATTCGTCCCTCCTGGAGGAAGCTGAGGTAAGACAGTCCTTTGAGGATTTTCTTCAGAGTCAGGTACCTTTACTGGACCTTTGTAGTAGTAAGTCAGAGTGGTGGGAGATATTCAAGAAGGGGGTTGCGGGGTTCTTCCGCCATCTCTCGAACCTCAGGTCCCTGAATAGGTACCGCCTGTATCAGGGTCTGAGGAGGAAACTCAAGCTCCTTGTCTTGACTGGAGGTAGCCGGGAGGATATCTCCAGAGTGAAGTCCTTGCTGATGAGGTGCCAGTACGATAGACACGCATCTTTGGTTTTTGAGAGGGATTACGGGAGGTACCGCTCGCCCGACCCTTACAAGAACTGTAAGATGTCAGTGAGTAGTAAAGTGGTTTCAGGACTGATTGATAGTACGGGATCTCTGAATCGGTCCAGATCGGGGATCCTGGAGGTCGTCAGATCCTTCTACTCGCACCTCTTGGGAAGGAAGGATCTAGATCGAGACGGGATGTCGGCTTTCCTGGCTGAAACTATTCCTGAGCCAGGGGTAGACACCTCTCTTGATGTTTTGGCAGAAGAAATCAGGGAAGAGGAAGTGAGACCGGCAATCAAGGGGCTCGCCCCCAAGAAGTCGCCAGGTCCGGATGGCTTAACATCCGAGTGGTACAGGTATTCAATGAGTGTCTCTCCTCGGGCACTCTACCAAAGTCAATGAGGAGGTCAGCCCTGATTCTTCTGTCAAAGGGTAAAGATCCCAGCCGGATTGAGAATTGGAGGCCCATAGCTCTTCTCAATACGGACAGGAAGCTTCTGACTAAGATACTGTTTAATCGGTTGGTGAAGTTTGCACCCCGGCTCCTTTCGGGGTCCCAGCACTGCTCTGTTCCAGGCCGAAGCACCTTAAGTGCTGTCCTCAGTGTCAGGGAGGCAGTGGAGCGGAGTAGTGCGGGTCTCTGGAAGGGGTACATGCTGTCCTTGGATCAGGCTAAAGCATTTGATCGGGTGAACCACGAGTACCTCTGGTCCGTCCTCCTGAGATATGGTTTACCGAGTACTTTTGTGAATTGGCTTGTCACCTTATATGCAGGGGCAGAGAGTTTCCCGCTGGTGAACGGTTGGTCTGGCCGCTCTTTTGAGGTGGGGTCCGGAGTCCGTCAGGGTTGTCCTTTGAGCCCGCTGTTATACATGTTCGCAATCGATCCCTTCGTCCGGAGGGTAGATTGTGGGCCGTTGGCGGGAGTCGGGATGAGTCTGGTGGAGCTGGATGTCACCCAGAGAGTGGTGGCGTACGCTGATGATGTCACTATTTTTGTCTCCTCGAGGGAGGAGGTCGATGTGGTGATGTCAGAGGTGGACCGCTACTCTGAGGCATCCGGGTCCAAGATCAACCAGGATAAGTCTGAAAGTCTCTGGCTGGGAGGGGGAGATTCCACATTTGATCTCCCGGACACCCTTCCAGGGCTCCAAGAGTCAGCAAAAATTCTGGGCATCACATTCGGCCAGGATGATTATCCCACCAAAAACTGGGACGGTAAGCTCCAGGATGCCACTCAGAAGGTGAACCAGTGGAAGGGTTGGTCTATGACCCTCAGGGAAAGGGTACACCTGATCAAATCGTACCCGCTCCCCTTGTTTATCTATCTGGGCAGTGTATGTATCTTACCAGAAGCTTACTATACTAGGATCTACAGCCTGTTTTTCCAACTATTATGGGGGAACAGGTTGAACCTAGTCAAGAGGGAGGTTACGTACCGCACGAGGAGACTAGGGGGTTTATCTATGGTAAACCCTGTGGTGTTCTTAACAAACACCTTCTTGAAAGCCAACATCGCAAACCTCTGGTCAGAGAGGGCTCCTCCGTGGGTACTCTCCTGCAGGGAGTGGTTTCGGCTTTTCTTCCAGGAATGGGAGACAGGAGGGCAAGTGAAGGACCTCCGTACGCCCCATGGATTTCTTCCGGCTTACGCTACCCCGACTCTGAAGGCGATACGTCGGTGGGGTCTGGGAGTGTGGGAGATCAGGACCCAGTCAAGGCAGTTCCTTGACAAACGGGTTCTGTTGACCCACTTCCAGAAGCCTCTGGCGCTCAGGGACTGCCCAGGTCAGGATCTGAGGGTGGGGTTGTATCTTTTAAACATGAAAAGGATCCCCCAGAAGTTTTGGGACTTGGCCTGGCGCTGCTTTCAGGGGAAGCTAGGTGTAAGGGACAATCTGAAGTGCAGGAGATCTGATGACCGGGGATGTCCCCGAGAAGAGTGCGGGGACTCGCTGGAAAGCATGGACCATTTCCTGCTTCATTGTCCCTTTAACATAGGGGTCTACAACAGGGTGGGCGCTTCCAACTTGCCTGGTCTTGCTGGAGTCAACTTGCCGGCCTTGCCTATCCGGAGTGGGCTTATGGGGCATTCAGGAACCTGGGTGGCCGAGATCGGGGCACTTTATTCTTAGTCAGTTTAGTGGTTAGGTACTACACGTGGAACGCATGGTGCTTAGTGTCGACCCAACAGAAAATCCTCTCCGAGGTGGAGGTCTGTAGGAACATCACCGGTGACCTCGGGAAGATCAGGTCTTTGGAGTATGGCAGTCTTGGTACCAGTAGGGCTTCTCTCCTGTGGAGAGGTTTCTCATTTCATGTGCCCTAGGTACTAAACCTTTTGGGTAGAGTACCTTTTATTTTTGGTTAGGGGCAGTGTTATAGGGGTAGAGATAGGGTGAGGGCAGGGTCAGATTTATTGTAGGGATAGAATTAGGGAGAATTGTAGGGGGAGTTAGGGAAAGAGTATAAAATGATTTATGTATCAGGTCTGCCATCCTTCTCCCTGGTGGTGGGCTGATGCATGTGCACATTAGCTTTTTGTTTTGTTTTCATTTGACATGGTATGAAGGGCTTACAGGGGACCAAACTTGGGCCTAAAGGGGGTTGTGGTTAAGGGTGTATAAGTTTGTATATAAGTTGGTTGGGAGGAGTGTTAGGTGGGGAGGGTGTATCTGTGGGTGGTGGTTTTGTGGTGTTTTGGGGACCTGACATGGGTCAGTTAAGGACTGGACTTTGAGAACTGTATGGACAGTATGGACTCTGACCCATGTACAGGAGGGGTGGTGTGGGTGAGGGGACAGTTTTAGTGTAGGTGTTTTCTGTTGTTTTTTGTAGTGTATTTATTATATTTTGTATATTTTCTGTGATTTTTGTATATATTGTGTTTTGTATATATTGTGTTTTATATTTATATTGTTCTATATTCTATAGTGTATAGTGGCAGTCGGGCCAGTAGTAAAGTGGTGTCATATGTGTTTATATGTATGTTTGTGTATGTTTATGTTTCTCCTTGGGGGGGCTGCTCCCCTCCGGTGTCTCTGCTCTCCTCGCCTACGTCTTCGCGGTCTCGCTTTTTGGCGGTGTTGTCCTTTTCTTCTGTTCTGGCTTGCTCTTTTTGGGTCCGGCTTCTGGGCCGCGCGCAGATCCTCTGTGGCCGTCCTCGGCTCCTTGCCATGCTGGGCGTGCTTCGTGGGCCTTGCGGCCGTGCGGGGGTTGAGCGTGGGGCTGGGCTCTTTGGGCCCTCTCTCCGGCCGCATCTCCGCGCTGCTTTTCCTTGCCCTTCTTCCACCTGTGGATCTCTGGCTGGGAGGCAGAGCGTTGGTTTTTTAGCAAGTTGTGCTGAGCTTTATTTTTTTTTTCTCCCCTGGGTAAGGGTAATTTTTCAGTTATAGCCAAGTTGTGCTACTTTTATGTTCCTTTTCTTTTGTTTTGTTTTTATTGCCAAGTCGTGCTGAATTTTATGTTTATATATTTTTATAAGCCAAGTTGGGCTATTTTTATGTTCATTTTTTGGAATGCGTGTTTGTGTGTGTTGTATTGGTATGGGGAAAAGAAGAAAAAAGTGTATTTTAGTAAGTTTGGGCTTGCCGGTTAGGCAGAGTTTGTTTTTGTAATTTTATTTTTGTTATAGCTGGTTAAGCTTATTTTTGTTTTGTTTTTTGAATCAGATGTGTTTTTCATTTTTATAATAAAAAGAGTTACAGGATATAACTCAGAATCAGTACAGGATAAGTAATGTAATGTATGTACACAGTGACCTCACCAGCAGAATAGTGAGTACAGCTCTGGTGTATAATACAGGATATAACTCAGAATCAGTACAGGATAAGTAATGTAATGTATGTACATAGTGACCTCACCAGCAGAATAGTGAGTACAGCTCCGGATTATAATGCAGGATATAACTCAGGATCAGTAATGTAATGTAATGTATGTACACAGTGACTTCACCAGCAGAATAGTGAGTACAGCTCTGGAGTATAATACAGGATATAACTCAGGATCAGTACAGGATAAGTAATGTAATGTATGTACACAGTGACCTCACCAGCAGAATAGTGAGTACAGCTCTGGAGTATAATACAGGATATAACTCAGGATCAGTACAGGATAAGTAATGTAATGTATGTACACAGTGACCTCACCAGCAGAATAGTGAGTACAGCTCTGGAGTATAATACAGGATATAACTCAGGATCAGTACAGGATAAGTAATGTAATGCATGTACACAGTGACCTCACCAGCAGAGTAGTGAGTACAGCTCTGGAGTCTGGCCACTAGAGGGAGCATCTTCCTGTGAGTCTGCTGAGTGTGGAGGAAGTCGTTTGCTGGATTGTTTGGTGTGTGTGCGCTCTGAGCTCTGCCGTGTCATCTGTGCCGGACAACGTTCTTCCTTCCCCAGAGGGAGAGCGTGTGTTCAGGCATGAGCGAGGAGAGGAGAACCCCAACACCTGCCCCCCGAATCAGGTCCGCGGGGGGCAGGGGGAGCCAGCGACCAGGTGTGGAGGGACCAGCGTCAGGAAGTGCATCAGAGGTCTCCGGGTTGAGGCGCTCTGCCAGGAGGTGCAGCGATGCATCTCCAGCCACCCCTGAACCCGTAGAGACAAAGAGCAGCCGCAAGGCTGGCCCTGCAAGTTGTGGGACTACAAGTGCAAGAAGTTCCGGAAGCACAGGTACTGTGACAACAAGGCCTGACAATGTGGACTGTGATACTCCTCCTGGAGCAAAGCTAAATGCCCACGGATGTGTGGAGGAGGATTGGGGGATGCCTAGGGCCCGGGAGTCTGGAGTCCCCCATAACTCTCGTGTGGCAGAACACATCCGTGGATATGAGGAAGCAAGGGGCAGCTTGTATAGGCTCCAGGAGGAGGTACGGGAAGCAAAAGCCCTTATGGAAACTGCGGCGAAACGACAGAAAGCTGAACTGTCAGCCCGGATTAAACAGCTGAAAAATGAAATAAGGATACTGGAGAAGAAGAGAACTTTTATTTTAGAGAACAGCGGGCCATTTAGGGAAAAACTTTTAAATGAAGACCGCTTTCATACAATGAAGAGAGAGAAGCAGAGACGGCTGAGGGGGCTTCAGCCACGGGTGGAGGAGGAAGGAGACGCTGCGGAGGCCGATAATGTTGAGCCAAATCCACCCGGGGGTCTGCAACATCTCACCCCATACAGTGGGCTCCCTGCAGGGCAAGTGGCGATGTCATCTGGCCGTGGCTCTGGCGGTTCGGGGGATGAGAGCAGCACCAGTCACCAGGGAGGGGCGCTGATGGCCCAGATCCAGCTCCTGGAGTCCCCAGGTCGCCTCCAGGACTTCACGTTTGGGGATGAGTTACCAGAGGAGGCACCTGGGGGAAGGAAAAATAAGCTAAAGAAGACCAAGCTCCAGGAGCAGGTAACATTTGTATATACCCCCCTCCCTGAGCCCCCCGGACTGGCCGCAGGGTCAGCTCACTGTGTGAACCCCATTTCTCAGCCCAGCCTGAGTTCTGCTGTGGACTCAGTGCAGGAGAGTGGGGAGAGTATGGAGTCTAGTGTGGCGGTGAGCTCCATCGCTGTTTGTAGTAACAGTGGTGGAGCAGACAATGTATCGGCTGTGAGGTCGGACAGTGATATTTGCCCAGCGATGGGCATGGATGGCTCTGGCACATTGGGCTGGGAGGGGGGGGCGGCTTTGTGCCAGAGTCAGCTGCGGGAGCTCCGGTGGCTCTGAACGTTGACACTGCTGTTCCTTTGGAGCAGCGGTGTCATCGTGAAAGAGCTGCTGGGGCCAAGATGTCTTCGCCTCCCAGAAAGACTGGACTAAAACCTTTATTTTGTATTGGCGCCGCTGATCCAGAACAGCGGCGCCCAGGAGCAGAAAACTCCAGTACTGATGAGGCGGAGGGTACCAGTAAAAACAGGGCTGGGGCCGCTAATAAACAGGCTAGGCAGGCTTCCCGGTCCTTGTATAAAGGACTGGGGACCTGTCCTGTGGTGGTGGCTCCAGCTCTGGTACCCAGTGATGCTGATGGTACACTATCTGCACCAGAACGCACCGGTCCAGCCAGTATGAATGAGGAGGTTAATGTTGGAGTGAATTGTAGTATGGGCTGTAGCACGGGTGGAGGTATGGGGGGCACATCAGCTAAAACAGGCAATAATGGTGTGAGTATGGATTATGTGGAGGAGGGTGGTGAAGGGGCACAGATTAGTGGTGGGGATGTAGGGCCTGGTCCAGTTGCACCCCCAGCGGTGGCAGCACCGGTACGCAGCTACGCAAATGTCACCGCTGGGGGGAGGGGGGCATCTTCCTCGTCTTCTGGCTCTGGGGGGGGCAATTTGCAGCAGCGTCTCCTGGGGGCCTTAAGGAGAGGGGAGAGATCAATCAATGTAGAGGGTAGGGAGGTTGATCTATCCTTTTGGATAGAAAGACATGGTCTTTCAGCCTTCCGAGAGGAAAGAGGGGGGGATACTGTGTGGTCCCTCCCAACAGTCGGGCCAGGTGGTCTCCGAAGGAATGTGGTCCGGCTGAGGTGGAGAGGCAGTGATACATGTCCTCCAAGATCTAAAGTTGTTGAGCTTCTGCTGAAGTTGGGCTTTAAGGCAGCTGACATCTACGCCTTGATACATCCTTATGGTACTCCTGAGTTCGATATCAGCTTTGTTCGGCCAGAGGGGCTTGAGCTCTTCTGGTCGAATTATGAGTTGGTAAAGAATGAGCCCGGCTGGCGAGACTTTGCCATTCAGGCGGTGTCTCGCCAAAACAATGTCAAGAAAGTGACCGTTTTAACCCGTAACGAATCACTTTCTTGTATTGACATCATGACGTGGCTAGGTCGGTATGGAGAGGTGGTGGAGGTCCCAAAAAAGAACAGGGATGAATATGGCATCTGGTCAGGGGCCTGGACGTTTATGGTCAAGCTTAAGCTTTCAGGAAACACCGTTACCCATATACCATCTGCAACCTTCCTCGGAAGGGATCGTATCCAGATCTTCTACCAGGGTCAGCCGAAGCTCTGTCACAGATGTGGTGACCCCACACATTTTAGTGCCAATTGCACTGTGCAGAAGTGCACTCTGTGTGGGGAAATAGGCCATCTCGCTGCATCTTGTGCAGAGATTAGGTGTCACCTGTGTGGTGACTTAGGTCACCCATTCAGTCGCTGCCCTCGTTCCTTTGTCAACGCGGTTGTTGCCCCAGTGGGGGTAAGCCATGAGGTGAACTCTGCTGGGGGGATGGCTGGCGGGGATGAAGGGGTGCAGGGGCCAGGGAAGAAAAGTAAGCAGAAGACGCCTGCCCAACTGAGGCGTCTCAAGAAGCGTCAAAGGGATAGGGAGATTCGGGAGTCACAGGAGCATCAGCCAGCTGAGGTGGCTTCTGATCCTGTCCCTGCGACCAGTGTTACTGTTGAGGCCCTGGGGGATAGTGAACTGGATGAGGAGACTGGAAGGATCCACAAAGAGGAGGATACTGTCTCCTCGCTGTCCTCCCATGGTGAGAGCGCGGATGAGGACAGAGGGAGATGGGCAGAAACAAAGCGGGGTACTCGGAGGAATAAGAAAAAGGGAGATTTAAAATCTTCTCCCACCCGCCAGATGCCAAAGGAAGGTACAACTGACCCCCCTCTGATTGGTCTCTCCAACCGGTTCCGAGCCCTCCGCGACATTTCCTCTTCGGAGGAGGAGGCTGGGGGTGAGGTTCCGGATGTTGCGGTGGGGCCCACAGGGGACCCTGAGTCCTCTCTCCCTGGGGAACCTATGTCTTCAGGGGGGTTGACTGGCTCAGAGTCAGGGGACGAGGAAAATGTAAATAAAGGGAAAATGGACACATCCATCTCACTAAAAAGGGGTAAACCATCATCTGATGAGGAGGGTGGTGGGGTGGATGGGAAGGATGGTGGGAAAAAGAAAGCTGTCTAACTCAATCACCCTTGATGGCGGCACCCTCTCCGTTGACTCTGGCATCCATTAATGTTGCCAGTATAAAGTCAGATACGGCTCGATTTGCGGCCTATGATTTTTTTGCCCATATTAATGCTGATATTTTATTTTTGCAAGAGACCAGGCTAACAGATATGTCATCTATCTACAAGGCTAAAAGAGAGTGGAGGAATGGGCCCTCCTACTGGTCTCTTGGGGCCGAGCCGTATAGCGGAGTGGCGGTCCTTTTTACCGCAGCGGTAGAATGCCGACGGGTTATCGAGTTAGAAATGGGGAGGTGCCTGATCTTAGATGTCCTCATGAAGGGACAAGAACTTTGCCTTATTAACATCTACGGCCCACAGTCTAAGTGGGACCGGAAGTGTCTCTTTATGAGGATCAAGCCCTATCTTTTTACAAGTCGGCAGGTGGTCTTTGGAGGGGACTTTAATGCTGTCACGAGGCCCCAAGACAGGGGAGGTGCCAGAGACAAGCTGACTTATGATAGCGTCGCCCTTAATAGCATAGCGAGTGAGGCTCGCCTGGTGGATGTCCACATCCGGCACACCCCAGGCCACGTGGGATTCACCTATCATAGGGGTAGTTTTAGGTCTAGGATAGATAGGTTTTTTTTAAAGGAGGAAGCCGTCTCTTCAGCAGTGTCTGTTGTTGAGGTGGAGTTCTCCGATCACTGTTTAATTTTGCTTTCTCTGAATGTCACAGAGACCCCCCGGATGGGCAGAGGCTATTGGAAGCTGAATTCGTCTCTCTTGGAAGAAGCGGAGATAAGACAGTCCTTTGAGAATTTTCTTCAGAGCCAGGTACCATTGCTGGGCCTTTGTAGCAGTAAGTCAGAGTGGTGGGAGATCTTCAAGGAAAGGGTTGCGAGATTCTTCCGCCAGCTCTCGGGCCTCAGAAGCCTAAACAGGTATCGTTTGTACCAGGGCCTGAGGAAGAAACTTGAGCACCTTGTCTCGACTGGAGGTAGTCGTGATGATATCTCCAGAGTGAAGTCCTTGTTGATGAAGTGCCAGTATGACAGACACGCATCTTTGGTTTTTGAGAGGGATTACGGGAAGTACCGCTCGCCCGACCCTTACAGAAACTGCAAGATGTCAGTGAATAGTAAAATAGTCTCAGGACTGATTGATAGTACGGGATCCTTGAAAAGGTCCAGATCAGGGATCCTGGAGGTCGTCAGATCCTTCTACTCGCACCTCTTGGGAAGGAAGGATCTAGATCGAGATAAGGTATCAGCTTTCTTGGCTGAAACCGTCCCTGAACCAGGAGTAGACTCCTCTCTTGACGTTTTGACAGAGATGATCCGGGAAGAGGAAGTCAGGATGGCTATTGATGGGCTTGCCCTCAAGAAGTCACCCGGTCCGGATGGCTTAACATCTGAGTTCTATAAGACCTTTAAGGACACTTTGGTTCCCCTCTTGACTGGGGTTTTTAATGAGTGTCTATCCTCGGGCACTCTGCCAAAGTCAATGAGGAGGTCAGCGCTGATCATCCTGTCAAAGGGTAAAGACCCGTCCCACATTGAGAATTGGCGTCCCATAGCGCTTCTCAATGTGGACCGAAAGATTCTGGCAAAAGTGCTGTTTAACCGGCTGGTGGAGTTTGCACCCCGGCTCCTTTCGGGGGCTCAGCATTGCTCTGTTCCGGGCCGCAGTACATTTAGTGCTGTGCTCAGTGTCCGAGAGGCTGTGGAGCAGGGTAGGGCTGGCCACTGGAAGGGGTACTTGCTGTCCTTGGATCAGGCAAAAGCGTTTGATCGGGTTAACCATGAATACCTCTGGTCTGTTCTTCTGAGATATGGCCTGCCGGGGGGGTTTGTTGATTGGCTTAAGACCTTGTATGCAGGGGCAGAGAGTTTCCCGCTTGTGAATGGTTGGATTGGCCGCTCTTTTGAGGTTGGGTCTGGCGTCCGTCAGGGTTGTCCTTTGAGCCCGTTGCTGTACGTGTTTGCAATTGATCCTTTCCTTAGGAGGATTGATTGTGGACCGTTGGCGGGGGTGAGAATGGACCTGGCGGTGCCGGATTTGGCTCTGAGGGCGGTAGCGTATGCTGATGATGTCACCGTGTTTGTCTCCTCACAAGAGGAAGGCCAATGGGTGATGTCAGAGGTGGACCGCTACTCGGAGGCATCCGGGTCCAAGATCAACCGGGATAAGTGCGAGAGTCTCTGGCTGGGAGGGGGAGATCCTGGTTTTGATCTCCCGGACGCCCTTCCAGAGCCCCAGGAATCTGCAAAAGTTCTCGGCATCGAATTTGGCCAAGGGGATTACCCCAAACAAAACTGGGACAGCAGGCTTAAGATCGCCGCTCAGAAGGTGGATCAGTGGAAGGGTTGGTCTTTGACCCTCGGGGAAAGGGTTAACCTGATCAAAACATTCCTGCTCCCTTTACTGATATATCTGGGCAGTGTATGCATGTTGCCAGAACCTCTTTGGACCCGGGTCTACAGTGTGTTCTTCCAAATGTTATGGGGGAATAGACTGAACCTAGTGAAGAGGGAGGTTACTTACCGTACGAGGAGACTAGGGGGGTTGTGTATGGTCAACCCTGTGGTGTTCCTAGTGAATACCTTTCTTAAGACCAATATAGCAAACCTCTGGTCAGAGAGGGCTCCTCCGTGGGTATCCTCCTGTAGGGGATGGTTTCGGCCTTTCTTCCAGGAATGGGAGACAGGAGGGCAAGTGAAGGATCTTCGCACACCACACGGGCATCTCCCGGCTTACGCTACCCCGGCTCTGAAGGTTATTCGTCGGTGGGGTCTGGGGATGGGGGAGATCAGGACTCTGTCGAGGAAATTCCTTGACAAGAGGGTCCTGTCTTCTCATTTCCAGAGGCCATTGGCGCTCAAGGACTGCCCAAGTCGGGATCTGGAGGTGGGTTTAGAGCTTTTGAATTCTATCAGGATCCCCTTGAAGTTTTGGGACTTGACTTGGCGCTGCTTCCACGGGAAACTGTGTGTGAGGGACAATCTGAAGTGCAGGAGCTCTGATGACCGGGGATGTCCCCGCGAAGAGTGTGGAGGCATGCTGGAAAGCATGGAGCATTTTCTGCTTCATTGTCCCTTTAACACAGAGGTTTACACCAGGGTGGGCGCTTCCATTGGTTGGCCTTGGCTGGCCAGTCTCTCCTATGCGGAATGGGCCTATGGGGCATTCAGAAACCTTGGAGGCTGGGACCGGTGCACTTTATTCCTAGTCAACTCAGTGGTTAGGTACTACACGTGGAACGCACGGTGTTTAGTGTCGACGCAGCGTAAAATCCTCCCTGTGGATGTGGTGGTTAGGAACATTCTCGGTGACCTGGTGAAGGTGCGTTCTCTGGAGTACGAGAGGCTGGGTGCTGGCAGGGCCTCTCGTCTATGGAGGGGCTCTGCCTTTAAAGTGCCTTAGCCTGTTGTCTCCCCCTGGTGGTGGGCTGATGCTGGCACATTAGTCTTTTTGTTTTGAGCAGTTGGTTTATGGTAATATAGGGCTTGCAGGCGCTGAACTTGAGCTTTAGGGGTTTGCTGTTTGGCTTATAGTGTTATATGTACTTGTTATTGTATTTATTGTTGTAGTCTATTTGTATACTTATGTATTGTATATATTGTTAGTCTGTGTATATTTTATGTAATGTATATATTGTATATATTGTGTGATGCCACCTGGGGTTTGGGTTTAGTTTAGGTTGGGTGGTGGGTTAAAAAGGGGGGAGGGGGTTTGTATGGGACTTTTATATATACAGAAAATCCTGGACTGGTTCATGGACGTCTGGTAACATGTACTGGGGGCATGGGATGCGGGACCAGCTCAGGGCCAAAAAAATAAAAAAAAATAAATAAAAAAAAAAGTGGTGTTATTTTGTTTGTGTTGGTTTTTATTATTTTGTATATATTATTATTGTTGTTGTTGTTATTCTTTTTGGTATATTACTGGTATTGGGTTTTTGGTATTGCAACTGGGCCAGGAAATTCACATTTAGTATTAGTGTATATTAGTGTATATAGTTTATTAGTATGGTATGGGTATTATGGGTATTATAGGAATCTGTCTTTTGTAAATATTGTATATATTTGTTTGTGTGCAGGAATGAGTGTGGGGTGGACCGGTGTTGTATTTTATGCTATGGTGTTGGTTTTATGATCGTTATATTGATATGTTCTGTCGGATATGATATGTTTATGTTTTGTAATTTTTTTATTGTTATGTTTGAAATTTTAATAAAAGATCTACAGGATATAACTCAGGATCAGTACAGGATAAGTAATGTAATGTATGTACACAGTGACCTCACCAGCAGAATAGTGAGTACAGATCTGGGGTATAATACAGGATATAACTCAGGATCAGTACAGGATAAGTAATGTAATGTATGTACACAGTGACCTCACCAGCAGAATAGTGAGTGCAGCTCTGGAGTATAATACAGGATATAACTCAGGATCAGTACAGGATAAGTAATGTAATGTATGTACACAGTGACCTCACCAGCAGAATAGTGAGTACAGCTCTGGAGTATAATACAGGATATAACTCAGGATCAGTACAGGATAAGTAATGTAATGTATGTACACAGTGACCTCACCAGCAGAATAGTGAGTACAGATTTGGGGTATAATACAGGATATAACTCAGGATCAGTACAGGATAAGTAATGTAATGTATGTACACAGTGACCTCACCAGCAGAATAGTGAGTGCAGCTCTGGAGTATAATACAGGATATAACTCAGGATCAGTACAGGATAAGTAATGTAATGTATGTACACAGTGATCTCACCAGCAGAATAGTGAGTACAGCTCTGGAGTATAATACAGGATATAACTCAGGATCAGTACAGGATAAGTAATGTAATGTATCTACACAGTGATCTCACCAGCAGAATAGTGAGTACATCTCTGGAATATAATACAGGATACAACTCAGGATCAGTACAGGATAAGTAATGTAATGTATGTACACAGTGACCTCACCAGCAGAATAGTGAGTGCAGCTCTGGAGTATAATACAGGATATAACTCAGGATCAGTACAGGATAAGTAATGTAATGTATGTACACAGTGACCTCACCAGCAGAATAGTGAGTACAGATCTGGGGTATAATACAGGATATAACTCAGGATCAGTCCAGGATAAGTAATGTAATGTATGTACACAGTGACCTCACCAGCAGAATAGTGAGTACAGCTCTGGAGTATAATACAGGATGTAACTCAGGATCAGTACGGGATAAGTAATGTAATGTTGTACACAGTAATATATTCAGCAGTGCAGACTACATGCTGAATCTGCAGCAGTGATAGAGTTAATCTCCATGGGTCTCTGTCCGTCGCTCGGAGTATCTCAGCACATTAGGCAGAGGTCCGGGAGAGGAATGACAGATGTAATTTGCAGGAATAATATTGAAGGTCACAGAGTTAACAGCTCGGTGTGATGAGGAAAATGACTGGTTATCAACTAACAAAGTGCAAATTAATCCGACCGGACAACACGGCCGCCGCAATTACCGTCGTTCATTCTACAGAGAGATGAGATGATAACATCATAGGGTCCTGAAAGAGATGGGGGTCTGAATTCTCATAGACAGGGGGTGAGAAAAGGCAAGCTAAACTGTGAGCTCCTGGGGTCAGGGATGATGGGAGTGATACATTGTATGTGATAGGAGATTAGATTGTGAGCCCCTGAGGTCAGGGATGATGGGAGTGATACATTGTATGTGATAGGAGATTAGATTGTGAGCTCCTGGGGTCAGGGATGATGGGAGTGATACATTGTATGATAGGAGATTAGATTGGAAGCTCCTGGGGTCAGGGATGATGGGAGTGATACATTGTATGATAGGAGATTAGATTGTGAGTTCCTGGGGTCAGGGATGATGGGAGTGATACATTGTATGTGATAGGAGATTAGAGTGTGAGTTCCTGGGGTCAGGGATGATGGGAGTGATACATTGTATGTGATAGGAGATTAGATTGTGAGCTCCTGGGGTCAGGGATGATGGGAGTGATACATTGTATGATAGGAGATTAGATTGTGAGCTCCTGGGGTCAGGGATGATGGGAGTGATACATTGTATGTGATAGGAGATTAGATTGTGATCTCCTGGGGTCAGGAATGATGGGAGTGATACATTTTATGTGATAGGAGATTAGATTGTGAGCTCCTGGGGTCAGGGATGATGGGAGTGATACATTGTATGTGATAGGAGATTAGATTGTGAGCTCCTGGGGTCAGGGATGATGGGAGTGATACATTGTATGTTATAGGAGATTAGATTGTGAGCTCCTGGGGTCAGGGATGATGGGAGTGATACATTGTATGTGATAGATTATATTATGAGCTCCTGGGGTCAGGGATGATGGGAGTGATACATTGTATGTTATAGGAGATTAGATTGTGAGCTCCTGGGGTCAGGGATGATGGGAGTGATACATTGTATATGATAGGAGATTAGATTGTGAGCTCCTGGGGTCGGGGATGATGGGAGTGATACATTATGTGGACTGTGGTGTACTGATTGTGAGCTCTGGGGTACAGATTACTAGATGATTGTCATAAAGAGGTTCACATAGGACGTCTTGCTAAGCTCATATATAGCAATGATTGGACTTTATGGAAACCATAATGGATATTTAGTACGACCCCTGGTAAAAATGATAAGATCCATGTTCTTAGAGGATGTCATTACAATGCCAATAATCCCAGATATGACACCAAACAATGTTTAACAGCTGAATATCCTGCATCATTTTCTGAAATCTGGAGATCTCTGGAGAAACAAGTCCTGGTCAGATGGATCCAGATCTCTATAGAGAAACATGACCTGGTCAGATGGGTCCAGATCTCTATAGGGAAACATGGCCTGGTCAGATGGATCCAGATCTCTATAGAGAAACATGACCTGGTCAGATGGATCCAGATCTCTATAGGGAAACATGGCCTGGTCAGATGGATCCAGATCTCTATAGAGAAACATGACCTGGTCAGATGGATCCAGATCTCTATAGAGAAACATGGCCTGGTCAGATGGATCCAGATCTCTATAGAGAAACATGGCCTGGTCAGATGGATCCAGATCTCTATAGAGAAACATGTCCAGGTCAGATAGATCCAGATCTCTATAGAGAAACATGGCCTGGTCAGATGGATCCAGATCTCTATAGAGAAACATGTCCTGGTCAGATAGATCCAGATCTCTGTGGAGAAACATGTCCTGGTCAGATGGATCCAGATCTCTATAGAGAAACATGGCCTGGTCAGATGGATCCAGATATCTATAGAGAAACATGTCCTGGTCAGATGGATCCAGATCTCTATAGAGAAACATGACCTGGTCAGATGGATCCAGATCTCTATAGAGAAACATGACCTGGTCAGATGGATCCAGATCTCTATAGAGAAACATGACCTGGTCAGATGGATCCAGATCTCTATAGAGAAACATGTCCTGGTCAGATAGATCCAGATCTCTGTGGAGAAACATGTCCTGGTCAGATGGATCCAGATCTCTATAGAGAAAGATGACCTGGTCAGATGGATCCAGATCTCTATAGAGAAACATGGCCTGGTCAGATGGATCCAGATCTCTATAGAGAAACATGTCCTGGTCAGATGGATCCAGATCTCTATAGAGAAACATGTCCTGGTCAGATAGATCCAGATCTCTGTGGAGAAACATGTCCTGGTCAGATGGATCCAGATCTCTATAGAGAAAGATGACCTGGTCAGATGGATCCATATCTCTATAGAGAAACATGTCCTGGTCAGATGGATCCAGATCTCTATAGAGAAACATGGCCTGGTCAGATGGATCCATATCTCTATAGAGAAACATGGCCTGGTCAGATGGATCCAGATCTCTATAGAGAAACATGTCCTGGTCAGATGGATCCAGATCTCTATAGAGAAACATGGCCTGGTCAGATGGATCCAGATCTCTATAGAGAAACATGTCCTGGTCAGATGGATCCAGATCTCTATAGAGAAACATGTCCTGGTCAGATGGATCCAGATCTCTATAGAGAAACATGGCCTGGTCAGATGGATCCAGATCTCTATAGAGAAACATGTCCTGGTCAGATGGATCCAGATCTCTATAGAGAAACATGTCCTGGTCAGATGGATCCAGATCTCTATAGAGAAACATGGCCTGGTCAGATGGATCCAGATCTCTGTAGAGAAACATGTCCTGGTCAGATGGATCCAGATCTCTGTAGAGAAACATGGCCTGGTCAGATGGATCCGGATCTCTATAGAGAAACATGTCCTGGTCAGATGGATCCAGATCTCTATAGAGAAACATTGCCTGGTCAGATGGATCCAGATCTCTATAGAGAAACATGGCCTGGTCAGATGGATCCAGATCTCTGTAGAGAAACATGTCCTGGTCAGATGGATCCAGATCTCTGTGGAAGAACATGGCCTGGTCAGATGGATCCAGATCTCTATAGAGAAACATGGCCGGATCAGATGGATCCAGATCTCTATAGAGAAACATGGCCTGGTCAGATGGATCCAGATCTCTATAGAGAAACATGGCCTGGTCAGATGGATCCAGATCTCTATAGAGAAACATGGCCTGGTCAGATGGATCCAGATCTCTGGAGAAACAAGTCCTGGTCAGATGGATCCAGATCTCTATAGAGAAACATGGCCTGGTCAGATGGATCCAGATCTCTATAGAGAAACATGACCTGGTCAGATGGATCCAGATCTCTATAGAGAAACATGGCCTGGTCAGATGGATCCAGATCTCTATAGAGAAACATGACCTGGTCAGATGGATCCAGATCTCTGTGGAAGAACATGGCCCGGTCAGATGGATCCAGATCTCTATAGAGAAACATGGCCTGGACAGATGGATACAGATCTCTGTAGAGAAACATGACCTGGTCATATGGATCCAGATCTCTATAGAGAAACATGACCTGGTCATATGGATCCAGATCTCTATAGAGAAACATGTCCTGGTCAGATGGATCCAGATCTCTATAGAGAAACATGGCCTGGTCAGATGGATCCAGATCTCTATAGAGAAACATGGCCTGGTCAGATGGATCCAGATCTCTACAGAGAAACATGGCCTGGTCAGATGGATCCAGATATCTATAGAGAAACATTGCCTGGGGGTGTAGGGTATATGCGGTGTAGCTGTGCGGTAATTAAAGGGTGCTTGTTTAACCCTTATCACTCGTGACGCCAGGGTGAGGGCTTCTCTGTATATGCTTGTCCTATTGCCACCCATCCCAAGAACGATAGGGAGGTATAATAAATGATTGTCCACAACCGGAGGTTTTCAGAAAAATGTCGGAACTTTTACTGCAACATTAAACAGGAACAGTCTTTATACAAGAGTCTATTACGATCCTGACAGTTGGTTGGGACCTCGTGAGCTTAGAAAAAGGAATAAGTGCTGTTCCGCTGGATTTAGGGGATTGAGTTGAGGTCCAGCAGTCACACTAGCTTTAGCGAGGATTGATATTGTAACTCACCATTAGATTCAGGCTGAGGCCGTCAGGATTCAGGCCTACGCTTGTCTTTGTAAGTAACACGGAACTCCTCTCTCTCTGATTGTCCGGCACCCAAGAGAGCGAGGATTGGCTGGCAGCTCCTTTATATGGGCAGGGGCTGGCCTTAAGCTCACTGGTTCATACCATCTGTCATTCACTTCACAAGGAATTATGGTCTAACCATGTGACCACACACCAGACCTCCAAAGGTCCTTTAACACACCTTACTAGAACATTAGTCATGTGACCTGAGGTCCTGCGACACTATATAGCTAATTAAACCTATAATTATTTATACATGTAAACATCATAGAATTACATAAGAAAGAGGCGACTAGGGGCTATCCCACTAGGAGGATGCTACTGGAACGAAGTAACTCTGACTTTGGGGACCACCACACAAGGTACGGTATACAAGACGGTACCGGGACACCACAATATATACATTTTCTGTGTTATGTTTATTTATCGTTGTCCTGGAAACAAAACTAAAAATATTAAAAGATAAAACTTCAATGTAATTAATGAATTCATTAGTGTCAGGACGGCTGTGAGTCACACGGAGCCCTCAATGACCCAATGCTTGAAAGGTTTCTATGGTGATGCCAGGTACTACATGTCAACGCCAAGTATTTAGGAAAAATGCAGAGGAATTGATTCAGAGATGGCAGTCAGGGGTGTAGTTATAGGGGGGTCAGAGGTTGTAGTCAGGGGTGTATATATAGGGGCAGAGGTAACAGTCAGGGGTGTATATATAGGGGGGGCCGAGGTAACAGTCAGGGGTGTATATATAGGGGAAGAGGTAACAATCAGGGGTATCTATAGGGGGGCAGAGGTGGCAGTCAGGGGTGTATATATAGGGGCAGAGGTAACAGTCAGGGGTGTATATATAGGGGGGGCCGAGGTGGCAGTCAGGGGTATCTATAGGGGGGCAGAGGTGGTAGTCAGGGGTGTATATATAGGGGGCAGAGGTAACAGTCAGGGGTATTTATAGAGGGGCAGAGGTGGCAGTCAGGGGTGTATATATAGGGGCAGAGGTTGTAGTCAGGGGTGTATATATAGGGGCAGAGGTAGCAGTCAGGGGTGTATATATAGGGGGCAGAGGTAACAGTCAGGGGTATCTATAGAGGGGCAGAGGTGGCAGTCAGGGGTATCTATAGGGGGGCAGAGGTGGTAGTCAGGGGTGTATATATAGGGGGCAGAGGTGGCAGTCAGGGGTGTAGTTATAGGGGGGGCAGAGGTTGTAGTCAGGGGTGTATATATAGGGGGCAGAGGTAACAGTCAGGGGTGTATATATAGGGGCAGAGGTAACAGTCAGGGGTGTATATATAGGGGGGGCAGAGGTGGCAGTCAGGGGTGTATATATAGGGAGCAGAGGTGGCAGTCAGGGGTGTATATATAGGGAGCAGAGGTAACAGTCAGGGGTGTATATATAGGGAGCAGAGGTAACAGTCAGGAGTGTATATATAGGGGTGCAGAGGTGGCAGTCAGGGGTGTATATATAGGAGGCAGAGGTTGTAGTCAGGGGTGTATGTATATATATATATATATATATATATATATATAGGGGGGCCGAGGTGGCAGTCAGGGGTGTATATAGGGGGGGCAGAGGTGGCAGTCAGGGGTGTATATATAGGGAGCAGAGGTGGCAGTCAGGGGTGTATATATAGGGAGCAGAGGTAACAGTCAGGAGTGTATATATATAGGGGGCAGAGGTAACAGTCAGGGGTGTATATATAGGGGCAGAGGTAACAGTCAGGGGTGTATATATAGGGGCAGAGGTAACAGTCAGGGCTGTATATATAGGGAGCAGAGGTAACAGTCAGGGGTGTATATATAGGGGGCAGAGGTAACAGTCAGGTGTGTGTATATATATAGGGGCAGAGGTAACAGTCAGGAGTGTATATATAGGGGTGCAGAGGTGGCAGTCAGGGGTATATATATAGGGAGCAGAGGTAACAGTCAGGGGTGTATATATAGGGAGCAGAGGTAACAGTCAGGAGTGTATATATAGGGGTACAGAGGTAACAGTCAGGGGTGTATATATAGGGGGCAGAGGTGGCAGTCAGGGGTGTATATATAGGGGTGCAGAGGTGGCAGTCAGGGGTGTATATATAGGGGGCAGAGGTGGCAGTCAGGGGTGTATATATAGGGGGCAGAGGTGGCAGTCACGGGTGTATATATAGGGGGCAGAGGTGGCAGTCAGGGCTGTATATATAGGGGGCAGAGGTAACAGTCAGGGGTGTATATATAGGGGCAGAGGTAACAGTCAGGGGTGTATATATAGGGGGCAGAGGTAACAGTCAGGGGTGTATATATAGGGGTGCAGAGGTGGCAGTCAGGGGTGTATATATAGGGGGCAGAGGTAACATTCAGAGGTGTATATATAGGGGTGCAGAGGTGGCAGTCAGGGGTGTATATAGGGGCAGAGGTAGCAGCCAGGGGTGTATATATTGGGGTGCAGAGGTGGCAGCCAGGGGTGTATATATAGGGGTGCAGAGGTAACAGTCAGGGGTGTGTATATAGGGGCAGAGGTAACAGTCAGGAGTGTATATATAGGGGTGCAGAGGTAACAGTCAGGGGTGTATATATAGGGGTGCAGAGGTGGTAGTCAGGGGTGTATATATAGGGGCAGAGGTGGTAGTCAGGGGTGTGTATATATAGGGGTGCAGAGGTGGCAGTCAGGGGTGTATATATAGGGGTGCAGAGTTGGCAGTCAGGGGTGTATATATAGGGGTGCAGAGGTGGTAGTCAGGGGTGTATATATAGGGGGGCAGAGGTTGTAGTCAGGGGTGTATATATAGGGGCAGAGGTTGTAGTCAGGGGTGTGTATATATATAGGGGCAGAGGTTGCAGTCAGGAGTGTATATATAGGGGGCAGAGGTAACAGTCAGGGGTTTATATATAGGGGTGCAGAGGTGGCAGTCAGGGGTGTATATATAGGGGCAGAGGTTGTAGTCAGGGCTGTATATATAGGGCTGCAGAGGTGGCAGTCAGGGGTGTATATATAGGGGTGCAGAGGTGGCAGTCAGGGGTGTATATATAGGGTGCAGAGGTTGTAGTCAGGGGTGTATATATAGGGGGCAGAGGTTTAGTCAGGGGTGTATATATAGGGGCAGAGGTTGTAGTCAGGGGTGTATATATAGGGGGCAGAGGTGGTAGTCAGGGGTGTATATATAGGGGGCAGAGGTTGCAGTCAGGGGTGTGTATATATATAGGGGCAGAGGTTGCAGTCAGGAGTGTATATATAGGGGGCAGAGGTAACAGTTAGGGGTTTATATATAGGGGTGCAGAGGTGGCAGTCAGGGGTGTATATATAGGGGCAGAGGTGGTAGTCAGGGCTGTATATATAGGGGCAGAGGTTGTAGTCAGGGCTGTATATATAGGGGTGCAGAGGTGGCAGTCAGGGGTGTATATATAGGGGTGCAGAGGTGGCAGTCAGGGGTGTATATATAGGGTGCAGAGGTTGTAGTCAGGGGTGTATATATAGGGGGCAGAGGTTTAGTCAGGGGTGTATATATAGGGGCAGAGGTTGTAGTCAGGGGTGTATATATAGGGGCAGAGGTTGTTGTCAGGGGTGTATATATAGGGGCAGAGGTTGTAGTCAGGGGTGTATATATAGGTGCAGAGGTTGTAGTCAGGGCTGTATATATAGGGGCAGAGGTTGTAGTCAGGGGTGTATATATAGGGGGCAGAGGTGGCAGTCAGGGGTGTATATATAGGGGTGCAGAGGTTGTAGTCAGGGGTGTATATATAGGGGGCAGAGGTTGTAGTCAGGGCTGTATATATAGGGGCAGAGGTTGTAGTCAGGGCTGTATATATAGGGGCAGAGGTTGTAGTGAGGGGTGTATATATAGGGGGCAGAGGTAACAGTCAGGGGTGTATATATAGGGGGCAGAGGTTGTAGTCAGGAGTGTATATATAGGGGGCAGAGGTTGTAGTCAGGGGTGTATATATAGGGGTGCAGAGGTTGTAGTCAGGGCTGTATATATAGGGGTGCAGAGGTTGTAGTGAGGAGTGTATATATAGGGGTGCAGAGGTTGTAGTCAGGGGTGTATATATAGGGGTGCAGAGGTTGTAGTCAGGGGTGTATATATAGGGGGCAGAGGTGGCAGTCAGGGGTGTATATATAGGGGGCAGAGGTTGTAGTCAGGGGTGTATATATAGGGGCAGAGGTTGTAGTCAGGAGTGTATATATAGGGGTGCAGAGGTTGTAGTCAGGAGTGTATATATAGGGGTGCAGAGGTTGTAGTCAGGGGTGTATATATAGGGGTGCAGAGGTTGTAGTCAGGGGTGTATATATAGGGGTGCAGAGGTGGTAGTCAGGGGTGTATATATAGGGGTGCAGAGGTGGCAGTCAGGAGTGTATATATAGGGGTGCAGAGGTTGTAGTCAGGGGTGTATATATAGGGGTGCAGAGGTTGTAATCAGGGGTGTATATATAGGGGTGCAGAGGTTGTAGTCAGGGGTGTATATATAGGGGTGCAGAGGTTGTAGTCAGGGCTGTATATATAGGGGTGCAGAGGTTGTAGTCAGGGCTGTATATATAGGGGCAGAGGTTGTAGTCAGGGGTGTATATATAGGGGTGCAGAGGTTGTAGTGAGGGGTGTATATATAGGGGTGCAGAGGTGGCAGTCAGGGCTGTATATATAGGGGTGCAGAGGTTGTAGTCAGGGGTGTATATATAGGGGTGCAGAGGTTGTAGTCAGGGGTGTATATATAGGGGACAGAGGTAACAGTCAGGGGTGTATATATAGGGTACAGAGGTAACAGTCAGGGTTGTATATATAGGGGTGCAGAGGTAACAGTCAGGGGTGTATATATAGGGGTGCAGAGGTAATAGTCAGGGCTGTATATATAGGGGGCAGAGGTTGTAGTCAGGGCTGTATATATAGGGGGCAGAGGTAACAGTCAGGGGTGTATATATAGGGGTGCAGAGGTTGTAGTCAGGGCTGTATATATAGGGGGCAGAGGTAACAGTCAGGGCTGTATATATAGGGGGCAGAGGTTGTAGTCAGGGCTGTATATATAGGGGCAGAGGTTGTAGTCAGGGGTGTATATATAGGGGCAGAGGTAACAGTCAGGGCTGTATATATAGGGGTGCAGAGGTGGTAGTCAGGAGTGTATATATAGGGGTGCAGAGGTTGTAGTCAGGGCTGTATATATAGGGGTGCAGAGGTGGCAGTCAGGGCTGTATATATAGGGGTGCAGAGGTTGTAGTCAGGGGTGTATATATAGGGGTGCAGAGGTTGTAGTCAGGGCTGTATATATAGGGGGCAGAGGTAACAGTCAGGGGTGTATATATAGGGGGCAGAGGTTGTAGTCAGGGCTGTATATATAGGGGTGCAGAGGTGGTAGTCAGGAGTGTATATATAGAGGGCAGAGGTTGTAGTCAGGGGTGTATATATAGGGGTGCAGAGGTTGTAGTCAGGAATGTATATATAGGGGGCAGAGGTTGTAGTCAGGGGTGTATATATAGGGGGCAGAGGTTGTAGTCAGGGGTGTATATATAGGGGCAGAGGTAACAGTCAGGGCTGTATATATAGGGGTGCAGAGGTTGTAGTCAGGAGTGTATATATAGGGGTGCAGAGGTAATAGTCAGGGCTGTATATATAGGGGGCAGAGGTTGTAGTCAGGGCTGTATATATAGGGGGCAGAGGTAACAGTCAGGGGTGTATATATAGGGGTGCAGAGGTTGTAGTCAGGGCTGTATATATAGGGGGCAGAGGTAACAGTCAGGGCTGTATATATAGGGGGCAGAGGTTGTAGTCAGGGCTGTATATATAGGGGTGCAGAGGTGGTAGTCAGGAGTGTATATATAGGGGTGCAGAGGTTGTAGTCAGGGCTGTATATATAGGGGTGCAGAGGTGGCAGTCAGGGCTGTATATATAGGGGTGCAGAGGTTGTAGTCAGGGGTGTATATATAGGGGTGCAGAGGTTGTAGTCAGGGCTGTATATATAGGGGGCAGAGGTAACAGTCAGGGGTGTATATATAGGGGGCAGAGGTTGTAGTCAGGGCTGTATATATAGGGGTGCAGAGGTGGTAGTCAGCAGTGTATATATAGAGGGCAGAGGTTGTAGTCAGGGGTGTATATATAGGGGTGCAGAGGTTGTAGTCAGGGCTGTATATATAGGGGTGCAGAGGTTGTAGTCAGGGCTGTATATATAGGGGTGCAGAGGTTGTAGTCAGGGGTGTATATATAGGGGTGCAGAGGTTGTAGTCAGGAGTGTATATATAGGGGGCAGAGGTTGTAGTCAGGGCTGTATATATAGGGGTGCAGAGGTGGCAGTCAGGGGTGTATATATAGGGGCAGAGGTAACAGTCAGGGCTGTATATATAGGGGGCAGAGGTTGTAGTCAGGAGTGTATATATAGGGGGCAGAGGTAACAGTCAGGGCTGTATATATAGGGGGCAGAGGTGGCAGTCAGGGCTGTATATATAGGGGGCAGAGGTTGTAGTCAGGAGTGTATATATAGGGGTGCAGAGGTTGTAGTCAGGGGTGTATATATAGGGGGCAGAGGTTGTAGTCAGGGCTGTATATATAGGGGTGCAGAGGTTGTAGTCAGGGCTGTATATATAGGGGTGCAGAGGTTGTAGTCAGGGCTGTATATATAGGGGTGCAGAGGTTGTAGTCAGGAGTGTATATATAGGGGTGCAGAGGTTGTAGTCAGGGCTGTATATATAGGGGTGCAGAGGTTGTAGTCAGGAGTGTATATATAGGGGTGCAGAGGTGGCAGTCAGGGGTGTATATATAGGGGCAGAGGTAACAGTCAGGGCTGTATATATAGGGGGCAGAGGTTGTAGTCAGGAGTGTATATATAGGGGGCAGAGGTAACAGTCAGGGCTGTATATATAGGGGGCAGAGGTGGCAGTCAGGGCTGTATATATAGGGGGCAGAGGTTGTAGTCAGGAGTGTATATATAGGGGTGCAGAGGTAACAGTCAGGGCTGTATATATAGGGGGCAGAGGTTGTAGTCAGGGCTGTATATATAGGGGTGCAGAGGTTGTAGTCAGGGGTGTATATATAGGGGTGCAGAGGTTGTAGTCAGGGCTGTATATATAGGGGTGCAGAGGTTGTAGTCAGGAGTGTATATATAGGGGTGCAGAGGTTGTAGTCAGGGCTGTATATATAGGGGTGCAGAGGTTGTAGTCAGGGCTGTATATATAGGGGTGCAGAGGTTGTAGTCAGGGGTGTATATATAGGGGTGCAGAGGTTGTAGTCAGGAGTGTATATATAGGGGGAAGAGGTTGTAGTCAGGGCTGTATATATAGGGGTGCAGAGGTTGTAGTGAGGGGTGTATATATAGGGGTGCAGAGGTGGTAGTCAGGAGTGTATATATAGGGGTGCAGAGGTTGTAGTCAGGAATGTATATATAGGGGTGCAGAGGTGGCAGTCAGGGCTGTATATATAGGGGTGCAGAGGTTGTAGTCAGGGCTGTATATATAGGGGTGCAGAGGTTGTAGTCAGGGCTGTATATATAGGGGGCAGAGGTTGTAGTCAGGGCTGTATATATAGGGGTGCAGAGGTGATAGTCAGGAGTGTATATATAGGGGTGCAGAGGTTGTAGTCAGGGCTGTATATATAGGGGTGCAGAGGTTGTAGTCAGGGCTGTATATATAGGGGTGCAGAGGTTGTAGTCAGGAGTGTATATATAGGGGTGCAGAGGTAACAGTCAGGGCTGTATATATAGGGGTGCAGAGGTTGTAGTCAGGAGTGTATATATAGGGGTGCAGAGGTTGTAGTCAGGGCTGTATATATAGGGGTGCAGAGGTTGTAGTCAGGGGTGTGTATATATAGGGGCAGAGGTTGTAGTCAGGAGTGTATATATAGGGGTGCAGAGGTTGTAGTCAGGAGTGTATATATAGGGGTGCAGAGGTTGTAGTCAGGGCTATATATAGGGGTGCAGAGGTTGTAGTCAGGAGTGTATATATAGGGGTGCAGAGGTTGTAGTCAGAGCTGTATATATAGGGGGCAGAGGTTGTAGTCAGGGCTGTAGATATAGGGGTGCAGAGGTGGTAGTCAGGAGTGTATATATAGGGGTGCAGAGGTTGTAGTCAGGGCTGTAGATATAGGGGTGCAGAGGTGGTAGTCAGGAGTGTATATATAGGGGTGCAGAGGTGGTAGTCAGGAGTGTATATATAGGGGTGCAGAGGTGGTAGTCAGGAGTGTATATATAGGGGGCAGAGGTGGCAGTCAGGGGTGTATATATAGGGGTGCAGAGGTGGTAGTCAGGAGTGTATATATAGGGGTGCAGAGGTGGCAGTCAGGGGTGTATATATAGGGGTGCAGAGGTTGTAGTCAGGGGTGTATATATAGGGGTGCAGAGGTGGCAGTCAGGAGTGTATATATAGGGGTGCAGAGGTTGTAGTCAGGAGTGTATATATAGGGGTGCAGAGGTTGTAGTCAGGAGTGTATATATAGGGGTGCAGAGGTGGTAGTCAGGAGTGTATATATAGGGGTGCAGAGGTTGTAGTCAGGAGTGTATATATAGGGGTGCAGAGGTTGTAGTCAGGAGTGTATATATAGGGGTGCAGAGGTGGTAGTCAGGAGTGTATATATAGGGGTGCAGAGGTGGTAGTCAGGGCTGTATATATAGGGGCAGAGGTTGTAGTCAGGGGTGTATATATATAGGGGCAGAGGTTGTAGACAGGGCTGTATATATAGGGGTGCAGAGGTTGTAGTCAGGGGTGTATATATAGGGGTGCAGAGGTGGTAGTCAGGAGTGTATATATAGGGTGCAGAGGTTGTAGTCAGGGGTGTATATATAGGGGTGCAGAGGTGGTAGTCAGGGGTGTATATATAGGGGTGCAGAGGTGGTAGACAGGAGTGTATATATAGGGGGCAGAGGTTCTAGTCAGGGCTGTATATATAGGGGGCAGAGGTGGCAGTCAGGAGTGTATATATAGGGGTGCAGAGGTGGTAGTCAGGGGTGTATATATAGGGGGCAGAGGTTGTAGTCAGGGGTGTATATATAGGGGGCAGAGGTTGTAGTCAGGGGTGTATATATAGGGGTGCAGAGGTTGTAGTCAGGAGTGTATATATAGGGGTGCAGAGGTGGCAGTCAGGGGTGTATATATAGGGGTGCAGAGGTGGTAGTCAGGGGTGTATATATAGGGGTGCAGAGGTGGTAGACAGGAGTGTATATATAGGGGGCAGAGGTTCTAGTCAGGGCTGTATATATAGGGGGCAGAGGTGGCAGTCAGGGGTGTATATATAGGGGTGCAGAGGTGGTAGTCAGGGGTGTATATATAGGGGGCAGAGGTTGTAGTCAGGGGTGTATATATAGGGGGCAGAGGTTGTAGTCAGGGGTGTATATATAGGGGTGCAGAGGTTGTAGTCAGGAGTGTATATATAGGGGTGCAGAGGTTGTAGTCAGGAGTGTATATATAGGGGTGCAGAGGTTGTAGTCAGGAGTGTATATATAGGGGTGCAGAGGTGGTAGTCAGGAGTGTATATATAGGGGTGCAGAGGTGGTAGTCAGGGCTGTATATATAGGGGCAGAGGTTGTAGTCAGGGGTGTATATATATAGGGGCAGAGGTTGTAGACAGGGCTGTATATATAGGGGTGCAGAGGTTGTAGTCAGGGGTGTATATATAGGGGTGCAGAGGTGGTAGTCAGGAGTGTATATATAGGGTGCAGAGGTTGTAGTCAGGGGTGTATATATAGGGGTGCAGAGGTGGTAGTCAGGGGTGTATATATAGGGGTGCAGAGGTGGTAGACAGGAGTGTATATATAGGGGGCAGAGGTTCTAGTCAGGGCTGTATATATAGGGGGCAGAGGTGGCAGTCAGGAGTGTATATATAGGGGTGCAGAGGTGGTAGTCAGGGGTGTATATATAGGGGGCAGAGGTTGTAGTCAGGGGTGTATATATAGGGGGCAGAGGTTGTAGTCAGGGGTGTATATATAGGGGTGCAGAGGTTGTAGTCAGGAGTGTATATATAGGGGTGCAGAGGTGGCAGTCAGGGGTGTATATATAGGGGTGCAGAGGTGGTAGTCAGGGGTGTATATATAGGGGTGCAGAGGTGGTAGACAGGAGTGTATATATAGGGGGCAGAGGTTCTAGTCAGGGCTGTATATATAGGGGGCAGAGGTGGCAGTCAGGGGTGTATATATAGGGGTGCAGAGGTGGTAGTCAGGGGTGTATATATAGGGGGCAGAGGTTGTAGTCAGGGGTGTATATATAGGGGGCAGAGGTTGTAGTCAGGGGTGTATATATAGGGGTGCAGAGGTTGTAGTCAGGAGTGTATATATAGGGGTGCAGAGGTGGCAGTCAGGGCTGTATATATATAGGGGGCAGAGGTTTTAGTCAGGGCTGTAGGTAGTAGCGCCCCCTTCAGTAGTGACCACATAGATTGTTCCCAATAATATATTGATCATACACCGTTACTTCCCCTCAGGACCGGTGCCATCGAGTTTCCTGAACCTGCCCCTTTGTGCTGTCCTCTGGACCGACACGTAGACCAAGGAGACGTCATGGCGGCACATTATACGGGACACGGGCGTCTGCTCAGGAGATAATGGTTCGGTTTGGATTCTCTGGCACAGCCGGCGGGGGAGAAATGCATCTCATTTACATAAATTATTATACCAATTAATGTCCATTATTGTGACTGATAAATGGGAGGATTGTGGGCGCCAATTCCAAGGAGTTATAACTCTCATCATGCGGGAGAATGAGCGATGAAGGTGGAAGATACAGGGAGGGAATGGTCGGCCATGTTGGATTTTAAATTAATAAGGCAGCATTTACCTTTGGCTGTCTGGCCATGCTGGGAGTTGTAGTTTTGCAACAGCTGGAGACTCACTGTTTGGAAAACAATATGATAAGGTGTCTGAAGAGGGACAGAGGTGTCTGGCAGCGGCTCTTTGTCCTCCTCCTTTTCAGAAAACATCGAATGGCACTATCAATGAGAATACTCTGATGGTACTAATGTTAAGAGTACTCTGATAATACTAATAATGGAATACTCTGATGCTATTAATGGGAGTACTAGGATGTACTATTAATGGGAGTACTTGGATGTAATATTAATGGGAGTACTTGGATGTAATATTGATGGGAGTACTTGGATGTACTATTAATGGGAGTACTTGGATGTAATATTGATGGGAGTACTTGGATGTACTATTAATGGGAGTACTTGAATGTACTATTAATGGGAGTACTAGGATGTACTATTAATGGGAGTACTTGGATGTACTATTAATGGGAGTACTTGAATGTACTATTAATGGGAGTACTTGGATGTACTATTAATGGGAGTACTTGGATGTAATAATAATGGGAGTACTTGGATGTAATAATAATGGGAGTACTTGGATGTACTATTAATGGAGTACTTGGATGTACTATTAATGGGAGTACTTGAATGTACTATTAATGGGAGTATTTGGATGTAATATTAATGGGAGTACTTGGATGTACTATTAATGGGAGTACTTGGATGTACTATTAATGGGAGTACTTGGATGTAATATTAATGGGAGTACTTGGATGTACTATTAATGGGAGTATTTGGATGTAATATTAATGGGAGTACTTGGATGTACTATTAATGGGAGTACTTGGATGTACTTTTAATGCGAGTACTTGGATGTACTATTAATGGGAGTACTTGGATGTAATAATAATGGGAGTACTTGGATGTACTATTAATGGAGTACTTGGATGTACTATTAATGGAGTACTTGGATGTACTGTTAATGTGAGTATTTGGATGTAATATTAATGGGAGTACTTGGATGTACTATTAATGGGAGTACTTGGATGTACTATTAATGGGAGTACTTGGATGTAATATTAATGGGAGTATTTGGATGTACTATTAATGGAGTACTTGGATGTACTATTAATGGGAGTACTTGGATGTAATATTAATGGGAGTATTTGGATGTACTATTAATGGAGTACTTGGATGTACTATTAATGGGAGTACTTGGATGTACTATTAATGGGAGTACTTGGATGTACTATTATTAGGAGTACTTGGATGTACTATTAATGGAATACTTGAATGTACTATTAATGGGAGTACTTGGATGTAATATTAATGGAAGTACTTGGATGTACTATTAATGGGAGTACTTGGATGTACTATTAATGGGAGTACTTGGATGTAATATTAATGGGAGTACTTGGATGTACTATTAATGGGAGTACTTGGATATAATATTAATGGAATACTTGGATGTACTATTAATGGGAGTACTTGGATGTAATATTGATGGGAGTACTTGGATGTACTATTAATGGAGTACTTGGATGTACTATTAATGGGAGTACTTGGATGTGATATTAATGGGAGTACTTGGATGTACTATTAATGGGAGTACTTGGATGTACTATTAATGGGAGTACTTGGATGTACTATTAATGGGAGTACTTGAATGTACTATTAATGGGAGTACTTGGATGTACTATTAATGGGAGTACTTGGATGTAATAATAATGGGAGTACTTGGATGTAATAATAATGGGAGTACTTGGATGTACTATTAATGGAGTACTTGGATGTACTATTAATGGGAGTACTTGAATGTACTATTAATGGGAGTATTTGGATGTAATATTAATGGGAGTACTTGGATGTACTATTAATGGGAGTACTTGGATGTACTATTAATGGGAGTACTTGGATGTAATATTAATGGGAGTACTTGGATGTACTATTAATGGGAGTATTTGGATGTAATATTAATGGGAGTACTTGGATGTACTATTAATGGGAGTACTTGGATGTACTTTTAATGCGAGTACTTGGATGTACTATTAATGGGAGTACTTGGATGTAATAATAATGGGAGTACTTGGATGTACTATTAATGGAGTACTTGGATGTACTATTAATGTGAGTATTTGGATGTAATATTAATGGGAGTACTTGGATGTACTATTAATGGGAGTACTTGGATGTACTATTAATGGGAGTACTTGGATGTAATATTAATGGGAGTATTTGGATGTACTATTAATGGAGTACTTGGATGTACTATTAATGGGAGTACTTGGATGTAATATTAATGGGAGTACTTGGATGTACTATTAATGGGAGTACTTGGATGTACTATTAATGGGAGTACTTGGATGTACTATTAATGGAATACTTGAATGTACTATTAATGGGAGTACTTGGATGTAATATTGATGGGAGTACTTGGATATAATATTAATGGAAGTACTTGGATGTACTATTAATGGGAGTACTTGGATGTAATATTAATGGGAGTACTTGGATGTACTATTATTTGGAGTACTTGGATGTACTATTAATAGGAGTACTTGGATGTACTATTAATGGGAGTACTTGGATGTAATATTAATGGGAGTACTTGGATGTACTATTATTAGGAGTACTTGGATGTACTATTATTGGGAGTACTTGAATGTACTATTAATGGGAGTACTTGGATGTACTATTAATGGGAGTACTTGGATGTACTATTAATGGGAGTACTTGGATGTACTATTGATGGGAGTATTTGGATGTAATAGTAATGGGAGTACTTGGATGTACTATTAATGGGAGTACTTGGATGTAATATTAATGGGAGTACTTGGATGTACTATTAATGGAGTACTTGGATGTACTATTAATGGGAGTACTTGGATGTACTATTAATGGGTGTACTTGGATGTACTATTAATGGGAGTACTTGGATGTACTATTAATGGGAGTACTTGGATGTACTATTAATGGGAGTACTTGGATGTAATGTTAATGGGAGTACTTGGATGTACTATTAATGGGAGTACTTGGATGTAATATTAATGGGAGTACTTGGATGTACTATTAATGGGAGTACTTGGATGTACTATTAATGGGAGTACTTGGATGTACTATTAATGGGAGTACTTGGATGTACTATTAATGGGAGTACTTGGATGTACTATTAATGGGAGTACTTGGATGTAATATTAATGGGAGTACTTGGATGTACTATTAATGGGAGTACTTGGATGTACTATTAATGGGAGTACTTGGATGTAATGTTAATGGGAGTACTTGGATGTACTGTTAATGGGAGTACTTGGATGTAATATTAATGGGAGTACTTGGATGTAATATTAATGGGAGTACTTGGATGTACTATTAATGGGAGTACTTGGATGTACTATTAATGGGAGTACTTGGATGTACTATTAATGGGAGTACTTGGATGTACTATTAATGGGAGTACTTGGATGTACTATTAATGGGAGTACTTGGATGTACTATTAATGGGAGTACTTGGATGTACTATTAATGGGAGTACTTGGATGTAATATTAATGGGAGTACTTGGATGTACTATTAATGGGAGTACTTGGATGTACTATTAATGGGAGTACTTGGATGTACTATTAAAGGAGTAGTCCAGTGGTGATTCAGTGGTGAGCAACTTATCCCCTATCCTAAGGATAGGGGATAAGTTGCAGATCGCGGGGGGTCCGACCGCTGGGGCCCCCCGCGATCTCCTGTACGGAGCCCCGACAGCCCGCGGGAAGGGGGCGTGTCGACCTCGGCACGAGGCGGCGGCCGACACGCCCTCTCAATACAACTCTATGGCAGAGCCGAAGCGCTGCCTTCGGCAATCTCAGGCTCTGCCATAGAGATGTATTGAGGGGGCGTGTCGGCCGCCGCCTCGTGCGGGGGTCGACACCCGCTATCTCGGCGTTGAGCGGGGGCCCCGTACAGAGAGATCGCAGGGGGCCCCAGCGGTCGGACCCCCCGCGATCTCAAACTTATCCCCTATCCTTAGGATGGGGGATAAGTTTTTCACCACTGGACTACCCCTTTAATGGGAGTACTTGGATGTACTATTAATGGGAGTACTTGGATGTACTATTAATGGGAGTACTTGGATGTACTATTAATGGGAGTACTTGGATGTACTATTAATGGGGTACTCTTGTGATACAACAAAACTTTTTAGAGCAGTTTAGGAGATGATTTTGGATGTTACTTTTAGAGATGAGCGAACTTACAGTAAATTCGATCCGTCACGAACTTCTCGGCTCGGCAGTTGATGACTTATCCTGCATAAATTAGTTAAGCTTTCAGGTGCTCCGGTGGGCTGGAAAAGGTGGATACAGTCCTAGGAAAGAGTCTCATAATACTGTATCCACCTTTTCCAGCCCACCGGAGCACCTGAAAGCTTAACTAATTTATGCAGGATAAGTCATCAACTGCCGAGCCGAGAAGTTGGTGACGAATCGAATTTACTGTAAATTCGCTCATCTCTAGTTACTTTGTTGCAGATTATATAATTCTTATTACTCCAGGTTCTAAGGATTATCGGACGGGGATCAGCGGAGGAGATCAGGGCAGAGGAGCAGGAGGACGGGGAAGATAAGATTCTGAGGTGGAGGATTATCTGCACAGACCCCAACCTGAGCAAAACCACGTATAATGATGGGGGTAGTAGTGACTGTATACTAAGATCTGGGAGAAATATATAAGAATGATGGAGGTTGTAGTGGTAATAACTATAAACTATGCATGTATGATGGGGGTTGTAGTGGTAATAACTGTATACTGTGCATGTATGATGGGGGTTGTAGTGATAATAACTGTATACTCTGACATGTATGATGGGGGTTGTAGTGGTAATAACTGTATACTGTTCATGTATGATGGGGGTTGTAGTGGTAATAACTATAAACTGTGCATGTATGATGGGGGTTGTAGTGGTAATAACTGTATACTGTGCATGTATGATGGGGGTTGTAGTGATAATAACTGTATACTCTGACATGTATGATGGGGGTTGTAGTGGTAATAACTGTATACTGTTCATGTATGATGGGGGTTGTAGTGGTAATAACTGTATACTGTGCATGTATGATGGGGGTTGTAGTGGTAATAACTGTATACTGTGCATGTATGATGGGGGTTGTAGTGATAATAACTATAAACTGTGCATGTATGATGGGGGTTGTAATGATAATAACTATATACTGTGCATGTATGATGGGGGTTGTAGTGGTAATATATGTATACTGTGCATGTATGATGGGGGTTGTAGTGGTAATAACTGTATACTGTGCATGTATGATGGGGGTTGTAGTGGTAATAACTGTATACTGTGCATATATGATGGGGGTTGTAGTGATAACTGTATACTGTGCATGTATGATGGGGGTTGTAGTGGTAATAACTGTATACTGTGCATGTATGATGGGGGTTGTAGTGGTAATAACTGTATACTGTGCATGTATGATGGGGGTTGTATTGGTAATAACTGTATACTGTGCATGTATGATGGGGGTTGTAGTGATAATAACTATATACTGTGCATGTATGATGGGGGTTGAAGTGGTAATATCTGTATACTGTGCATGTATGATGGGGGTTGTAGTGGTAATAACTGTATACTGTGCATGTATGATGGGGGTTGTAGTGATAACTGTATACTGTGCATGTATGATGGGGGTTGTAGTGGTAATAACTGTATACTGTGCATGGATGATGGGGGTTGTAGTGGTAATAACTGTATACTGTTCATGTATGATGGGGGTTGTAGTGATAATAACTGTATACTGTGCATGTATGATGGGGGTTGTAGTGGTAATATCTGTATACTGTGCATGTATGATGGGGGTTGTAGTGGTAATAACTGTATACTGTGCATGTATGATGGGGGTTGTAGTGGTAATAACTGTATACTGTGCATGGATGATGGGGGTTGTAGTGATAATAACTGTATACTGTGCATGTATGATGGGGGTTGTAGTGGTAATATCTGTATACTGTGCATGTATGATGGGGGTTGTAATGATAATAACTATATACTGTGCATGTATGATGGGGGTTGTAGTGGTAATATCTGTATACTGTGCATGTATGATGGGGGTTGTAGTGGTAATAACTGTATACTGTGCATGTATGATGGGGGTTGTAGTGGTAATAACTGTATACTGTGCATATATGATGGGGGTTGTAGTGATAACTGTATACTGTGCATGTATGATGGGGGTTGTAGTGATAACTGTATACTGTGCATGTATGATGGGGGTTTTATTGGTAATAACTGTATACTGTGCATGTATGATGGGGGTTGTAGTGGTAATAACTGTATACTGTGCATGTATGATGGGGGTTGTAGTGATAACTGTATACTGTGCATGTATGCTGGGGGTTGTAGTGGTAATAACTGTATACTGTGCATGTATGATGGGGGTTGTAGTGGTAATAACTGTATACTGTGCATGTATGATGGGGGTTGTAGTGGTAATAACTGTATACTGTGCATGTATGATGGGGGTTGTAGTGATAACTGTATACTGTGCATGTATGATGGGGGTTGTAGTGGTAATAACTGTATACTGTGCATGGATGATGGGGGTTGTAGTGGTAATAACTGTATACTGTGCATGTATGATGGGGGTTGTAGTAAGAGTTGTTCATTTCTCTTTTATTTCCCTTACTCTGTAGGTTTTGGTTACAGTAGATACATGTGATGTTCTGGGAGACATTGTATCCAGCTGTGCACTGTTTGCTCCGCTGATCTTCTGCTGATCTTCTGCTGATCTCTGGTTACACCTCGTCATACTCCAGTTACATATATAAAGCCTACATTATATTGGCAGATCCCTATAATCCATGAGTACTGGGCTGAGATATACACAGAGAAAGTTCTGTTCACACATTCGTTTTTCTAAGGTATTTCAGTTGTAGTAATGTATCCGCAGAATTGTCGACAATTGACATCTACATAAGTGACATATTTACACCGCCATATCACTACATATCACATATTTATACCGCCATATCATTACATATCACTTATTTACACCGCCATATCACTACATATCACTTATTTACACCGCCATATCACTACATATCACTTATTTACACCGCCATATCACTACATATCACTTATTTACACCGCCATATCATTACATATCACTTATTTACACTGCCATATCACTACATATCACTTATTTACACCGCCATATCACTACATATCACATATTTACACCGCCATATCATTACATATCACTTATTTACACCACCATATCACTACATATCACTTATTTACACCGCCATATCACTACATATCACTTATTTACACCGCCATATCACTACATATCACTTATTTACACCGCCATATCATTACATATCACTTATTTACATCACCATATCACTACATATCACTTATTTAAACCGCCATATCATTACATATCACTTATTTACACCGCCATATCATTACATATCACTTATTTACACCGCCATATCATTACATATCACTTATTTACACTGCCATATCACTACATATCACTTATTTACAGCGCCATATCACTACATATCACATATTTATACAGCCATATCACTACATATCACTTATTTACACCGCCATATCACTACATATCACTTATTTACACCGCCATATCATTACATATCACTTATTTACACCACCATATCACTACATATCACTTATTTAAACCGCCATATCATTACATATCACTTATTTACACCGCCATATCATTACATATCACTTATTTACACCGCCATATCATTACATATCACTTATTTACACCGCCATATCAATACATATCACATATTTATACCGCCATATCATTACATATCACTTATTTACACTGCCATATCATTACATATCACTTATTTACACCGCCATATCATTACATATCACTTATTTACACCGTCATATCATTACATATCACTTATTTACACCGCCATATCATTACATATCACTTATTTACACCGCCATATCACTACATATCACTTATTTACACCGCCATATCATTAAATATCACTTATTTACACCACCATATCATTACATATCACTTATTTACACCGCCATATCATTACATATCACTTATTTACACCGCCATATCACTACATATCACTTATTTACACCGCTATATCACTACATATCACTTATTTACACCGCCATATCACTACATATCACTTATTTACACCGCCATATCACTACATTTTACTTATTTACACCGCCATATAATTGCATATCACTTATTTACACCGCCATATCATTACATATCACTTATTTACACCGCCATATCACAACATATAACTTATTTACACCGCCATATCACTACATATCACTTATTTACACCGCCATATCACTACATTTTACTCATTTACACCGCCATATCATTACATATCACTTATTTACACCGCCATATCATTACATATCACTTATTTACACCGCTATATCATTACATATCACTTATTTACACCACCATATCATTACATTTCACTTATTTACACCGCCATATCACTACATATCACTTATTTACACTGCCATATAATTACATATCACTTATTTACACCGCCATATCACTACATATCACTTATTTACACCGCCATATCATTACATATCACTTATTTACACCGCTATATCATTACATATCACTTATTTATACCGCCATATCATTACATTTCACTTATTTACACCGCCATATCCCTACATATCACTTATTTACACCGCCATATAATTACATATCACTTATTTACACTGCCATATAATTACATATCACTTATTTACACCGCCATATCACTACATATTACTTATTTACACCGCCATATAATTACATATCACTTATTTACACCGCCATATCGTTACATATCACTTATTTACACCGCCATATCACTACATTTTACTTATTTACACCGCCATATCATTACATATCACTTATTTACACCGCCATATCATTACATATCACTTATTTACACCGCTATATCATTACATATCACTTATTTACACCACCATATCATTACATTTCACTTATTTACACCGCCATATCACTACATATCACTTATTTACACTGCCATATAATTACATATCACTTATTTACACCGCCAAATCACTACATATTACTAATTTACACCGCCATATAATTACATATCACTTATTTACACTGCCATATCATTACATGTCACTTATTTACACCGCCATATCACTACATATCACTTATTTACACCGCCATATCACTACATATCACTTATTTACACCGCCATATCACTACATATCACTTATTTACACCGCCATATCATTACATATCACTTATTTACACCGCTATATCATTACATATCACTTATTTATACCGCCATATCATTACATTTCACTTATTTACACCGCCATATCCCTACATATCACTTATTTACACCGCCATATAATTACATATCACTTATTTACACCGCCATATCACTACATATTACTTATTTACACCGCCATATAATTACATATCACTTATTTACACCGCCATATCATTACATATCACTTATTTACACCGCCATATCACTACTTTTTACTTATTTACACCGCCATATCATTACATATCACTTATTTACACCGCCATATCATTACATATCACTTATTTACACCGCTATATCATTACATATCACTTATTTACACCTCCATATCATTACATTTCACTTATTTACACCGCCATATCACTACATATCACTTATTTACACTGCCATATAATTACATATCACTTATTTACACCGCCATATCACTACATATTACTAATTTACACCGCCATATAATTACATATCACTTATTTACACCGCCATATCATTACATATCACTTATTTACACCGCCATATCATTACTTGTCACTTATTTACACCGCCATATCACTACATATCACTTATTTACACCGCCATATCACTACATATCACTTATTTACACCGCCATATCATTACATATCACTTATTTACACCGCCATATCATTACATTTCACTTATTTACACCGCCATATCCCTACATATCACTTATTTACACCGCCATATAATTACATATCACTTATTTACACTGCCATATAATTAGATATTACTTATTTACACCGCCATATCACTACATATTACTTATTTACACCGCCATATAATTACATATCACTTATTTACACCGCCATATCATTACATGTCACTTATTTACACCGCCATATCACTACATATCACTTATTTACACCGCCATATCACTACATATCACTTATTTACACCGCCATATCATTACATGTCACTTATTTACACCGCCATACCATTACATGTCACTTATTTACACCGCCATATCACTACATATCACTTATTTACACCGCCATATCACTACATATCACTTATTTACACCGCCATATCACTACATATCACTTATTTACACCGCCATATCATTACATGTCACTTATTTACACCGCTATATCATTACATATCACTTATTTACACCGCCATATCATTACATTTCACTTATTTACACCGCCATATCACTACATATCACTTATTTACACCGCCATATCACTACATATCACTTATTTACACCGCCATATCATTACATGTCACTTATTTACACCGCCATACCATTATATGTCACTTATTTACACCGCCATATCACTACATATCACTTATTTACACCGCCAAATCACTACATATCACTTATTTACACCGCCATATCACTACATATCACTGATTTACACCGCCATATAATTACATATCACTTATTTACACTGCCATATAATTACATATCACTTATTTACACCGCCATATCACTACATATTACTTATTTACACCGCCATATAATTACATATCACTTATTTACACCGCCATATCATTACATGTCACTTATTTACACCGCCATATCACTACATATCACTTATTTACACCGCCATATCACTACATATCACTTATTTACACCGCCATATCATTACATGTCACTTATTTACACCGCCATACCATTACATGTCACTTATTTACACCGCCATATCACTACATATCACTTATTTACACCGCCATATCACTACATATCACTTATTTACACCGCCATATCACTACATATCACTTATTTACACCGCCATATCACTACATATCACTTATTTACACCGCCATATCATTACATGTCACTTATTTACCCCGCTATATCATTACATATCACTTATTTACACCGCCATATCATTACATTTCACTTATTTACACCGCCATATCACTACATATCACTTATTTACACCGCCATATCACTACATATCACTTATTAACACCGCCATATCATTACATGTCACTTATTTACACCGCCATACCATTACATGTCACTTATTTACACCGCCATATCACTACATATCACTTATTTACACCGCCATATCATTATATATATCAGTGATATATTATATCAGTGATGTCATACAGGGGGCGCGGCTGTGATCACATGTCATTATATTACTATTATATCAGTGATGTCATACAGGGGGCGGGGCTGTGATCACATGTCATTATATTACTATTCTATTATATCAGTGATGTCATACAGGGGGCGGGGCTGTGATCACATGTCATTATATTACTATTATATTATATCAGTGATGTCATACAGGGGGCGGGGCTGTGATCACATGTCATTATATTACTATTATATTATATCAGTGATGTCATACAGGGGGCGGGGCTGTGATCACATGTCATTATATTACTATTATATCAGTGATGTCATACAGGGGGCGGGGCTGTGATCACGTCATTATATTATATCAGGTATATCATGGGGGGGGCGGGGCTGTGATCACGTCATTATATTATATTATATCAGTGATGTCATACAGGGGGCGGTGCTGTGATCACATGTCATTATTTTACTATTATATTATATCAGTGATGTCATACAGGGGCGGGGCTGTGATCACAATGTCATTATATTACTATTATATTATATCAGTGATGTCATACAGGGGCGGGGCTGTGATCACAATGTCATTATATTACTATTATATTATATCAGTGATGTCATACAGGGGGGTGGGGCTGTGATCACATTTCATTATATTAAATTATATCAGGGATGTCATACAGGGGGCGGGGCTGTGATCACATATCATTATATTATATCAGTGATATCATACAGAGGGAGCGGCTGTGATCACATGTCATTATATTACTTCTATATTATATCAGTGATGTCATACAGGGGGCGGGGCTGTGATCACATGTCATTATATTATATTACATCAGTGATGTCATACAGGAGGCGGGGCTGTAATCACATTTCATTATATTACTATTATATTATATCACTGATGTCATACAGGGGGCGGGCTGTGATCACGTCATTATAATACTATTATATTATATCAGTGATGTCATACAGGGGGCGGGGCTGTGATCACATGTCATTATATTACTAATATATTATATCAGTGATGTCATACAGGGGGCGTGGCTGTGATCACATGTCATTATATTACTATTATATTATATCAGTGATGTCATACAGGGGGCAGGGCTGTGATCGCATGTCATTATATTATATTATATCAGTGATGTCATACAGGGGGCGGGGCGGTGATCCCATGTCATTATATTACTATGATATTATATCAGTGATGTCATACAGGGGGCGGGACTGTGATCACATATATTACTATTATATTATATCAGTGATGTCATACAGGGGGCGGAGCTGTGATCACATGTCATTATATTACTATTATATTATATCAGTGATGTCATACAGGGGGCGGGGCTGTCATCACATTTCATTATATTACTATTATATTATATCAGTGATGTCATACAGGGGGCGGGGCTGTGATCACATGTCATTATATTATATCAGTGATGTCATACAGGGGGCGGGGCTGTGATCACATGTCATTATATTATATTATATCAGTGATGTCATACAGGGGGGCGGGGCTGTGATCACATGTCATTATATTACTATTATATTATATCAGTGATGTCATGCAGGAGGCGGGGCTGTGATAACATGTCATTATATAACCATTATATTATATCAGTGATGTCATACAGGGGGTGGGGCTGCGATCACATGTCATTTTATTACTATCATATTATATCAGTGATGTCATACAGGGGGCGGGGCTGTGATCACATGTCATTATATTACTATTATATTATATCAGTGATGTCATACAGGGGGAGGGGCTGTGATCACATGTCATTATATTATATTATATCAGTGATGTCATACAGGGGGCGGGGCTGTGATCACATGTCATTTTATTACTATTATATCAGTGATGTCAGACAGGGGGCGGGGCTGTGGTCACATGTCATTATATTACTATTATATTATATCAGTGATGTCATACAGGGGGCAGCGCTGTGATCACATGTCATTATATTACTATTATATTATATCAGTGATGTCATACAGGGGGCGGGGCTGTGATCACATGTCATTATATTACTATTATATTATATCAGTGATGTCATACAGGGGGGGGCTGTGATCACATGTCATTATATTATATTATATCAGTGATTTCATACAGGGGGCGGGGCTGTGATCACATGTCATTTTATTACTATTATATCAGTGATGTCATACAGGGGGCAGGGCTGTGATCACATGTCATTATATTATTATTATATTATATCAGTGATGTCATACAGGGGGCAGGGCTGTGATCACATGTCATTTTATTACTATTATATTATATCAGTGATGTCATACAGGGGGCAGGGCTGTGATCACATGTCATTATATTACTTTTATATTATATCAGTGATGTCATACAGGGGGCGGGGCTGTGATCACATGTCATTATATTACTATTATTTTATATCAGTGATGTCATACAGGGAGCAGGGCTGTGATCACATGTCATTATATTACTATTATATTATATCAGTGATGTCATACAGGGGGGAAGGGCTGTGATCACATGTCATTATATTACTATTATATTATATCAGTGATGTCATACAGGGGGAGGGGCTGTGATCACATGTCATTATATTATATTATATCAGTGATGTCATACAGGGGGCAGGGCTGTGATCACATGTCATTATATTACTTTTATATTATATCAGTGATGTCATACAGGGGGCGGGGCTGTGATCACATTTCATTATATTACTATTATATTATATCAGTGATGTCATACAGGGGGCGGGCTGTGATCACATTTCATTATATTACTATTATATTATATCAGTGATGTCATACAGGGGGCAGGGCTGTGATCACATGTCTTTATATTACTATTATATTATATCAGTGATGTCTTACAGAGGGTGGGGCTGTGATTACATGTCATTATATTACTATTATATTATATCAGTGATGTCATACAGGGGGCAGGGCTGTGATCACATGTCATTATATTACTATTATATTATATCAGTGATGTCATACAGGGAGCAGGGCTGTGAGCACATGTCATTATATTACTATTATATTATATCAGTGATGTCATACAGGGGGCGGGGCTGTGATCACATGTCATTATATTACTATTATATTATATCAGTGATGTCATACAGGGGGGGCTGTGATCACATGTCATTATATTATATTATATCAGTGATGTCATACAGGGGGCGGGCTGTGATCACATGTCATTTTATTACTATTATATCAGTGATGTCATACAGGGGGCGGGGCTGTGATTACATGTCATTATATTACTATTATATTATATCAGTGATGTCATACAGGGGGCAGGGCTGTGATCACATGTCATTATATTACTATTATATTATATCAGTGATGTCATACAGGGGGCAGGGCTGTGATCACATGTCATTATATTACTATTATATTATATCAGTGATGTCATACAGGGGGGGGCTGTGATCACATGTCATTATATTATATTATATCAGTGATGTCATACAGGGGGCGGGGCTGTGATCACATGTCATTTTATTACTATTATATCAGTGATGTCATACAGGGGGCAGGGCTGTGATCACATGTCATTATATTATTATTATATTATATCAGTGATGTCATACAGGGGGCAGGGCTGTGATCACATGTCATTTTATTACTATTATATTATATCAGTGATGTCATACAGGGGGCAGGGCTGTGATCACATGTCATTATATTACTTTTATATTATATCAGTGATGTCATACAGGGGGCGGGGCTGTGATCACATGTCATTATATTACTATTATATTATATCAGTGATGTCATACAGGGAGCAGGGCTGTGATCACATGTCATTATATTACTATTATATTATATCAGTGATGTCATACAGGGGGCAGGGCTGTGATCACATGTCATTATATTACTATTATATTATATCAGTGATGTCATACAGGGGGAGGGGCTGTGATCACATGTCATTATATTATATTATATCAGTGATGTCATACAGGGGGCAGGGCTGTGATCACATGTCATTATATTACTTTTATATTATATCAGTGATGTCATACAGGGGGCGGGGCTGTGATCACATGTCATTATATTACTATTATATTATATCAGTGATGTCATACAGGGGGCGGGCTGTGATCACATTTCATTATATTACTATTATATTATATCAGTGATGTCATACAGGGGGCAGGGCTGTGATCACATGTCTTTATATTACTATTATATTATATCAGTGATGTCTTACAGAGGGTGGGGCTGTGATTACATGTCATTATATTACTATTATATTATATCAGTGATGTCATACAGGGGACAGGGCTGTGATCACATGTCATTATATTACTATTATATTATATCAGTGATGTCATACAGGGAGCAGGGCTGTGATCACATGTCATTATATTACTATTATATTATATCAGTGATGTCATACAGGGGGCGGGGCTGTGATCACATGTCATTATATTACTATTATATTATATCAGTGATGTCATACAGGGGACAGGGCTGTGATCACATGTCATTATATTACTATTATATTATATCAGTGATGTCATACAGGGAGCAGGGCTGTGATCACATGTCATTATATTACTATTATATTATATCAGTGATGTCATACAGGGGGCAGGGCTGTGATCACATGTCATTATATTATATTATATCAGTGATGTCATACAGGGGGCGGGGCTGTGATCACATGTCATTTTATTACTATTATATCAGTGATGTCATACAGGGGGCGGGGCTGTGATTACATGTCATTATATTACTATTATATTATATCAGTGATGTCATACAGGGGGCAGGGCTGTGATCACATGTCATTATATTATTATTATATTATATCAGTGATGTCATACAGGGGGCAGGGCTGTGATCACATGTCATTATATTACTATTATATTATATCAGTGATGTCATACAGGGGGCAGGGCTGTGATCACATGTCATTATATTACTATTATATTATATCAGTGATGTCATACAGGGGGCAGGGCTGTGATCACATGTCATTATATTACTATTATATTATATCAGTGATGTCATACAGGGGGCGGGGCTGTGATCACATGTCATTATATTATATCAGTGATGTCATACAGGGGGCGGGGCTGTGATCACATGTCATTATATTACTATTATATTATATCAGTGATGTCATACAGGGGGGCTGTGATCACATGTCATTATATTATATTATATCAGTGATGTCATACAGGGGGCGGGGCTGTGATCACATGTCATTTTATTACTATTATATCAGTGATGTCATACAGGGGGCAGGGCTGTGATCACATGTCATTATATTACTATTATATTATATCAGTGATGTCATACAGGGGGCAGGGCTGTGATCACATGTCATTATATTACTATTATATTATATCAGTGATGTCATACAGGGGGCAGGGCTGTGATCACATGTCATTATATTACTATTATATTATATCAGTGATGTCATACAGAGGGTGGGGCTGTGATTACATGTCATTATATTACTATTATATTATATCAGTGATGTCATACAGGGGGCGGGGCTGTGATCACATGTCATTATATTACTATTATATTATATCAGTGATGTCATACAGGGGGCAGGGCTGTGATCACATGTCATTATATTACTATTATATTATATCAGTGATGTCATACAGGGGGCAGGGCTGTGATCACATGTCATTATATTACTATTATATTATATCAGTGATGTCATACAGGGGGCAGGGCTGTGATCACAGTGTAAGAGAGAGAGATGGGTATAAAAAGATAGATATGAGATAGATATGTGGTGGCCCAGTACAGGATTTGCACCCCTTTACCATTGCTGCCCTGTCAGGCAGACTTCATTCAGTGACCCCTCGGGTGGTGTAGAGGATAAACCACACCCTGGCGTCACAAATAGAAGGGGTTAATGCCATCTGCCCTCATCACACCCTCACCACAGATAGATGATAGATATGAGATAGATAGATAGATAGATATGAGATAGATAGATAGATATGAGATAGATAGATAGATAGATAGATAGATATGAGATAGATATGAGATAGATTTGAGATAGATAGATAGATAGATAGATAGATATGAGATTGATATGAGATAGATAGATATGAGATAGATAGATAGATAGATATGAGATAGATATGAGATAGATAGATATGAGATAGATAGATATGAGATAGATAGATAGATATGAGAAAGATATGAGATAGATTTGAGATAGATAGATAGATAGATATGAGATTGATATGAGATAGATAGATATGAGATAGATAGATAGATATGAGATAGATATGAGATAGATAGATATGAGATAGATATGAGATAGATAGATAGATAGAAATGAGATAGATAGATATGAGATAGATGATATGAGATAGATATGAGATAGATATGAGATAGATGATATGAGATAGATATGAGATAGATAGATAGATATGAGATAGATAGATAGATATGAGATAGATAGATAGATGATATGAGATAGATAGATATGAGATAGATAGATGATATGAGATAGATAGATAGATATGAGATAGATAAATAGGTATGAGATAGATAGATAGATATGAGATAGATAGATAGATAGATAGATAGATATGAGATAGATAGATAGATATGAGATAGATAGATGATATGAGATAGATAGATAGATAGATATGAGATAGATAGATGATATGAGATAGATAGATGATATGAGATAGATAGATATGAGATAGATAGATATGAGATAGATAGATATTAGATAGATATGAGATAGATAGATATGAGATAGATATGAGATGGATAGATAGATATGAGATAGATAGATATGAGATGGATAGATAGATATGAGATAGATAGATATGAGATGGATAGATAGATATGAGATGGATAGATATGAGATGGATAGATAGATAGATATGAGATGGATAAATATGAGATAGATAGGAGATGGATAGATATGAGATGGATAGATAGATATGAGATAGATATGAGATAGATAGATAGATAGATAGATAGATAGATATGAGATAGATAGATAGATATGAGATAGATAGATATGAGATAGATAGATAGATATGAGATGGATAGATATGAGATAGATAGATAGATAGATAGATAGATAGATATGAGATAGATAGATATGAGATGGATAGATATGAGATAGAAATGAGATAGATGATATGAGATAGATATGAGATAGATAGATAGATAGATATGAGATAGATAGATATGAGATAGATAGATGATATGAGATAGATAGATAGATAGATATGAGATAGATAGATGATATGAGATAGATAGATATGAGATAGATAGATAGATATGAGATGGATAGATATGAGATAGATAGATAGATATGAGATGGATAGATATGAGATGGATAGATATGAGATAGAAATGAGATAGATGATATGAGATAGATAGATAGATATGAGATAGATAGATATGAGATGGATAGATATGAGATAGAAATGAGATAGATGATATGAGATAGATAGATAGATATGAGATAGATAGATATGAGATAGATAGATGATATGAGATAGATAGATAGATAGATATGAGATAGATAGATGATATGAGATAGATAGATATGAGATAGATAGATAGATATGAGATGGATAGATATGAGATAGATAGATAGATAGATAGATAGATAGATATGAGATGGATAGATATGAGATGGATAGATATGGGATGGATAGATATGAGATGGATAGATATGAGATAGATAGATAGATATGAGATGGATAGATATGAGATAGATAGATAGATAGATAGATATGAGATAGATAGATATGAGATGGATAGATATGAGATAGAAATGAGATAGATGATATGAGATAGATATGAGATAGATAGATAGATAGATAGATATGAGATAGATAGATATGAGATAGATAGATATGAGATAGATAGATAGATATGAGATGGATAGATATGAGATAGATAGATAGATAGATAGATAGATATGAGATAGATAGATATGAGATGGATAGATATGAGATAGAAATGAGATAGATGATATGAGATAGATATGAGATAGATAGATAGATAGATAGATAGATAGATAGATATGAGATAGATAGATATGAGATAGATAGATGATATGAGATAGATAGATAGATAGATAGATAGATATGAGATAGATAGATGATATGAGATAGATAGATATGAGATAGATAGATAGATATGAGATGGATAGATATGAGATAGATAGATAGATAGATAGATATGAGATGGATAGATATGAGATGGATAGATATGAGATGGATAGATATGAGATGGATAGGAGATAGATATGAGATAGATATGAGATAGATAGATAGATAGATATGAGATAGATAGATAGATATGAGATAGATAGATAGATAGATATGAGATAGATAGATAGATAGATAGATAGGAGATAGATATGAGATGGATAGATAGATAGATATGAGATAGAGAGATATGAGATGGATAGATAGATATGAGATAGATAGAGAGATAGATAGATATGAGATAGATAGATATGAGATAGATAGATAGAGAGATAGATAGATATGAGATGTATAGAGTAGGTTAGGTTTCCATCCTTTGTTCTCTGTATCTCATGTAGATCATATCCATCATCTCCCCGGTCCGCTCTGTCACGTCCTCGTGAACATTATTCATCCTATTAGAGACTGTAGAATGTCGCGGATTATCCAGATATTGGAGATGATTCATTGTGACTCACAGACTATAAAAAGATGAAAACTGACAACATGGAGAATAAAGAGAAACCTCTACAGACACTGACATAACATAATGAGGGCCGACTCTGTGTGTGTGATGTGATGGTGCAGTGGTCTCCAAACTGTGGACCTCCGGATATCGTAAGACTACAACTCCCAGCATGCCCGGACAGCCGTTGGCTGTCCGGGCATGCTGGGAGTTGTAGTTTTGCAGCCTGTATATCTGAAGGGAAAAAAAGTCTTCCTGATCTTCTGCTGGACATCATTTCACAAGAACTTAAAGGGGTACTCCAGTGAAAAACTATTATTTTTTTAATCAACTTGTGCTAGAAAGTTAAACAGATTTGTAAATTATTTCTATTTAAAAATCTTAATCCTTCCAGTACTTATCAGCTGCTGTATGCTCCACAGGAAGTTGTGTAGCTCTTTCCAGTCGGACCACAGTGCTCTCTGCTGACACCTCTGTCCATGTCAGGAACTGTCCAGAGCAGGATAGATTTGCTATGGGGATTTGCTTGTACTCTGGAAAGTTCTTGACATGGACAGAGGTGTCAGCAGAGAGCACTGTGGTCAGACTGGAAAGAACTACACAACTTCCTGTGGAGCTTACAGCAGCTGATTAGTACTGCATTTTTATATAGAAGTAATTTACAAATCTGCTTAACTTTCTGGCACCAGTTGATAAAAAAAAAAAATTTGTTTTCCACTGGAGTACCCCTTTAACTTGCCTTGGTTCTACAAATATTCGGGGGGGATTTATCATTTTTTGCGCCTACTTTTGCAGCACAGCCAATTTACGTGAAGTCATTTATCATTGCAACTTTTTTAGTGAAAAAGCTGCAACCCCCCCCCCCCCCCCTTTTTGGCGGCAGTCACCACCAGACAGGGGACATGCAGGATTCAGAGGACGCAGCACAGCGCTATGGTCCCGCACAGCAGGTCAGGTCACCGGTCCATTAGGCGCAGCTGCCAGTCGCCTCTGCATTCCACTTATAGAGCAAAGAGGCGGCATGAGCCCCTCCATATCACCCCCCTGGTCCACCACCAGTGTAAACGCAACACTGCCACGTCTTTCACACTGGTCTTCTGCAGCCAGGGCTGGTGCAAGGATTTTTGCCACCCTAGTTGAAAGCTAATTTTTCCGGCCATCGACCCCGCCCGTTGGCTCCGCCCTTTGACACGCCCCACCTTACTACTGGAGTGACACACTGTAACAAACCTCCTCCTCATGTAATCTCCTTACTACTGGGGTGACACACTGTAACAAACCTCCTCCTCATGTAATCTCCTTACTACTGGGGTGACACACTGTAACAAACCTCCTCCTCATGTAATCTCCTTACTACTGGGGTGACACACTGTAACAAACCTCTTCCTCATGTAATCACCTAACTATTGGGGCGACACACTGTAACAAACCTCCTCATGTAATCTCCTTACTACTGGGGTGACACACTGTAACAAACCCCCTCCTCATGTAATCACCTTACTACTGGGGTGACACACTGTAACAAACCTCCTCCTCATGTAATCTCCTTACTACTGGGGTGACACACTGTAACAAACCTCTTCCTCATGTAATCTCCTTACTACTGGGGTGACACACTGTAACAAACCTCCTCCTCATGTAATCTCCTTACTATTGGGGTGACACACTGTAACAAGCCTCCTCCTCATGTAATCTCCTTACTACTGGGGTGACACACTGTAACAAACCTCCTCCTCATGTAATCTCCTTACTACTGGGGTTACACACTGTAACAAACCTCATCCTCATGTAATCTCCTTACTACTGGGGTGACACACTGTAACAAACCTCCTCCTCATGTAATCTCCTTACTATTGGGGTGACACACTGTAACAAGCCTCCTCCTCATGTAATCTCCTTACTACTGGGGTGACACACTGTAACAAACCTCCTCATGTAATCTCCTTACTACTGGGGTGACACACTATAACAAACCTCCTCATGTAATCTCCTTACTACTGGGGTGACACACTGTAACAAACCCCCTCCTCATGTAATCACCTTACTACTGGGGTGACACACTGTAACAAACCTCCTCCTCATGTAATCTCCTTACTACTGGGGTGACACACTGTAACAAACCTCTTCCTCATGTAATCTCCTTACTACTGGGGTGACACACTGTAACAAACCTCCTCCTCATGTAATCTCCTTACTATTGGGGTGACACACTGTAACAAGCCTCCTCCTCATGTAATCTCCTTACTACTGGGGTGACACACTGTAACAAACCTCCTCCTCATGTAATCTCCTTACTACTGGGGTGACACACTGTAACAAACCTCCTCCTCATGTAATCTCCTTACTACTGGGGTGACACACTGTAACAAACCCCCTCCTCATGTAATCACCTTACTACTGGGGTTACACACTGTAACAAACCTCCTCCTCATGTAATCTCCTTACTACTGGGGTGACACACTGTAACAAACCCCCTCCTCATGTAATCATCTTACTACTGGGGTGACACACCGTAACAAACCTCCTCCTCATGTAATCTCCTTACTACTGGGGTGACACACTGTAACAAACCTCCTCATATAATCTCCTTACTACTGGGGTGACACACTATAACAAACCTCCTCATGTAATCTCCTTACTACTGGGGTGACACACTGTAACAAACCCCCTCCTCATGTAATCACCTTACTACTGGGGTGACACACTGTAACAAACCTCCTCCTCATGTAATCTCCTTACTACTGGGGTGACACACTGTAACAAACCTCTTCCTCATGTAATCTCCTTACTACTGGGGTGACACACTGTAACAAACCTCCTCCTCATGTAATCTCCATACTACTGGGGTGACACACTGTAACAAACCTCCTCCTCATGTAATCTCCTTACTACTGGGGTGACACACCGTAACAAACCTCCTCCTCATATAATCTCCTTACTACTGGGGTGACACACTGTAACAAACCTCCTCCTCATGTAATCTCCTTACTACTGGGGTGACACACTATAACAAACCTCCTCATGTAATCTCTTTACTACTGGGGTGACACACTGTAACAAACCTCCTCCTCATGTAATCTCCTTACTACTGGGGTGACACACTGTAACAAACCCCCTCCTCATGCAATCTACTCACTACTGGGGTGACACTGTAACAAACCCCCTCCTCATGTAATCTCCTTACTACTGGGGTGACACACTGTAACAAACCTCCTCCTCATGTAATCTCCTTACTACTGGGGTGACACACTGTAACAAACCTCCTCATGTAATCTCCTTACTACTGGGGTGACACACTGTAACAAACCTCCTCCAATGTAATCTCCTTACTACTGCGGTGACACACTGTAACAAACCTCCTCCTCATGTGACGGTGGTTTTGGCTGGGTTTGGGTGCTTCGGAACTACAAAACTACAACTCCCAGCATGCCCTGACAGTGAGCCACTGCTGAGAGTTGAGCTGAGTTGTAGTTTTGAGACACCTTGAGAGACATAGGTTGGAGCTTTCTGCCCTAACATGTGTCTCTCTATATGGCACACAACTATAACTCCCAGCATGCCCAGAGTTTTAATAAATGTTAATAAGCGCCCCCCCCCCCCCCCCCCCAAAAAAAAAAAACAAAAAAAAACTTTCTTTTGCTATTTTATAAAAAAAAAAAAAAAAAAGCCAATTAATAAAAAAAAATTGGGAAATACTGCGTGTGGAAATGTCCGGACTACTGGAATAAAATGGTTATTAATGGTTCTGTGAAGTGAACGGCGCAAATGTAAAAAAAAAAAATACCAAAGAACAAAATTGCAGATTTTTAGTCACATCACATCCACAAAAAATGCAACGAAAAATGAGCAACCTGTCAAATATTCACAAAAGTGGTAAAAACTACAGGTCATGGCGCAAAAATGTTTACATCCCTGTATATGGAAAAATAAGAAAGTTACAGGGGTCAGCAGAGGGTCAGAGGGTCAGAGGGTCAGCGATGCACTAAGGCAACACAACACATCACACTCACTTTTCCTTTCACTTTAAAATTGACTGTGCTGAGGTAATTTTTCCGAGCCCTTCATGGTATCGCCAGAGCAGTCATGGCTGACGGAGACGTCTCCTATGGTGGTGATTGGGGTTTTCCTGTGAAGAGATCAGTTCCTCAGGTTCTGCTCCCGGCTTAGTCTGTATCATCCCTGCTTGAGCTGCACGCCGCGGTGCCTGCTCACAAACAGCCGGGAGTGGAGTATCGTGACGTCCCAATGGTCGCCACCCGGCTGTTTGTCAGCAGGCATCGCGGCGTGCAGCTCAAACAGGTGGGTGGCGAATACAAGATTGCGGGGTCCCCAGCGGCGGGACCCCCGCGGTGAGACATCCTATCCCCTATCCTTTGGGCTGGGGATAAGAAGTCTTAGGGCTGGAGTACCCCTTTAAAGGGGTATTCCGCCCCTAGACATCTTATCCCCTATCCAAAGGATAGGGGATGAGATGTCAGATCACCGTGGTCGCGCTGCTGGGGACCCCGGGGATCGCCGCTGCGGCACCCCGCCATCATTACTGCACAGAGCGAGTTCGCTCTTTGCGTAATGACGGGCGATACAGGGGCCGGAGCATCGTTGCGTCACAGCTCCGCCCCTCATGACTTCACGGCCCGCCTCCGTCAATACAAGTCTATGGGAGGGGGTGTGGTCGTCACACCCCCTGCCATAGACTTGTATTAAGGGGACGGGCCGTGATGTCATGAGGGGCGGAGCCATGACATCACGCAGCTCCGGCCCCTGTATTGCCCGTCATTACGCAAAGAGCGAACTCGCTCTGTGCAGTAATGATGGCGGGGTGCCGCAGCGGCGATCCCCGGGGTCCCCAGCAGCGGGACCGCGGCGATCTGACATCTTATCCCCTATCCTTTGGATAGGGGATAAGATGTCTAGGGGCGGAGTACCTCTTTAAAGCAAATTTTTGCTATTGCACTCCATATGGTAAATAAAATATTTCTAAAAAATGAAGTTTTCTATGTTTTATTTGTGCTTAAAAAAGCTCAAGAGCACATTTTCTCCCATCTTATACACAGACTTAGGACCGAAGTCCAAACACAGGAAGTGCAGCCTGGAGTGCTGAGGGGGGGGGGGTCCAACCAGCTCACAAACAGCTGCGTGGCGACCACGGGGCCGGAGTATCGGGACGTCACAACTCCGCCCCCGTGTGACGTCACCCCTGCTATGCAAGTCCCCAGCAGCGGGACCCCCGTGGTGAGACATCTTATCCCCTATCCTTTGGATAGGGGAAAAGATGTCTCAGGGTCGGAGTACCCCTTTAAGTGTGAGAGGAGCTATGATTGGATGAGGCTGGACAAACCTCCCTCAGCACTCCAGGCTGCACTTTCTGAGTATGTGATGGGGGAAAATGTGCTCTTGAGCTTTTTTGAGCACAAATAAAACATAGAAAACTTCATTTTTTTTTTTTTTAAAACAAAGTATATTAGAAATATTTTTTATTTACCATAAGGAGTGTAATAGCAAAACATTTTTAATGAGAGTGACCCTTTAAAATCGGAGGTAAAATCGTGGTTGACCACGATTTTTCATCCAGATTCAAAATCGGATCGGAATCGTGTCCGATTTCTTTAAAATGATTGATCTGTATGTAAATCGCATGGAATCGTGTGACTGTGCGTTTCTATCAGATTAATCGCACATGATTTTTTAGTACGCATGCGCAGTAGAGTTCAAAACACATACACTTCAAATATATAAAACTTTATTGCCATTGGCAGACATATTAATTTTAAAAACAGGATCCGATTTTTATTGAAAATCGGATGGAATTTTCATCTGTACGATTTTTGGATACGATTTTAAAATCGGATAGCAAAGAAATTTTTACATACGACTGTATACGATTTTTTTGCAACCCGATTTCGTACGATTTTATGGTCCGAGAACCGGATGGTTAAATTGTGATGTGAACCTAACCTAAGAAGATGAGGGGTGATGTACAGCATCACTACTCACCTCTAGTGTTGAGCGCGAATATTCGAAATGCAAATTTTTACCGCAAATATCGCCACTTCGCGAATATTTTGAATATAGTGATATTTGTAATGACGATTATTCATTTTTTTTATTATGCAAATTTATGCGAATACTGGCACTTCTAGGCACTGATCCCTCCCTTCTTTTAGGTGAAAGATATAATTGCGCATGCGCACTATACGAATTTCACTGCGAATATTTGCATGAAAAAAGAAAAGAGAACGAACATAGCGAATATGCGAATTTCGCGGACATAGGATGAATGTTTGAAAGCTGTATATAGTGTACACAGAAGCTCCACCCCCTAGTGATGATGTAATTAGGGGGTGGAGCTACAGACGGGAGGCAAAGTGGTAAGTATGAGGCTCTGTTCACATTGTTCGTTTTGTATAATGTGAACAGACCCTTCTGCCAGTGTCTTCCCAGACAGGGAGACTCCAGCTGTTGCTAAACTAAAACTCCCAGCATGCCCAGACAGCCAAAGGCTGTCTGGGCATGCTGGGAGTTGTAGTTTTGCAACAACTGGAAACTCTCAGTTTGAGAAGACATTGCACTATGGGCGCTCTCCCCAGCGGAGAGCGTCAAAAATGTACTAACCCATTTTTTTGTGTTTCTTTTTTCTTCTCATTTCAGATCCATGTTTGCAGAGGATTGTGGCGGATTGGGTGGGTTAAGGCGATGAACTAGATTTTTTTTCTTTTAATAAAATGGTTGACTAGGGCTGTGGGGGAGTGTTTTTTAAAATAAAATAATTTTTCCAATGGGAATTTTCAGGCTTAGTAGTGGAAGCCGTCTTATTGACGGAATCCATTACTATGCCAGGCTTAGCGTTAGCCCCAAAAAGAGCTAGCACTAACCCCCAATTATTACCCCGGTACCCACTGCCACAGGGGTGCCGGGAAGAGCGTCAAAAATGCACTCCTGGGCCTATGCGGTAACAAGCTGGCGTTATTTAGGCTGGGGAGGGCCAGTAACAATGGCCCTCACCCACCCTGGTAATGTCAGGCTGTTACTGCTTGGTTGGTATCTGGCTGAGAATAAAAATACGGGAAACCCTATGCATTTTTTAAATTTATTTATTCATGTATGGTAAAAAAAAAAAAAACATAGGGTTCCCCGTACTTTTATTCTCAGCCAGATACCAACCGAGCAGCAACAGTCTGACATTACCAGGGTGGGCGAGGACCATTGTTACTGGCCCTCCCCATCCTAAATAATGCCAGCCTGTTACCGCCTAGGCCCAGGAGCGCCATTTTTGATGGTCCGGGCCTGTTGGTACCGGCTCTTCCAGGCACCCCTGTGGTGGTGGATGCCAGGGTAATAATTGGAGGTTAGCCCTTGCTGTTTTTGGGGCTAATGCTAAGCACGGCTTAGTAATGGATTCCGTCAATAAGATGGCTTCCACTACTAAGCGTGAAAATTCAATTAAAAAAAAACACTCCTTTGGATGGGGGATAAATTATGTCCAACACAAAGAGAAACCCAGCCGCACATCCACCATTTGTATTTTGATCTATTTGCTTCTCAGCATAATTTAAAAAACTAACAGGTTGTTATGATACATTTTGATCAAAAAGTACAAGCCCACTCGCCACGTCAAGGCCACCTAGTCAGAGTGGGTCCCTAACCTGACACTGGCGTAGCGCAGGGCAAGCGACCACCGCCCCGCAACATCATGCCCACAGGGCCAGGCAGCCCCACTGCCGCCTGACCAAACCCCCTGGCTCTGAGCCGCACCACCCCACAGACAAAGCATCACAGAAACAATGGTCACCACAGAGAACCACAGCAGTGAGAACACCGACCATGTGCTCCCTGCCAGAGGCCTGGAGAATGTAGGTGAAAACCCTCATGCACTCTCCTGCTAATTAAAAACGATAAGTTATGTTTCACTGCACTACTCCTTTAATACAACTAATAATAATATAATACAATAATATACAATGATAATAATACAATAATAATAATACAACTCATAATAACATAATACAATACTATAATTATTAATAATAATAATAATAATAATAAAAAAACTAAATGGTGATAATATACATATTTAAATCTTTTTTTTTGGATTGACATTGGGTGTCAGCTGCCCAGATAAAAAAAAAATGTTTCCCCCCTCCACAAAATCACTCCCCCCCCCCCCCACCCGCAATCAGCCATCTTATCCCCTATCCTTTGAACAGGGAATAAGATGTCTATGGCTGGAATACTCCCATGGAAAACTTTTTTTTTTTTTTTTTTAAATCAACTGGTGCCAGAAATCTAAACAGATTTGTAAATTACTTCTATTAAATAATTTTAATCCTTCCAATACTTTTTAAGGGCTGTATACTACAGAGGAAATGCTATTTATTTTTGGATTTCTCTGATGTCATGACCACAGTGCTCTCCGCTGACCTCTGCTTTCCATTTTAGGAACTGTCCAGAGCAGAAGAAAATCCCAATAGCAAACATATGCTGCTCTGGACGGTTCCTAAAAGGGACAGAGAGGTCAGCAGAGAGCACTGTGGTCATGATGTCAGCAGAGAGCTCTGTGGTCATGATGTCAGCAGAGAGCTCTGTGGTCATGACATCAGGGAAATCCAAAAAGATAAGTGTCACGATCACACCCTATCGGTCCAGCCAAGACGCTAGAGAGAGTGTGATGGTGCAAGGGTTAAAGTCGCCAGACCTCTGGGTATCCACTACTAGTCCCAGCAAGTCACCAAATTAACCCTTAGATAAACGTGTTTTACCAGGGCCTCCTTCAGAAAGATGAGCTCATATATTTAGAGATCAAAGACCAGAGCTGATTAATTAAACATTTAATCTGATAAAAGCTATCACAGTGCTGACTATATAAAAATACAGGAACAAATGACATACAGGTACAAAAATGTATAAAAGAGTTTAGCAAGGCAAGTTCAGAAAACAAAAGATGAAGTTCTTACAGCATGATGATATAGCAGTCCAAGAGAGTGAGTTCCAGCTGTTCTTAGGATGGTCTTGTCAGCTTGTTGAACACCCAACTTTGAGTCTAGCATTGTTTTTAAAATAGCATATCTGCTTTCTTGGGAGGGAGACTCCATTCCCCCCTCCCCTCTGGTCCCACCAGGTGGGGCATCTCTCTTCCTGGCCCCTTATCTGTTTGATTATATGATGGGACCAGAGTGCATGACTTCAAAAGAGCCTTTGACTTCAAAGGAGAAGTAAACAAGCAGCCAGACCCCCCAATAAAATGCAATACACAAAACACAGTCTGAATGACCTCTCACCCCTGGCTTGGATAATACATCACACAGTAATAATTATAATACACATATAGGATTTTAATAATCAGACCTTGGGCCTGACAATAAGCATTTCCTCTGTAGTATACAGCCCCTAAAAAGTACTAAAAGGATTAAGATTTGTTTTAATAGAAGTAATTTACGAATCTGTTTAACTTTCTGGCACCAGTTGATTTAAACAAAAAAGTTTTCCATTGGAGTACCCCTTTAATGTCATGGCTGATCTGTATATTTACATATATTTAAACACTGTGATATATTTTGCGCCATTATCTCATCTTCTCTGGTGAAATCAAATAAATGGAAGATTATAAAGTGTGAATGATTATCCGCAGGAAGAACGCTAAGCGCTGGGGAGCGGCGTCCTCCATTATCTGGGGGCCGCTGTGTGAGGTGTCTGGATACTTTATTGGGAACTCAATAGGCGGCTGTAGATGATGAATGTTGGAGAATGATCCAGGCACTCGGCGCCCATTTTTATTGCGTTATGTAAATTGCGCCACTTTAAACCTTAAATGTAATTGTCGCCTGTCTCCGCGGTCCTCCAGGCGGAGGTTTTTGTGCCGTCTCTATGTTGCGCCCTCTCTCCTGCACAGTGACTCACTGGATCGCTCGCCGGCACGCTGCGCAGTTTAATAAAGGCAACTGAGAAACGTTCATCGTCTTCTAGAACTGCAGGGAACTTTAAGAGATGGTTTAAAGGGGTACTCCGGCCCTAATACATCTTATCCCCTATCCAAAGGATAGAGGATAAGATGTATGATCACAAGGGTCCCCCGCAATCTGTCATTGCGCACCCACCTTTGTGATTTATCCGCAGCGCTGGAGGCTCCGAGTGTGTAGCGTGATGACCACGGGGCCAGAGTATCGTGACGTCACGCTCCGCCCCCTCAATGCAAGTGTATGGGAGGGGGCGTGAGGGCCGTCTCAGCGCTGCGGAGAGCTCACAAAAGTGGGTGCGCAATAACAGATTGCAGGGGTCCTCAGTGGCGGAACCCCAGCGATTATACATCTTAAGATGTATTAGGGCCGGAGTACCCCTTTAAAATTGTCCTTTTAAAAAAAACACATTATCGACAATACAATATGAGGTCGGAATGTAAGGGCAGGATATGAGAATGGGATGTGAGGTCGGCATATGAGGACAGGATATAAGGTGGGTATGTGAGAACAGAATATAAGATCGGGATATGAGGACGGGATATGAGGACGGGATATGAGGTCGGGATATGAGGTGGGTATGTGAGAACAGAATATAAGATCCGGATATGAGAACAGAATATAAGATCGGGATATGAGGACGGGATATGAGGTCGGAATATGAGGTGGGTATGTGAGAAGAGCATATAAGATCCGGATATGAGAACAGAATATAAGATCGGGATATGAGGACGGGATATGAGGTCGGAATATGAGGTGGGTATGTGAGAAGAGCATATAAGATCCGGATATGAGAACAGAATATAAGATCGGGATATGAGGACGGGATATGAGGTCGGAATATGAGGTGGGTATGTGAGAAGAGCATATAAGATCCGGATATGAGAACAGAATATAAGATCGGGATATGAGGACGGGATATGAGGTCGGGATATGAGGACGGGATATGAGGTCGGGATATGAGGTCGGGATATGAGGACGGGATATGAGGACAGGGTATGAGGTCGGGATATGAGATCGGGATATGAGGACGGGATATGAGGTCGGGATATGAGGTCGGGATATGAGGTCGGGATATGAGGTCGGGATATGAGGTCGGGATATGAGATCGGGATATGAGGACGGGATATGAGGACGGGATATGAGGACGGATATGAGGATGGGATATGAGGTCAGGATATGAGGATGGGATATGAGGATGGGATTTGAGGACGAGATATGAGGTCTGGATATGAGGATGGGATATGATGTCGGGATATGAGGACGGGATATGAGGACGGGATATGAGGTCGGGATATGAGGTCAGGATATGAGGTCGGGATATGAGGGCAGAATATGAGGTAAGGATATGAGGTCGGGATATGAGATCGGGATATGAGGATGGGATATGTGGTCGGGATATGAGGTCAGGATATGAGGTCGGGATATGAGGTCGGGATATGAGGACAGGATATGAGGACAGGATATGAGGTAAGGATATGAGGACAGGATATGAGGTCGGTATATCAGGGCAGGACATGAGGTCAGGATATGAGGTTGGTATATGAGGTCAGGATATGAGGTCAGGATATGAGGTTGGTATATGAGGACGGGATATGAGGTCGGGATATGAGGTGGGTATGTGAGAAGAGCATATAAGATCCGGATATGAGAACAGAATATAAGATCGGGATATGAGGACGGGATATGAGGTCGGGATATGAGGTCGGGATATGAGGTCGGGATATGAGGTCGGGATATGAGGACGGGATATGAGGACAGGATATGAGGTCGGGATATGAGGTCGGGATATGAGATCGGGATATGAGGACGGGATATGAGGTCGGGATATAAAGACGGGATATGAGGTCGGGATATGAGGTCGGGATATGAGATCGGGATATGAGGACGGGATATGAGGACGGGATATGAGGACGGATATGAGGATGGGATATGAGGTCGGGATATGAGGATGGGATATGAGGATGGGTTATGAGGATGGGATTTGAGGACGGGATATGAGGTCTGGATATGAGGATGGGATATGATGTCGGGATATGAGGACGGGATATGAGGATGGGATATGAGGACGGGATATGAGGTCGGGATATGAGGATGGGATATGAGGTCGGATATGAGGTCGGGATATGAGGTCAGGATATGAGGTCGGGATATGAGGACAGAATATGAGGTAAGGATATGAGGTCGGGATATGAGGTCGGGATATGAGGATGGGATATGTGGTCGGGATATGAGGTCAGGATATGAGGTCGGGATATGAGGACAGGATATGAGGTAAGGATATGAGGACAGGATATGAGGTCGGTATATCAGGGCAGGACATGAGGTCAGGATATGAGGTTGGTATATGAGGTCAGGATATGAGGTCAGGATATGAGGTTGGTATATGAGGTCGGGATATGAGGTCGGGATATGAGGTCAGGATATGAGGTCAGGATATGAGGTCGGTATATGAGGTCAGGATATGAGGTCGGGATATGAGGACGGGATATGAGGTCGGGATATGAGGACGGGATATGAGGATGGGATATGAGGTCAGAATATGAGGTCGGGATATGAAGTCGGGATATGAGGTCGGGATATGAGGCCAGGATGTGAGGACAAAAGCTTCCTCCATTGTTGCTTTTCTTCCCCCACAAGGTTTAGGTAGGAAAAACTGTGCAACGTGGGTACTCCGCTAGTGGGTGATGCACCGGATGCCCTGTACGCTCTACAGCATTTCGCATTTATTTACATTGTAAAGAAAATTGCCGTACACAATTGTGTGATTTACCATGTTTTTGTATACAGCTCAATTAAACGTAAACTGAGACAAAAACCAAACCGGCCTTACCTGTGTTTTCTTCTTATTCGTCCCTTAATAAATTTGGGAATCTCCGGGGGGAACACGTTGGGACCTTTAGGTGATGGATATTTAGTGGATATTCATTTACGTGTCTTTTCTCTGGGCGATTTTTGGCACAGACCGCACTTGGCAGTAATTTTTAGGCGTCTCTCCTCATCAGATATCTTCGCATCGCTGTTCAGTTTGATACAATTAGATACTTTTTCTATATATCTATTGTGATTTTAATGTGAAATTAATTAGTTACATTTCATTTATTACAGTTATGTAGTGATTTACCTGAATCATTGTCCACAATGTACTCGGAAAGTCTTCAGACCCTTTTACATCATTCTGCATTTTTGCAAGTTTATTAAAAAGAGAAAATCAAAAATTTGGCCTGGACCTAAGTATTCAGACCCTTTGCTCTGGCTCCTCCCATTTCTCTCGACCACCTCTGAGATGTTTCTCCACCTTGATTGGAGTCACTTGTGGTAAATTTACCTGATTGGATAAGACTCAACCCGGTCTATATAAGGTCTCACGGGTGACAATGTATATCAGAGCCAACACCAAGACATGAGGGGGAAAGAGCTGACTGTAGTGCTCAGAGAGGATTGTGTGAAGCCAGAGATCTGGAGCAGGGACAAAATCATGTCTGGGGGAAACCAGGCACTGCCCATCACCTGCCCAATACCATCCCTACAGTGATCATGGTGGGGGCAGCATCATGTCTGGGGAAACCAAGCACTGCCCATCACCTGCCCAATACCATCCCTACAGTGATCATGGTGGGGGCAGCATCATGTCTGGGGGAAACCAGGTACTGCCCATCACCTGCCCAATACCATCCCTACAGTGATCATGGTGGGGGCAGCATCATGTCTGGGGGAAACCAGGCACTGCCCATCACCTGCCCAATACCATCCCTACAGTGATCATGGTGGGGGCAGCATCATGTCTGGAGGAAACCAGGCACTGCCCATCACCTGCCCAATACCATCCCTACAGTGATCATGGTGGGGGCAGCATCATGTCTGGAGGAAACCAGGCACTGCCCATCACCTGCCCAATACCATCTCTACAGTGATCATGGTGGGGGCAGCATCATGTCTGGGGGAAACCAGGCACTGCCCATCACCTGCCCAATACCATCCCTACAGTGATCATGGTGGGGGCAGCATCATGTCTGGGGGAAACCAGGCACTGCCCATCACCTGCCCAATACCATCCCTACAGTGATCATGGTGGGGGCAGCATCATGTCTGGAGGAAACCGGTAGTGCCCATCACCTGCCCAATACCATCCCTACAGTGATCATGGTGGGGGCAGCATCATGTCTGGGGGAAACCAGGCACTGCCCATCACCTGCCTAATACCATCCCTACAGTGATCATGGTGGGGGCAGCATCATGTCTGGGGGAAACCAGGCACTGCCCATCACCTGCCCAATACCATCCCGACAGTGATTATGGTGGGGGGGGGGGGGCAGCATCATGTCTGGAGGAAACCAGGCACTGCCCATCATCTGCCCAATACCATCCCTACAGTGATCATGGTGGGGGCAGCATCATGTCTGGGGGAAACCAGGCACTGCACATCACCTCCCCAATACCATCTCTACAGTGATCATGGTGGGGGCAGCATCATGTCTGGTGGAAACCAGGCACTGCACATCACCTCCCCAATACCATCCCTACAGTGATCATGGTGGGGGGGGGGGGCAGCATCATGTCTGGGGGAAACCAGGCACTGCCCATCACCTGCCCAATACCATCCTTACAGTGATCATGGTGGGGGCAGCATCATGTCTGGAGGAAACCAGGCACTACCCATCACCTGCCCAATACCATCCCTACAGTGATCATGGTGGGGGCAGCATCATGTCTGGGGGAAACCAGGTACTGCCCATCACCTGCCCAATACCATCCCTACAGTGATCATGGTGGGGGCAGCATCATGTCTGGAGGAAACCAGACACTGCCCATCACCTGCCTAATACCATCCCTACAGTGATCATGGTGGGGGCAGCATCATGTCTGGGGGAAACCAGGCACTGCCCATCACCTGCCCAATACCATCCCGACAGTGATTATGGTGGGGGGGGGGGGGGGCAGCATCATGTCTGAGGGAAATCAGGCACTGCCCATCACCTGCCCAATACCATCCCTACAGTGATCATGGTGGGGGCAGCATCATGTCTGGGGGAAACCAGGCACTGCCCATCACCTGCCCAATACCATCCCTACAGTGATCATGGTGGGGGCAGCATCATGTCTGGAGGAAACCAGGCACTGTCCATCACCTGCCCAATACCATCCCTACAGTGATCATGGTGGGGGCAGCATCATGTCTGGGGGAAACCAGGCACTGCCCATCACCTGCCCAATCCCATCCCTACAGTGATCATGGTGGGGGTAGCATCATGTCTGGGGGAAACCAGGCACTGCCCATCACCTGCCCAATACCATCCCTACAGTGATCATGGTGGGGGCAGCATCATGTCTGGGGGAAACCAGGTACTGTCCATCACCTGCCCAATACCATCCCTACAGTGATCATGGTGGGGGCAGCATCATGTCTGGGGGAAACCAGGTACTGTCCATCACCTGCCCAATACCATCCCTACAGTGATCATGGTGGGGGCAGCATCATGTCTGGGGGAAACCAGGCACTGCCCATCTCCTCCCCAATACCATCCCTACAGTGATCATGGTGGGGGCAGCTTCATGTCTGGAGGAAACCAGGCACTGCCCATCACCTGCCCAATACCATCCCTACAGTGATCATGGTGGGGGCAGCATCATGTCTGGAGGAAACCAGGCACTGCCCATCACCTGCCCAATACCATCCCTACAGTGATCATGGTGGGGGCAGCATCATGTCTGGAGGAAACCAGGCACTGCCCATCACCTGCCCAATACCATCCCTACAGTGATCATGGTGGGGGCAGCATCATGTCTGGGGGAAACCAGGCACTGCCCATCACCTGCCCAATACCATCCCTACAGTGATCATGGTGGGGGCAGCATCATGTCTGGAGGAAACCAGGCACTGCCCATCACCTGCCCAATACCATCCCTACAGTGATCATGATGGGGGCAGCATCATGTCTGGGGGAAACCAGGTACTGCCCATCACCTGCCCAATACCATCTCTACAGTGATCATGGTGGGGGCAGCATCATGTCTGGGGGAAACCAGGCACTGCCCATCACCTGCCCAATACCATCCCTACAGTGATCATGGTGGGGGCAGCATCATGTCTGGGGGAAACCAGGTACTGCCCATCACCTGCCCAATACCATCCCTACAGTGATCATGGTGGGGGCAGCATCATGTCTGGGGGAAACCAGGCACTGCCCATCACCTGCCCAATACCATCCCGACAGTGATTATGGTGGGGGGGGGGGGCAGCATCATGTCTGAGGGAAATCAGGCACTGCCCATCACCTGCCCAATACCATCCCTACAGTGATCATGGTGGGGGCAGCATCATGTCTGGAGGAAACCAGGCACTGCCCATCACCTGCCCAATACCATCCCTACAGTGATCATGGTGGGGGCAGCATCATGTCTGGAGGAAACCAGGCACTGCCCATCACCTGCCCAATACCATCCCTACAGTGATCATGGTGGGGGCAGCATCATGTCTGGGGGAAACCAGGCACTGCCCATCACCTGCCCAATACCATCCCTACAGTGATCATGGTGGGGGCAGCATCATGTCTGGGGGAAACCAGGTACTGTCCATCACCTGCCCAATACCATCCCTACAGTGATCATGGTGGGGGCAGCATCATGTCTGGGGGAAACCAGGCACTGCCCATCACCTGCCCAATACCATCCCTACAGTGATCATGGTGGGGGCAGCATCATGTCTGGGGGAAACCAGGCACTGCCCATCACTTGCCCAATACCATCCCTACAGTGATCATGGTGGGGGCAGCATCATGTCTGGGGGAAACCAGGTACTGCCCATCACCTGCCCAATACCATCCCTACAGTGATCATGGTGGGGGCAGCTTCATGTCTGGAGGAAACCAGGCACTGCCCATCACCTGCCCAATACCATCCCTACAGTGATCATGGTGGGGGCAGCATCATGTATGGGGGAGACCAGGTACTGCCCATCACCTGCCCAATACCATCCCTACAGTGATCATGGTGGGGGCAGCATCATATCTGGAGGAAACCAGGCACTGCCCATCACCTGCCCAATACCATCCCTACAGTGATCATGGTGGGGGCAGCATCATGTCTGGAGGAAACCAGGCACTGCCCATCACCTGCCCAATACCATCCCTACAGTGATCATGGTGGGGGCAGCATCATGTCTGGGGGAAACCAGGCACTGCCCATCACCTGCCCAATACCATCCCTACAGTGATCATGGTGGGGGCAGCATCATGTCTGGGGGAAACCAGGTACTGTCCATCACCTGCCCAATACCATCCCTACAGTGATCATGGTGGGGGCAGCATCATGTCTGGGGGAAACCAGGCACTGCCCATCACCTGCCCAATACCATCCCTACAGTGATCATGGTGGGGGCAGCATCATGTCTGGGGGAAACCAGGCACTGCCCATCACTTGCCCAATACCATCCCTACAGTGATCATGGTGGGGGCAGCATCATGTCTGGGGGAAACCAGGTACTGCCCATCACCTGCCCAATACCATCCCTACAGTGATCATGGTGGGGGCAGCTTCATGTCTGGAGGAAACCAGGCACTGCCCATCACCTGCCCAATACCATCCCTACAGTGATCATGGTGGGGGCAGCATCATGTATGGGGGAGACCAGGTACTGCCCATCACCTGCCCAATACCATCCCTACAGTGATCATGGTGGGGGCAGCATCATATCTGGAGGAAACCAGGCACTGCCCATCACCTGCCCAATACCATCCCTACAGTGATCATGGTGGGGGCAGCATCATGTCTGGAGGAAACCAGGCACTGCCCATCACCTGCCCAATACCATCCCTACAGTGATCATGGTGGGGGCAGGGAGACTGGTCAAGGTTGAGGGAAAGCTGAATGGAGCGACGTACAGAGATACAGTATTTCTAATGAACCTGATCCAGAGCTCTGAACTTTCCAACAAGACAATAGTGGAGATTTATCAAAACCCGTCCAGAGGAAGAGTTGCTGAGTTGCCCATAGCAACCAATCAGATCACTACTTTCATTTTGATAAGGCCTGTGAAAAATGAAAGAAGCGATCTGATTGGTTGCTATGGGCAACTCAGCAACTTTTCCTCTGGACAGATTTTGATAAATCTCCCCCAATGACCCTAAGCACACGGCCGAGACAACACAGGAGCGGCTTAGGGACAACTCTGTGAATGTCTTTGAGGGGCCCCGGCTAGAGCCCGAACCCAATGGAACATCTCTGGAGAACCTGATAATGGCTTCACCGACCGTCCCCATCCAACCTGACCGAGCTGAGGGGATCTGGAGGGATCTGTGTTTTCTGATCTGGTCACTGGAGATCAGAAGAAATAAGGATCAGACTGTACGGAGCGGACGCTTCTATGGGGGCCTGAGGTCTACAATATGGTCAGCAGTGTCCGGGCCCCGTACCATGTATGTGATATAAGGGGCTGGAGGTTTATCCCTTTTATTACATTCCATTTGCCGTAATCCCTTCAGTGACTCCTCAGGTAAATATTTAAGCCGTTGTCTGGACACCGCAGTTTGTCCGTCATTATTTGATCACCTGATACGATGTTATTTGCCGGTGATGAGACGATAGATTCCGACTGAGCAACAGCGCCAAACATTTTATTTTAGGCTTCACAATCTCCGTCCTGTAATCCAGACTCTACCTGATAATCCGGCACCAAGTGATCAAAGATATCAGTGTATATACTATATACCAGTGGTCTCCAACCTGTGGACCTCCAGATGTTGCTAAACTACAACTCCCAGCATGCCCGGACAGCCGTTGGCTGTCCGGGCATGCTGGGAGTTGTGGTTTTGCAACATCTGGAGGTCCAGAGGTTGAAGACCACTGCTATATACAATGTATACAGCGCGTACATACAGTATATATTGTATACGGGGGAAATGTATACAGCGCGTACATACAGTATATATTGTATACGGGGGAAATGTATACAGCGCGTACATACAGTATATATTGTATACGGGGGAAATGTATACAGCGCGTACATACAGTATATATTGTATACCGGGGAAATGTATACAGCGCGTACATACAGTATACATTGTATACGGGGGAAATGGATACAGCGCGTACATACAGTATATATTGTATACAGGGTAAATGTATACCGCCTGTATCTAACACACTGCGTCCTGCATATAACACACAGCGTACTGCATATAACACACAGCGACCTGTACATACCACACAGCAACCTGTATATACCACACAGCGTCCTGTAGATAACACACAGCAACCTGTATATAACACACAGCAACCTGTATATACCCCACAGCCATCTGTATATACCACACAGCAACCTGTATATAACACACAGCATCCTGTATATACCAAACAGGAACCTGTATATACCACACAACAACCTGTATATAACACACAGCATCCTGCATATAACACACAGCGACCTGTATATAACACACAGTGTCCTGTATATAGCACACAGCTTCCTGTATATAACACACAGCAACCTGTATATAACACACAGCGACCTGTATATAACACACAGCGACCTGTATATAATATAAAGCGACCTGTATATAACACACAGCGACCTGTATATAATATACAGCGTCCTGCATATAACACAGCGACATGTATATAACACACAGCGACCTGTATATAACACACAGCGACCTGTATATAACACACAGCGACCTGTATATAACACACAGCAACCTGTATATAACACACAGCGACATTTATATAACACACAGCCACCTGTATATAACACACAGCCACCTGTATATAACACACAGCGCCCTGTATATAACACACAGCGACCTGTATATAACACACAGCGACCTGTATATAACACACAGCGACCTGTATATAACACACAGCGCCCTGTATATAACACACAGCAACCTGTATATAACACACAGTGTCCTGTATATACCCCACAGCGTCCTGTATATAACACACAGCCACATTTATATAACACACAGCAACCTGTATATAACACACAGCAACCTGTATATAACACACAGCGACATTTATATAACACACAGCGACCTGTATATAACACACAGTGTCCTGTATATACCCCACAGCGTCCTGTATATAACACACAGCCACCTTTATATAACACACAGCAACCTGTATATAACACACAGCGACATTTATATAACACACAGCGCCCTGTATATAACACACAGCGACCTGTATATAACACACAGCAACCTGTATATAACACACAGCGACATTTATATAACACACAGCGTCCTGTATATAACACACAGTGGGGGAGATTTATCAAAACCTGTGCACAAGAACAGTGGTGCAATTGCCCATAGCAACCAATCAGATCGCTTCTTTCATTTTTGATGAGGCCTGTGGAAAATGAAAGAAGCGATCTGATTGGTTGCTATGGGCAACTGGAGAACTTTTCCTCTGGACAGGTTTTGATAAATCTTCCCCAGTGTCTTGTATATAACACACAGCGACCTGTATATAACACACAGCGACCTGTATATAACACACAGCGACCTGTATATAACACACAGCAACCTGTATATAACACACAGCGACCTGTATATAACACACAGCAACATGTATATAACACACAGCAACCTGCATATAACACACAGCGACCTGTATATAACACACAGCGACCTGTATATAACACACAGCAACCTGCATATAACACACAGCGACCTGTATATAACACACAGTGTCCTGTATATAACACACAGCGTCCTGTATATACCACACAGCAACCTGTACATACCACACAGCAACCTGTACATACCACACTGCAACCTGTATATAACACACAGCGTCCTGTATATAACACACAGCAACCTGTATATAACACACAGCAACCTGTATATAACACACAGTGTCCTGTACATAACACACAGCGTCCTGTATATACCACACAGCAACCTGTATATACCACACAGCAACCTGTACATACCACACAGCAACCTGTATATAACACACAGCGTCCTGTATATAACACACAGCAACCTGTATATAACACACAGCCACCTGTATATAACACACAGCGCCCTGTATATAACACACAGCGCCCTGTATATAACACACAGCGTCCTGTATATAAAACACAGCGTCCTGTATATAACACACAGCGTCCTGTATATAACACACAGCGTCCTGTATATAACACACAGCGTCCTGTATATAACACACAGCCACCTGTATATAACACACAGCCACCTGTATATAACACACAGCGCCCTGTATATAACACACAGCGACCTGTATATAACACACAGCGACCTGTATATAACACACAGCGACCTGTATATAACACACAGCGACCTGTATATAACACACAGCGTCCTGTATATAACACACAGCGTCCTGTATATAACACACAGCGTCCTGTATATAACACACAGCCACCTGTATATAACACACAGCCACCTGTATATAACACACAGCGCCCTGTATATAACACACAGCGACCTGTATATAACACACAGCGACCTGTATATAACACACAGCGACATTTATATAACACACAGTGACCTGTATATAACACACAGCAACCTGTATATAACACACAGCGACATTTATATAACACACAGCGACCTGTATATAACACACAGTGGGGGAGATTTATCAAAACCTGTGCACAAGAACAGTGGTGCAATTGCCCATAGCAACCAATCAGATCGCTTCTTTCATTTTTGATGAGGCCTGTGGAAAATGAAAGAGGCGATCTGATTGGTTGCTATGGGCAACTGGAGAACTTTTCCTCTGGACAGGTTTTGATAAATCTTCCCCAGTGTCTTGTATATAACACTCAGTGTCTTGTATATAACACACAGCAACCTGTATATAACACACAGCGACCTGTATATAACACACAGCAACCTGTATATAACACACAGCGACCTGTATATAACACACAGCAACCTGTATATAACACACAGCGTCCTGTATATAACACACAGCGTCCTGTATATAACACACAGCGACCTGTATATAACACACAGCGACCTGTATATAACACACAGCATCCTGTATATACCAAACAGGAACCTGTATATAACACACAGCGACCTGTATATAACACACAGCGACCTGTATATAACACACAGCGACCTGTATATAACACACAGCGACCTGTTTATAACACACAGCAACCTGTATAAAACACACAGCAACCTGTATATAACACACAGCGCCCTGTATATAACACACAGCGTCCTGTATATAACACACAGCGACCTGTATATAACACACAGTGTCCTGTATATAACACACAGCGACCTGTATATAACACACAGCGACCTGTATATAACACACAGCAACCTGTATAGAACACACAGCGTCCTGTATATAACACACAGCGACCTGTATATAACACACAGCGACCTGTATATAACACACAGCGACCTGTATATAACACACAGCGACCTGTATATAACACACAGCAACCTGTATATAACACACAGCAACCTGTATATAACACACAGCAACCTGTATATAACACACAGCGTCCTGTATATAACACACAGCGTCCTGTATATAACACACAGCGTCCTGTATATAACACACAGCATCCTGTATATAACACACAGCGACCTGTATATAACACACAGCGTCTTGTATATAACACACAGCGACCTGTATATAACACACAGCGACCTGTATATAACACTCAGTGTCTTGTATATAACACCAATTGTTTTTGGCTCAGGTTTTACCATTGTGGGGTAGGGTCACACGTGTCGTATTTTGCTGCTGCGTATTTTCCTACCCATTGAAGTCAATAGGTAGCAAAATCAGCTGCAGAAAATACACAGCAGAATACGGCACGTGTGACCCCTGTGACCCCAGCGTTAAAATATAAATCTGAGACAATTGGTTAAATATGAAGATCTGTACGAACATGAGAAATAGAAACATTGGGGGAGGTTTGTTAAACCCGTGTAGAGGAAGAGCGGTGCAGCTGCCCATAGCAACCAATCAGATCACTGCTTTCATTTTTCAGAGGCCATTTTTAAAATGAAAGCAGTGATCTGATTGGAGGGGACGGCACCGCTCTTCCTCTATTCAGGGTTTGATAAATCTCTCCCAGTGTTACTTACAAAACCATCCAAACATCCAGATGTTACCTCAACCTCTACCAATCTCCACACCGTCATTACCCCATCTACTACTACCCCCAGCTACTACTACCACCACCACAACTACTACTACCCCCAGCTACTACTACTACCACCACATCTACTACTACCCCCAGCTACTACTACTACCACCACAACTACTATTACCCCCAGCTACTACTACTACTACCACCACAACTACTATTACCCCCAGCTACTACTACTACCACCACAACTACTATTACCCCCAGCTACTACTACTACCACCACCACAACTACTATTACCCCCAGCTACTACTACTACCACCACAACTACTATTACCCCCAGCTACTACTACTACCACCACATCTACTACTACCCCCAGCTACTACTACTACCACCACAACTACTACTACCCCCAGCTACTACTACTACCACCACATCTACTATTACCCCCAGCTACTACTACTACTACTACCACCACAACTACTACTACCCCCAGCTACTACTACTACCACCACAACTACTATTACCCCCAGCTACTACTACTACCACCACAACTACTATTACCCCCAGCTACTACTACAACCACCACCACAACTACTATTACCCCCAGCTACTACTACTACCACCACCACAACTACTATTACCCCCAGCTACTACTACTACTACCACCACAACTACTATTACCCCCAGCTACTACTACTACCACCACCACAACTACTATTACCCCCAGCTACTACTACTACTACCACCACAACTACTATTACCCCCAGCTACTACTACTACCACCACCACAACTACTATTACCCCCAGCTACTACTACTACCACCACCACAACTACTATTACCCCCAGCTACTACTACTACCACCACCACAACTACTATTACCCCCAGCTACTACTACTACCACCACCACAACTACTATTACCCCCAGCTACTACTACTACTACCACCACAACTACTATTACCCCCAGCTACTACTACTACCACCACATCTACTATTACCCCCAGCTACTACTACTACTACCACCACAACTACTACTACCCCCAGCTACTACTACTACCACCACATCTACTACTACCCCCAGCTACTACTACTACCACCACATCTACTATTACCCCCAGCTACTACTACTACCACCACATCTACTACTACCCCCAGCTACTACTACTACCACCACATCTACTATTACCCCCAGCTACTACTACTACCACCACAACTACTATTACCCCCAGCTACTACTACTACCACCACAACTACTATTACCCCCAGCTACTACTACTACCACCACAACTACTACTACTACCCCCAGCTACTACTACTACCACCACAACTACTATTACCCCCAGCTACTACTACTATTACCACCACAACTACTATTACCCCCAGCTACTACTACTACCACCACAACTACTATTACCCCCAGCTACTACTACTACCACCACAACTACTATTACCCCCAGCTACTACTACTACCACCACAACTACTATTACCCCCAGCTACTACTACTACCACCACAACTACTACTACTACCCCCAGCTACTACTACCACCACCACAACTACTATTACCCCCAGCTACTACTACTACCACCACAACTACTATTACCCCCAGCTACTACTACTACCACCACATCTACTATTACCCCCAGCTACTACTACAGTACCACCCCCACAACTACTATTACCCCCAGATACTACTACTACCACCAGAACTACTATAACCCCCAGCTACTACTACAGTACCACCACCACCACCACAACTACTACTATTACCCCCAGCTACTATTACTACCACCCCCACAACTACTATTACCCCCAGCTACTACTACAGTACTACCACCACAACAACTACTACTACTACCACCACAACTACTACTATTACCCCCAGGTACTACTACTACCACCACTACCACCACAACCACTTTACCCCCAGCTACTACTACTACTACTACTACTACCACCACAACTACTATTACCCCCAGCTACTACTACCAACACCACAACTACTACTATTACTACCACCACAACTACTATTACCCCAGCTACTACTACAGTACTACCACCACAACAACTAAAACTAATACCACCACAACTACTATTACCCCCAGCTACTACTACCAACACCACAACTACTACTATTACTACCACCACAACTACTATTACCCCCAGCTACTACTACAGTACTACCACCACAACAACTACTACTACTACCACCACATCTACTATTACCCCCAGCTACTACTACTACCACCACTACCACCACAACTACTTTACTCCCAGCTACTACTACTACCACCACAACTACTATTACCCCCAGCTACTACTACAGTACTACCACCACAACAACTACTACTAATACCACCACAACTACTATTACCCCCAGCTACTACTACTACTACCACCACCACAACTACTATTACTACTACCTCAACTACTACCACTATCTCAGCTTTTACTACCACCACAACTACAACCTCAGCTACTACTACCACCACCATAACTACTACTATTACCCTCAGCTGCTACTACTACTACTACTACCACCACAAATACTACTATTACCCTCAGCTACTACTTCAGTACTACCACCACAACAACTACTACTACTACCACCACCACCACTACTATTACCCCCAGCTACTACTACAGTACTACCACCACAACTACTACCACCACAACTACTATTACCCCCAGCTTCTACTACAGTACTATCACCACACCAACTACTACTACTACCACCACAACTACTATTACCCCCAGCTACTATTACCACCACAACAACTACTACCACCACCACCACCACTACTATTACCCCAGCTACTACTACAGTACTACCACCACAACTACTACCACCACAACTACTATTACCCCCAGCTACTACTACAGTACTACCACCACCACAACAACTACTACTAAAACCACCACAACTACTACTATTACCCCCAGCTACTACTACTACCACCACAACTTCTACTGTTACCCCCAGCTACTACCACCACCACAACTACTACTATTACCCACAGCTACTACTACTACTACCACCACAACTACTACTATTACCCCCAGCTACTACTGCTACCACCACAACTACTACTATTACCCCCAGCTACTACTACTACCACCACAACTTCTACTGTTACCCCCAGCTACTACCACCACCACAACTACTACTATTACCCACAGCTACTACTACTACTACCACCACAACTACTACTGTTACCCCCAGCTACTACCACCACCACAACTACTACTATTACCCACAGCTACTACTACTACTACTACTACCACCACAACTACTACTATTACCCCCAGCTACTACTACCACCACCACAACTACTACTATTACCCACAGCTACTACTACTACTACTACCACCACAACTACTTCTATTACCCCCAGCTACTACTACTACCACCACAACTACTACTGTTACCCCCAGCTACTACCACCACCACAACTACTACTATTACCCACAGCTACTACTACTACTACTACCACCACCACTACTACTATTACCCCCAGCTACTACCACCACCACAACTACTACTATTACCCACAGCTACTACTACTACTACCACCACAACTACTACTATTACCCCCAGCTACTACTACTACCACCACAACTACTACTGTTACCCCCAGCTACTACCACCACCACAACTACTACTATTACCCACAGCTACTACTACTACTACCACCACCACCACAACTACTACTATTACCCCCAGCTACTACTACTACCACCACAACTACTACTGTTACCACCAGCTACTACCACCACCACAACTACTACTATTACCCACAGCTACTACTACTACTACCACCACAACTACTACTATTACCCCCAGCTACTACTACTACCACCACAACTACTACTGTTACCCCCAGCTACTACCACCACCACAACTACTACTATTACCCACAGCTACTACTACTACTACTACCACCACCACAACTACTACTATTACCCCCAGCTACTACTACTACCACCACAACTACTACTGTTACCCCCAGCTACTACCACCACCACAACTACTACTATTACCCACAGCTACTACTACTACTACCACCACCACAACTACTACTATTACCCCCAGCTACTACTACTACCACCACAACTACTACTGTTACCCCCAGCTACTACCACCACCACAACTACTACTATTACCCACAGCTACTACTACTACCACCACAACTAATACTATTACCTCCAGCTACTACTGCTACCACCACAACTACTATTACTACTACCTCAACTACCACCACTACCACTATCTCAGCTTTTACTACCACCACAACTACAACCTCAGCTACTACTACTACTACCACCACAACTACTATTACCCCAATTACTACTACTACCACCACCACCACCACAACTACTATTACCCCAGCTACTACTACCACCACCACCATCACCACCACAACTACTATTACCCCAGCTACTACTTCCCTTCACCCCTTCCCCAGCAGTGAGCGCTCTACTTATTCTCCCCTTCACCCCCTCCCCAGCAGGGAGCGCTCTACTTATTCTCCCCTTCACCCCCTCCCCAGCAGGGAGCGCTCTACTTATTCTCCCCTTCACCCCTTCCCCAGCAGGGAGCGCTCTACTTATCTGCCCTCCCTCCTCAGCAGGGAGCGCTCCACTTATCTGCCCTCCCTCCTCAGCAGGGAGCGCTCCACTTATCTGCCCTCCCTCCCCAGCAGGGAGCGCTCCACTTATCTGCCCTCCCTCCTCAGCAGGGAGCGCTCCACTTATCTGCCCTCCCTCCTCAGCAGGGAGCGCTCCACTTATCTGCCCTCCCTCCCCAGCAGGGAGCGCTCCACTTATCTGCCCTCCCTCCTCAGCAGGGAGCGCTCCACTTATCTGCCCTCCCTCCTCAGCAGGGAGCGCTCCACTTATCTGCCCTCCCTCCTCAGCAGGGAGCGCTCCACTTATCTGCCCTCCCTCCTCAGCAGGGAGCGCTCCACTTATCTGCCCTCCCTCCCCAGCAGGGAGCGCTCCACTTATCTGCCCTCCCTCCTCAGCAGGGAGCGCTCCACTTATCTGCCCTCCCTCCTCAGCAGGGAGCGCTCCACTCTTTACCCTCCCTCCCCAGCAGCAGGGTCACCTCAGTGCAATGATCTCCTATTGCCAATCCCACCGTATACCCTGCACTGCTCAGTATACAGCCCTCGCAGTGTGCGCCCATCATGATGGAGAAATGAGACCACAGACCGTTACCTCGCATGACGCCATTTTTTACTCTTTTGTAAAGTAACAAATATATAACATAATAAACTCATCATCATCATTCTAGCAGCAAGAATGCACCATAGGACAAATTCACCGTCAGCCCCACAAATTCCACAGTCTATGACTGTGCTTCACAACCAGGGTGCCTCCAGCTGTTGCAAAACTACAACTCCCAACATGCCCGGACAGCCAACGGCTGTCCGGGCATGCTGGGAGTTGTAGTTTTGCAACAGCTGGAGGCACCCCGGTTGGGAAACACTTGTCTATGGGGACATGCTGGAGGCGCTACACCTGCAGGTGAATACAGTCTATTGCTCCCTGTTATCAGCCACTTCAGGCCGACAAGTGAATACAATATATTGTTCCCTAGTTCCAGCCATATGTCACAAATAAATATGGAGACATCAGCTGCTCCTCTTATAAAACTCCCGCAGTGTTATAATATCCGGACGGTAAAGGGTTAATGGTCCTTTGTTATCGCAAAGGTCCAGCCAGACAGGAGAGACAGGTGCAGCATGCACAGAGTCCTAACACGGCAGATATGGCGGCAGCGATCCGGGACTGTCTCTGGTACTTTAGGGCCTTCTTCACCTGCTCGTTGGACTGTGAGATATAGTCCATGGTGTTCAGGACATTGTACTCGATGTTATTGATCACATCTTCCTGCTCCGACACCAACAGATCCAACTGGATGAAGAGGGAGTGCAGCTCGGTGATCTGGACCTCCAGGTCCAGCAGCTGCTTGTGTCTCTCCTGGGCCATGGCCAAGTGTTGTTTGGCCTTCAGAATCTCCAAGCCATGGCCAACAATCTGAGGAGCCATCGCGCTGCCGATGAGTTCATTGATTTCCTCCTCTTGGAGGTCCAGGCCGGCCAACTCCGCCTGCCGCACGATCTGATCCTTCAGTTTCCCCACGTACCGGGTCTCGTTGATGTAATGTTGGGCCATGATCTCCCGGAATTTGTTGGTTAAGACGGTGAATTGACTTTGGCGGATCCGGTGTTCGGCCATCCAGTTCTTCTCGTCTTGGGCCAAGCTGTTCTTCATGAGGCTGAGCTGGGACTGCAGGGACTTGGCGTCAGCGGTGAGCAGGTCCTTCATGACACTTAGCTCTTTCTTCCCCTCGCAGATCTTGGCTCCGGTCGTGCTGCACAGAACCTCTTCTTGTTTGTGCTCGATGCTCTCGGCCAAGGCTTTCAGCTTCTTCAGGGCTTCGGACAGGTTGGAGACCTGCTGGAAGAACAGGTCCATCTCATTCGCCTCAACATCTTGGAAAACGGGGTTATTGAAGGCCAAGTGGTCATCGAAGTCGGGCAGGTCATCCTGGCTGATTCTACTCTTTAGCTCCTCCAGCCTGTCCTTCATGGTGAGGACATGTGCCACAGCAGGGACCGCACACTCAGCTTTTCCATGAGCTCATTCTCCTGGGAGCTTCCACCTCGATTGCGTCAAACGGAGCTACTGAGAAGTTTTTCCTCCCAGACCTGACAAATATTGACTGAGGTGTCTTGGCTCTGGGATGATTTGCTCTTCTGGTCACATGTCTTGCGTCTCAGGTTGGGTGGCAGTGGATGCCAGAAGTGGGTGGTACTCTCATTGCTCCCGGCAAGATGTTGTGTTTTAGAACAGGTGATCGGGGACGAAAGAGAAGGAATTAACCTGTGAACGTGGAGCCGTCTAATCCTGGACATAATGATACCTTCTTCCTGGTCTTAGGATCAGATGTCACCTGAGGAGTAGCTCCGGGGTTGCCGAGGTGAAGGCTGGTCCTGGAGGTCACCACAGCCACAATGGCCACCTCCAGGACAAGTGACCTTTATAACGCAGTTATAATTTCCTCAGTATTTTCAAATTTGTTCCATGTAATTTTTTCACATCATCTAAATAATGTTAATGTGAGACATAGACAACACAAGGAAACATAAAGTGCAGCTTTTATGATACTGACATCATAAACTCTCCGTGGCCTAATATGATTTGTGCTGCTGTGACAGTAACAACTGGTGGAAACAGCCCCTTTGAATGGCACTGTCACATAAACAAAACCTGTAGGTAGTTTGCCTCCTAATGTAAGCAAGACCCCCACCCCCCCTCCGGAAGTAGTGTGCCCACTGTCTGTAGGACCCCCCTGAAGATAGCTTGTCCCCCCCATGTAGGTAGAACCCGCTTTAGGTAGTTTGCCTGCCCATGTGAATAGGACCCCCCTGTAGGTAGTGTGCCCACTGTCTGTAGGACCCCCCTGAAGGTAGCACCTCACTGTAGATAGCTTGTCCCCCCCATGTAGGTAGAACCCGCTTTAGGTAGTTTGCCTGCCCATGTGAATAGGACCCCCCTGTAGGTAGTGTGCCCACTGTCTGTAGGACCCCCCTGAAGGTAGCACCTCACTGTAGATAGCTTGTCCCCCCCATGTAGGTAGAACCCGCTTTAGGTAGTTTGCCTGCCCATGTGAATAGGACCCCCCTGTAGGTAGTGTGCCCACTGTCTGTAGGACCCCCCTGAAGGTAGCACCTCACTGTAGATAGCTTGTCCCCCCCATGTAGGTAGAACCCGCTTTAGGTAGTTTGCCTGCCCATGTGAATAGGACCCCCCTGTAGGTAGTGTGCCCACTGTCTTTAGGACTCCCCTGTAGTGTGCCCCTATAGGTCAAACCTCCCGCAGGCAGTTTGACCCCCCCTCCAGTGTGTAGGACCCCCTGTAAGTTGTTTGTCCCCCCTCCACCCCCTTATAGGTAGAATGCCTCTAAAAATAAAAACGTACTCACTTTGATTCCCCCACAGTCACAGCAGTTTTCTTCTGCTTCTAGGCCACTTGCAGCTTCTTCCTGCAGCCACTAGAGGCCGGGAGCATCTATACCCATTGAGATAACAGAATGATGCCATTCATGCATGTCCCAGAAGAAGTGACATTCTGGCTTCTAGCGGCCTGTGGCCTAGGACACGTGGAGCTGCTAAGCTACAAGGGTCTTAACGTGTCCTGTCCCCATCTTCCCCACTAGACTGCCTTGACACCCCTGTATGCCACGGTAACCTGGCTGGGAACCACTACCTTAAATGGGCACTGTCATATACAAAAACTTTTGATATGTTGTAAAGCATGTATAACCAATAGGTTTTGCAATTGCTTTCATTAGAAAATGTTCAGTTTTTCATAGTGAAAAATCCAGTCAAACAACTGCCCGCCCTGCCTGCTTAGACACATACTAGTCCTGCTGTGTCCATGCGTCATCACCTATGTCATGGACACACTTCCTTGATTGACAGCTGTGAGCCCAGGGCTCAGACCTGTAGGAAAAATCCTCCCACTGTCATCTTGTGTCCCGCTACTGTCAGTGAGGACATGCTGGGAGTTGTAGTTTTGCTAATGCTAGGGGAGATGTGAGCAGACAGCATACTGAGGGAGGGGGCGGAGACCTGCACAGTGAGGCAACGCCCCCTCCCTTTGAGAGGAATTCCGACTAGTGAGCTAAATTAAAAGTGTAATAAAAAAATAACTAAAGGTGCTAGACACATAAAAATTAGATGTACATGGTCAGGATTAGGTACTGAGTGATATACTAAAAAAAAGTTTTTTTGTTGGATCTGGCCACAGCATCTCACTAGGCTTCAGGACAGGACGGTGACTCTGCCGCTCCAAAACCTTCATTTAGTTTCTCTGGAATCATTGAGTGACTTGCTTGTTGCCCTCGATCCTTGTCCTGCTCTATACCCCACTGCGCCTTAAGCCTTAGCTCACGATCTGACGGGCGGACATTTCTTCTTCAGGATTTTCTCATAGATCAGACTTTGTGGTACCATCTGTGGTGTCCCGGTACCGCATCCTATGCGGTCCCTTTATGTGTATGGGTCCCCATAGCCAGAGTCCCTAGGACGTAGGGGTCCATGTTGTATAGTCTACCCCTTGTCACCTCTATTCCATCTAGTAAACCAGTAACTTATGCAAGGTTTATGTAAATATAGTTATATAAATGTAAATGAATAGTTAATTACCTGCGCGTAACGTACCAGGACCTGCGGGTCACGTGACTAGGTAAACTCTATGGTATTTCTGTTGAGGACCTGTGGAGGTCCCTATGACGTATGCAATCCCATCATTCTGTGTACGAGTGAATGACAGGTATTCGGACCAATCAGATTCACCCCGCCCATATAAGGGAGCGGCGGACATTATTCTCTCTCTTGTTCCTGGGCTGTCAACCGAGAAGGACCTGCGCAGCTATTCTCGCAGTGAGTTAGGCCTGAGCCTTGTGTCGACGGCTGATCAATGCTAAATCGAGAGTGTATCAATCCCCAGACACTCTGCAGCATCACCGGACCTAATCTAACCCCTAAATCTGGACAGATCTGCAATATCTACCCTAAATTCAGAGACTTTCTAAATACCTCAAGGTCCGCAACAACTGTCAGTCACTGAGCAATATAAGGACTGTTATATGAGACTGTTACTGTGCCTTGGATGTACCGTAAGCACTTAAGTAAAGTTGTTCAAGTTCAAGTTAAATCTCCTTGTGGACCTTCAGTCATTTCCTGCACCTATCGGTACTGGGAAGGGCGGCGATAGGCCGGAGAATTACCTCAGCATACTAGCCCTCAGCCTGGCGTCACAAACTATAGGGTTAACATTAACCCCTCATATACCGATACAACATCCTCACCACTATACACCCCCCAAGGGCTACCACACATCCATGATGTCCTATGAAGTCGTCCATTTTCTGCACCTGACCACCACACTACCACCGCCATGTCTGACTGGTGAACGTTGTCCTTATTGTAGATGTTTGTGTGAAGCTTCGGGGTCATCTCATCTAGATGTTTGGGTTTCTTTTGTTTGTTTTTTTGACAAATGCAAGACGAGCATTTATGTTTTGCGCCATTTTTCCCCCCAGGGTCTTTCTTGTGAAATCATATGCATTGACCTGACGCCTATGAGGTCTGTGGCTCTTCAGATGTTTGTCTGGTTCCTCAGTGACCTACTGGATTATTCGTTGATGGTCTTGGTGACATTTTGGTTGCCGGCCCCTCCTGGGAAGGTTTCCAGTGTTCCACGTCTTCTCCATTGGTGGATAATGATTCTCAGGATGGTTTGGTGGAGTCTTAGCTGGAGTTTTACAACCCTTTCCAGACCGGCAGATCTCAATGATTCAATGGCTGTATCTGTTGGATGATCCCTGACGATCGCACCGTCCTCTGCTGAACCCGTCAGATGCAGAACTGGATCCACAAGCTCCGGTTCACCAGAGCAGACAGGAGACAACTCATGTGTCCATCAGGTGCAGCCAAGGTTGAGACCCCCAGACCTGACCAGACCACCATCACCGACTACTGCAGTAAAAAGACCCCTGCTGCACAATACAGAATCCAGAGGCCTCCGGTAATACAGGGACCCTCAAACTTTTTACTCTACAGAGAAGAGGCCCCACATAACCATCCTGGCCTTATAAACCCCACATGACCATCTCGGACCCATAACCCCCACACATGACCATCCTGACCCCATAACCCCCCCACATGCCCATCTTGGACCCATAACCCCCACACATGACCATCCTGACCCCATAACCCCCCACATGACCATCCTGACCCCATAACCCCCCCCACACGACCATCCTGACCCCATAACCCCCCCCCCCCACATGACCATCCCGACCCCATAACCCCTACATGACCATCCCGGTCCCATAACCCCCACATGACTTTCCTGGCCCCATAACCCCCACATGACCGTCCCGGTCCCATAAGCCCCACATGATCATCCTGACCCCCCTAACCCCCACATGACCATCCCGGCCCCATAACCCCCACATGATCATCCCGACCCCATAACCCCCACATGACAATCCCGACCCCATAACCCCCACATAACCATCCCGGCCCCATAACCCCCACATGACCATCCTGACCCCATAACCCCCACATGACCATCCTGACCCCATAACCCCCACATGACCATCCTGGCCCCATAACCCCCACATGAATAGGATGGGATACAGCAGCTCAGAGGGCACTATCACATGATAGGATTAGATACACTGGCTCAGCAAAAGTATCACACATTATAGAATTAAATAAAGGGGCTTACAAGACAGTAGTACATGACAGGATGCAGTAAGATACAGCAGCTCAGCAGACAGTATCACACATGACAAGATTGGATACAACAGCTAAGGGGGCAGCATCACACATGACTACGGCTCAGGGGGCAGCGTCACACAACAGGCTTAGATACTACAGCTCAGCAAATAGTTTCACATTATTGGATTAGATACAGCAGCTCAGCAGACAGTATCACACATGATAAACAGATATATAGACTCTGCAGACAATATCACACACCATAGTCCTATATACAGCAGCTCAGCAGACAGTATAACCTATGAAAGGCTTAGATACAGCAGCTCAGCAGACAGTATAACCTATGAAAGGCTTAGATACAGCATCTCAGCAGAAAGTATAATCTATGATGGGCTTAGATACAGCAGCTCAGCAAACAGTGTCTCAATATAAGATTAGAAATCCAGTTCAGCAGACAGTATCACACCATAGGCTTGGATACACAGGCTTTGCAGACAGTATTACACAAGATAAGTTTAGATGCACAGGCTTAGCATACAGTATCACGTATTGTGGTGTCCCGGTACAGTATTGCATCCAGTACCTAGTGTAGAGGTCCCCAAAGTCAGAGTAACTACGTTCGGGTAGGGTTCCTCAGGTGGGACAGCCCCTAGTCGCCTCTCCTAAAGTCTAACTTTAATGTTGATAAATGTATATATTAATAATTATATATATTCTATAGGAATGTATAGTACATACCGTGTTCAGCGTCGCAGGACCTTCGGTCATGTGACCATGCTAGTAACCTCTATTGTATGTTGCAGGACCTTAGGAGGTACTTGGGTCACGTGTTACCCACAATTCTCTGTAATGGTGATTGACATCCGTTTGGACCAATTATAGTTAGTCCAGCCCCTGCCCATATAAGGAAGCTGCGTCCAATTATCGCTCTCTTGGGTGGATGCCGGACTAACAGGACGGTGCTACACAACTTTCAATGACACGCTAGGCCTCAAAACCTACGGCCTCAGCAGAACCAAAACCGTGAGTCTTATACTAATTCCTGCTAATACTAGTCTGACTACTGGACCGCAACTAATTCCCCTAAATCCAGTGGAGCAATGCAATATACTAGAAAGACTCTTAATGCTAAAGTCCCAACCATTGTCAATCTCCAAGGAAAAGCTGTTGTTATACGCAGAGACTGTTGTATTATTGAAGCTTGCAGAAAATCTTCAGTAAATGTTAATGCTGTTTCAGAAACTCTCGGGTTGTGGACAATCTATTCTTCTTATCTACCTCCCTATCGCTCTTGGGAAGGGTGGCTGTAGGAAAAGCGTTATTGAGGAACCCTCACCCTGGCGTCACGAATAGCAAGGGTTAATAAGCACCCTTTAATTGCTGCACAGCTACACTCTCCATACCCTACACCCCCCCAGGCTATCACAGTATGGTGACTTGGTAAGCTTAGATACAGCAGCACATTAGAAAGTATCACACATTATAGGATTTAATGTAGACTTAGTAGACAGAATCCCACATGACAGGCTTAGATACACAGACTTAGCAGACAGTATCACTCACGATAGTCCTAGATACCACAGCACAGCAGAGTATAACACACGACAGGCTTGTATACAGTAGCTCAGAAGATAGTATCACACACGATAGGCTTAGATACTGAAGCTCGCAGACAACGTCTTAATATAGGTTTATATATACAGCTCAGCAGAAGGCATTACAGGATAGGCTTAGATACAGCAGCTCAGCAGACAGTATCACACATGATAGGATTAGATACACAGGCTCAGCAGACAGTAGCACACATGACAGTGTGGTGAGGGCAGATGTTATTACCTTAGGGGTAGATGGCATTAACCCCTTGTGTTCGCGACGCCAGGGCGTGGTTATCTTCTACACCAACCGAGGTATGGGCGCTGGTTCCTGGGCCAGAAGCGGGGGAAATAATGACTCAAAGTTACATAACAATGGCAGCTTTACTGAGGCAGACAGGTGTTATAGTCTTTACCGGTCAGTTAGGCCCAAGGAGAAGACCAGTGACTTTAGGAGACTTGTGGGCTCGCTGGGACTTGTAGTGGACTTGGACTGAATAATGCTGTCCCTCGCTGACTTTAGGCTTCACCCCTGTGGTTGCTTACCAGGTTTTGACTTTCACCTTAAGGGGTACACGGTTGGTGGCTGCGTGGTTGGGCCTTGGTCTCCCTTAGGACCCAGACACTCTCAGGTCTTGACTGTACTGTACTCAGCAGAATCTCAACTACCCCTCCCTGGGTTTATAAGGGACCAATTTGGAGGGGGCCTATAGGTCACCACACAAGTCACCTGGTCACTGACAGCTTCCCTGGTCACATGACTTGGTAACAACATTTAAAGGGACATCAACATCAAAAAGACAAATGAATAAATAACATAAGGCACTGTTAACCATTTAGGGTTGGTGTAATGGAGGTGGACTCAGGGGGGCACTGAAATAGAGTCCGCCCCACAGGACAGAAAAGGGTACAGGAGGGCAACTCCTGTACTGGGCCACCGCAACAGGCTTAGATACACAGGCTCATCAGATGATACCACACATGACAGGCTTAGATACACAGGCTCATCAGATGATACCACACATAACAGGCTTAGATACACAGGCTCCTCAGACAGTATCACACGACAGGCTTAGATACACAGGCTCCTCAGACAGTATCACACATGATAGGCTTAGATACACAGGCTCAGCAGACGATACCACACATGACAGGCTTAGATACACAGGCTCCTCAGACAGTATCACACGACAGGCTTAGATACACAGGCTCCTCAGACAGTATCACACATGATAGGCTTAGATACACAGGCTCAGCAGACGATACCACACATGACAGGCTTAGATACACAGGCTCCTCAGACAGTATCACACATGACAGGCTTAGATACACAGGCTCCTCAGACAGTATCACACATGATAGGCTTAGATACACAGGCTCATCAGATGATACCACACATGACAGGCTTAGATACACAGGCTCCTCAGACAGTATCACACATGACAGGCTTAGATACACAGGCTCCTCAGACAGTATCACACATGATAGGCTTAGATACACAGGCTCATCAGATGATACCACACATGACAGGCTTAGATACACAGGCTCCTCAGACGGTATCACACATGACAGGCTTTGATACACAGGCTCCTCAGACAGTATCACACATGATAGGCTTAGATACACAGGCTCAGCAGACGATACCACACATGACAGGCTTAGATACACAGGCTCCTCAGACGGTATCACACATGACAGGCTTTGATACACAGGCTCCTCAGACAGTATCACACATGATAGGCTTAGATACACAGGCTCAGCAGACGATACCACACATGACAGGCTTAGATACACAGGCTCCTCAGACAGTATCACACGATAGGCTTAGATACACAGTCTCCTCAGACAGTATCACACATGACAGGCTTAGATACAGAGACCCAGCAGCCCGGGGTCCCTGGGGATTACATTTGTATCTTCTTTATCATCTGATCCGCAATCCATTTACTCGTCGCCCGAGGACCCAGAATCATATCTGTAAAAATCTCGTATCGCGTTTAGGCCGGAATTTGATAATGGATGAATCATCGCCCCCGGCGCTTCAATCGCCATCACACACGTAACTGGAGAAAAAGCGCCAGACATCATCGTCCCCTAATGTTGTCCTTTTCTCTGTTGCCTCCTCCTCAGCGAATATTCAAAATGCTAATTTTTACCTCGCATATCGGCATTTCGCGATTTCTTTATATACTTAGAATATAGTGATGTATTCGTAATGACGAATATTCTTTTATTTATTTTTAAGCGATTATTTATGCAAATATCAGCACTTCCAGACCGGACACTGATCCCTCCCTTCTTTTAGGTGAGATATAATTGCGCAGGAGCGCTATGCGAATTTCATTACGAATTGTCGCATAAAAAAAAAAACAAGAGAACGAATATAGCGAATATGCTAATTTCGCAAACATTCGCGAAATATTGCGAATTCGAACATGACCTCTGCCGCTCATCACTACTCCTCATCTAAAAAAGAGACGTGGCCGCCGCAACTGCAAGATGGCGCACAGGAGGCGTCACGAAACATCACGATTGGTGAATACAATGCCAGTGAAGACTGACACATCGCAGGGGTGTGGCCATCTTTGAACGAGGCCAAGAGGCGGAGCTTATAAACATTCATCCACGGTTTTTAGCCAGCCTTTGTTGTTGCTCAGCAGGTCACATGACAGGAAGTAGTTAATGCATTGAAAGAGGGGCTGAGGCTTTAACAAATATTTAAACGGGTACGCCACTGGAAAACATTTTTTTTTTTTTTTTTTAAATCAACTGGTGCCAGAAAGTTAAACAGATTTGTAAATTACTTCTATTAAAAATACTTAATCCTTCCAGTACTTATCAGCTGCTGTATGCTCCACAGGAAGCTGTTTAGTTATTTCCAGTCTGACCACAGCACTCTCTGCTGACACCTCTGTCCATTTTAGGAACTGTCCAGAGTAGGAGCAAATCCCCATAGCAAACCTCTCCTGCTCTGGACCGTTCCTGAAATGGACAGAGGTGTCAGCAGAGAGCACTGTGGTCAGACTGGAAATAAGTACACAACTTCCTGTGGAGCATATGTGGTAGGCCTCTGGGGTAGGGGTAGTATAGTCAGGGTATTGCTTGAGTATATCAGCGGTTAAGGTTAACCCTATGGTTTGTGATGCCAAGCTGAGGGCTAGTATGCTGAGGTAATTCTCCGGCCCATCGCCGCCCTTCCCAGTAACGATAGGTGCATGTGAATAATGACTGAAGGTCCACAAGGTAGTTGAACTAGAACTTGGATAAACTTTACTTAAAGACTTGCAGTACATCCAATGAACAGTAACAGTCTCAATAATACAGTCTCCGTACACCTCAGTGACTGACAGTTGTTGCGGACCTTGACTTTTTATATAAGTCTCATAAAATAGGGTAATTTGCGAAGATCCGTCCGGATTTAGGGGACAGATAAGGTCCGGTGATCTTGCAGAGTGCTTAGGGATTGATTACACTCACAGTTTTGTAAAGATCAGCCGTCGCCGCAAGGCTCGGGCCTAACTCACTGATGACAGTGTGGTAGCCCTTGGGGGGGGGTGCATGGTAGGGATGGTATGATGTTGGTATATGAGGGGTTAATATTAACCCCGTCACTCGTGACGCCAGGGTGCGGGCTGGTATGCTGAATCTATGTTCCGGCCTATCGCCGCCCTTCCCAGAAGCAATAGGTGCAATGAAATGACTGAAGGTTCACAAGCAGATTTAACTTGGACTTGAATAACTTTACTGCAGTGCTTGCAATATCCAATGCGTAGTAACAGTCTCATATAACAGTTCTTAGGTTGCTTAGCGAATGGCAGAAGTTGCGGACCTTGCATTAAACTTATAGTCTCTAAATTTAGGGAGTGACATGCAAATCCGTCCGGATTTAGGGGAAATATTGGGTCCGGTGATACTGCAGAGTGCTTAGGGGATGACACACTCTATAATTTAGATAATTCAGCCGTTGCCGCAAGGCTCAGGCCTAACTCACTGCGATTACTGCTATACTTGTCTTGCTTGCTTGCAATCCCAGGAACAAGAGAGAGATAAGATGGCCGCCGCTCCCTTATATGGGCAGGGGGCGTGGCGATTTTGATTGGTCCGAACGTCTGCCACTCACTTTACATGGTATCATGGGATTGCTTACATCACAGGATCTATATACATTGCAAAAACCCAAAATGAGGCTAGAGATACCAAAGTGAGGCCTGGAACGCATCCAGAATGAGGCTTGGAACGCATCACATGACCCGAAGGCCCTGCGACACCATGGAAACAAGTAATTAACCATTTATATGCAGAAATAATACTCTATACATTATTCTATGGATAAATTAGGAATCTATACACTATAATAGAGGCGACTAGGGGCGGACTGACTAACAGATATTACTAAGTCCTAGGGACTCTGGCTACGGGGACCCATAGATAAATAAGTACCATATGAAATGCGGTACTGGGACACCACAAACCCCCTTACTAAACATAAGTCGGCCTCGACGTCTGTCCCCTGAGACAGAGGGACTAGGACGAGAATTAGAACAGGATGCTATAGAACAGGATGATTTATATTTAAGCTAGCCATCCTACTTAGACATTTGAATACTATCTAGACATTTGAATGCTATCTAGACATTTGAATGCTATCTAGACACTTGAATGCTATCTAGACATTTGAATGCTATCTAGACACTTAAAGGAGCTATCTATACTTTAGTTTCTAGCTTCCTTTATAACTTTATAAAACTTATAAAAAAAAATTTAAGCTTACTAGACATTAGTTCAGCTCTCTATACTGTTAGCTTCAAGCTGACTAGACATGTTGTTATCTCACACATTTTATGCCAACAATAAGTTACCTGTTAGTTTGTACACGAAAGGAATACTGGCTAGCCCTAAGCTTGGTCACAGTAAGGGTGGCTGCTAGGGTCTATCGACTACACGCTACTTACCCCTAGAGCACTTCTCAAACAACTGAATAGGTTATTCTGAAAATTACGTGTTTACTTTTGTACTAGCAAGAGCATCCACTGGCCAGGCAGAGCATCTCACACATGCAATGAATAAAGAAAAGAAGAAGTGTACCTAACAGTGGCAGGAATTGGGTATCAAGGTGCTACAATTCCTTAAGTGTTTTCTTATGTGAGATATTTATTTGTTTTTGTGTATGTACTAGAGAAATTTTGAGATAGTACATTAAGTGAGTAATGTAGGGTACTGATATGTAATTGGCAGAGCATTGAAGTGTGTTATGAGAGGTACCATGTGTGCAGGTACTAAATGTGAGTCCTGGTACCTGATGGGTAGTTTGCCCTGTGTAGTCCTTTGAGACCGCCGCAACACCACCTCCGAGTCATCAGGAGTTCCTTCACTTGAGGATTCTTCAAGAGCTTCAGTCCCCGAGGGACCAGCTGGAGGGCTGGAAACGGAAGCAACTTCTTCGGTAGAACTGAGGGGCTCTCTCAAGACAGATGGACTGGTGGCTTCAATATCCGGAGCAGTCACAAGAACAGGACTGAGATTGGGTGTAGCAACCAATGGTGGTTGACATGGGGCAACAGCTACTGGCAACTGATTGGTTGGTGGGACCAGGGTCGGCTGACTGGATGGAGCTGGGAATGGTATGCCCCAATACATGGTAGGCTGCTGAGATGGGAACAAAGGAACGTCCATAGTGGAATGAATTCCTTCTCCCGGCACATACTCTCTCACAGGCCTTGTCAGAGGGGGAGTAGAAATAGCAGGTGGATCAGGAGGAATAGGAGGCGATGGGCCAAGCGTATCTTCTTTCCGGCACACTTTTATCCTATTCCGGTGAACCACCTGTGGCTCGAACCCATCTTTTTGTATCTCATATACGTCCGTTTCGGGGTAAGGAACTGCAGTGATGGTGTATGGCTCCGTTTCCCACAAGGAGTCCAATTTATGGGTTCTAGGAAATTTTCTGAGCCAGACTTTATCTCCAAGCTGCCAGGGCTGAGCCGAAGCATGTCGATTATAGTCTTTCTGTTGGCGCTCATGAACTTCACCCATTTTCTTCTCAACGATGTCCTTGGCTTCCTCAATTCTTCGTCGATGCTCTGACACCCAACCTTGGGAAGCCTGAGGAGAATTGTTGAAAGGTGCCTGTAGCCCAAAGGTCCGATCCTTTGGCAATTGGCCGTGTCGGTCCATCATCAAGAAAAAGGGTGTATACTCCGTAGAGCAGTGAACAGTGTTGTTGTAGATTTCCAGGAGTTCTGGCAGCAGCTGAGGCCACTCTTCGTGTTTTGAGACAGAGGCAGCTCTGAGCATCTGGATGAACACTTGATTGATCCTCCAGCTGATAAGTACTGGAAGGATTAAGAATTTTTAATAGAAGTAATTTACAAATCTGTATAACTTTCTGGCACCAGTTGATAAAAAAAAAAAAAAAAAAAAATGTTTTCAAGTGGAGTACCCCTTTAACCTGTTCAGGACCCGGGCATATGCATACGCCCTGCATCCCGAGTCCTTACGCCCGTGGGAATTCCGGTCCCCGACGCTAGTCGGTTGGGGACTGGACCGGTATGCATGCTGAAATCATTTAGCAGGCACCCCGGCACCCCGCCCCCCCCCCCCCCCCCCCCATGTCGGCGATCGCATAAAATTGCATGTCAATTCAGACATGCGATTTTCTGCTATTCCGGGCTGATCGGTCAACCCCCCCCCCCCCCATTCTGTCCACCCCTGGATGCTGAGGGGAACACGGACAGCCGTTGGCTGTCCGGGCATGCTGGGAGTTGTAGTTTTGCAACAGCTGGAGGCACACTGTTTGAAAAACACTGGATTAGGCCAAATTGCATGCCTGCTAACTGTGAAGGGGCATGTACCATAAAGACAGACCATGTGGCTCTGCTAAGGGGCCCCAGCCCTGGTTGATGCCTTGGGGAACCTGGAAATAAAGGAACAGGGGTATTGGCCAGTTATACAGGATTATTCCAGAAACAGCGCCACCCCTGTCCTCAGGTTGTGCGTGGTATTACGGCTCAGTTCCATAGCAGTGAACAGAACAGCCTTGTGATACCACACACAACCTGAGGACAGGTGTGGCGCTGTTTTTGGAAAATAGAAGCCATGTTTTTTATTTTTATTTTATTTTAACCATGCAAAATCAGATGATCTAATACTACAGCGCCCCCTTTCCTCATTGTCCAGCTCTGCCCCAAAAACATTGTAATATACTTATATCCCATAAGATTAAGAGGGTATGGAGGAGGGGGGGGGGGGGTCACTGACAAAAAATGCTTTTTATTCTTAGATTTGCAGAGAATTGTGATCCTGTAAGGAGCCGATTGTCTAGAAGGTCCCTGGCAGAGCTGAGTGTGAGTCATCGCCGGCCGTGCGTCACTACTGAGCAAACACCGAGACGTGAGAGCCGCAGCCAACGCTGGAGACAACTTCCTCATCATCCACTGCTGGAGGGTGACCGATGGTTAACCTGGATCTGACAATATCATATATAAGGAGAATAATACAGGATATAACTCAGGATCAGTACAGGATAAGTAATGTAATGTATGTACACAGTGACCTCACCAGCAGAATAGTGAGTACAGCTCTGGAGTATAATACAGGATATAACTCAGGATCAGTACAGGATAAGTAATGTAATGTATGTACACAGTGACCTCACCAGCAGAATAGTGAGTACAGCTCTGGAGTATAATACAGGATATAACTCAGGATCAGTACAGGATAAGTAATGTATGTACACAGTGACCTCACCAGCAGAATAGTGAGTACAGCTCTGGAGTATAATACAGGATATAACTCAGGATCAGTACAGGATAAGTAATGTAATGTATGTACACAGTGACCTCACCAGCAGAATAGTGAGTACAGCTCTGGAGTATAATACAGGATATAACTCAGGATCAGTACAGGATAAGTAATGTAATGTATGTACACAGTGACCTCACCAGCAGAATAGTGAGTACAGCTCTGGAGTATAATACAGGATATAACTCAGGATCAGTACAGGATAAGTAATGTAATGTATGTACACAGTGACCTCACCAGCAGAATAGTGAGTACAGCTCTGGAGTATAATAAAGGATATATCTCAGGATCAGTACAGGATAAGTAATGTAAAGTATATACACAGTGACCTCACCAGCAGAATAGTGAGTACAGCTCTGGAGTATAATACAGGATATAACTCAGGATCAGTACAGGATAAGTAATGTAATGTATGTACACAGTGATCTCACCAACAGAATAGTGAGTACAGCTCTGGAGTATAATACAGGATATAACTCAGGATCAGTACAGGATAAGTAATGTAATGTATGTACACAGTGATCTCACCAACAGAATAGTGAGTACAGCTCTGGAGTATAATACAGGATATAACTCAGGATCAGTACAGGATAAGTAATGTAATGTATGTACACAGTGACCTCACCAGCAGAATAGTGAGTACAGCTCTGGAGTATAATAAAGGATATATCTCAGAATCAGTACAGGATAAGTAATGTAAAGTATATACACAGTGACCTCACCAGCAGAATAGTGAGTACAGCTCTGGAGTATAATACAGGATATAACTCAGGATCAGTACAGGATAAGTAATGTAATGTATGTACACAGTGATCTCACCAACAGAATAGTGAGTACAGCTCTGGAGTATAATACAGGATATAACTCAGGATCAGTACAGGATAAGTAATGTAATGTATGTACACAGTGATCTCACCAGCAGAATAGTGAGTACAGCTCTGGGGTATAATACAGGATATAACTCAGGATCAGTACAGGATAAGTAATGTATGTACACAGTGACCTCACCAGCAGAATAGTGAGTACAGCTCTGGAGAGAGGTTGGGTGTGTCTGAGCTCCTGTTACTTCCAGACTCTTCCAGTGAAGCAGTGATTTCCATCCGCCCCTCCCCAGGTGTGTGGCAGATACCTGGGTAGAGGGTTTTCCTGCTATGGAGCCCCAGGAGGCTTCACCTTGCACTCCCCGTACCCGGCCGGCGGTGGATGCAAAGGAAAATGCGACGGCCAGCAGCCAGGATGGGGTGAGACGATCCACCAGGGCCCATCGCCATGTGGGGCCCCCTCCCCCATCCCCAGCTGGGAGCTGCAAGGCTTCCAGCAAAAGTTCCTCTGGGAAAAGAAGCTCATCCAGGCAGAGGAGTGGAGTGAAGGCTTCTACCTCAGGCTCCTCAGAACCCCAGCAATGGGGGGTAAAGGGGCCAAGGGAATCCCTGGAGACTTTCGGATCTAGAATCCAGGCAAAGATGGCCCAATATGAACAGCTTGGGAAACAGCTACGAGGTCTAAGAGAAGACATAAAGTTTGCAACTTACCAGGCGGATACAGCAGCCAAGGGCAAGAGAGCAGCGTTCACTGCAAAGGTGAGAGCACTAAAGAAAGAGGTGGAGGAGATTGTTCAGCTGAGAGCAGACATTGTGGCTGGAGCCGGCTTCTTCAGTGAGAAGATTCTTAATGAAGAGAGGTTCCCCAAAAAGGGGGTCTCCAGAGGTGCAGAAAAAGAAAGTCACCAAGATGAGAGTGAGGAGGAGGAGGAGATGGAGGAAGGTGAGGAGGGGGATGTGAGTGAGGGGGATATGGACACGGGTTCTGTTTGTACCACCACCACTGTTACCCCAGACCCCCCACTTACCCTCAGTGCGGACTATATAAACCCAGCTCAGGTGGCCTTACCTCCCTCCAGTGAGGATGATGAGGATGGCAGTTACTGTAGTGATTGCAGCGGCTCGGCAGATGGGGGTCTCCTGCGTGCGATTGTTATGCAGGAGTCCCCCACTCGTCTAGAAAATTTTTCTTTCGGGGATGATTTGGGCCCAGAGGAGAAGAAAAAAGCGAAGGGCAAGAAGAGGAAGAAGACACAGGCAGTGAAGTTTGTCTTCTCTCCCTTCCAGTAGCCTGGGTCGGCTGAAAAGTCGGTTGAGGGTGCTGGGTCCCCCAATCTGCCAGACCCCGTTTCTGTAGTGGAGCGGGGCCAGCATGGGGGATACAGTAGTGCACCCAAAATGGCCGCGGGTGCTATAGAAAAGAAAGGGCACCTTCCTGTGAGGGTGTCCAGGCACCAGAAAATAGCGGCAGATTTACCAATTTGGGGGGCGGTCCCCCGATTGAAGCTGGCAGTATAGGTCCTGGCACTGCGGGGCACTCCCCTGTGAGGGGGGGGAGTGTCCGGGTGCCGGACCTTGTTGGTTCAGGGGGCGGTCCCCTAGGTTACACAGTTGGTACCAGTTCTGGCGCGTCGGGACTCTCCCCTGTGAGCCCGTCAGCTGCAGTAAGCGGGGCAGGAGTGCATCCGGTGGGACAGCTCCCGCCAAAATCTATGGCGCTGTGCGAGGGGGCGGAGCCTGTGTCTGTGCCCCAGAAGACTGAACGGAGGAGCTGTGCAGCGCTGATCCTTAAGCCAGCAACCCTTGTACACGGAGCAATAGATCAAGCCAGCCCGGCCTCTAATACATCAAGGGACAGTGTAGGCAAGAGTGAAAGTGAGGGGAAAAATGTGACTAAAAATGGTAATGTGCAGAATGTGAGTTATAGTGTGCATGGGAGGAGTTGTGGTAGCAGTGTGGATGAGGGGGGAACTTGTGGGGTGCAAGAGAGGGGTGCAAGTGGAGTGCAAGAGAGGGGTGCAAGTGGAGTGCAAGAGAGGGGTGCAAGTGGAGTGCAAGAGAGGGGTGCAAGTGGAGCGCAAGAAAGGGGTGCAAGTGGAGTGCAAGAGAGGGGTGCAAGTGGAATGCCAGAGAGAGGATTGGTGGCAGACACCTCTGTTAAGAATAAGGGTGCTGGTTTGGGGTCTGGATCAGGTTCTGGTTCGACTGCCCCCCCGGTAGTGGCTGCTTCTCCCAGAAGCTATGCCAGCGTCACTGCCGGGGGATCAGGGGGATCCCCATCTCCATCTGGCTCTGGTGGTCACTTGCAACAGCGCCTCCTGGAGGCTCTACGTAGGGGAGACAGGTCAATCCATGTAGAGGGGAGGGGTGAGGTTGACCTGTCTTTTTGGATAGAAAGACATGGCTTAGGCGCATTCCGAGAACATAATGGGGAGGTGGTCTGGTCCCTCCCGACATCCGGGCAGGAAAGTGGCCGTAGGAATGTGGTCCGTTTAGTGTGGAGGGGCGAAGATGCGTGTCCGCCACGGGGTAAGGTGGTTGAGCTCCTCCTCCAAATGGAATTCAGGGCAAGTGACATCTTTGCCCTGATCCACCCCTACGGTACTTCTGAGTTTGACATCAGCTTTGTTCGGCCGGAGGGTCTTGAACTCTTCTGGTCGAACTATGAGGTGGTGAAAAACGAGCCCGGCTGGCGGGATTTTGCCGTAAAGGCGATATCCCGTCAGAATCTGGCCAAGAAAGTGACCGTATTGACACGTAACGAGTCACTATCTTGCTATGACATCATGACCTGGCTCAGCAGATATGGGGATGTGACGGACATGCCAAAAAAGAATTATGACGAACATGGGATCTGGTCTGGGGCCTGGACGTTTTCCGTCAAACTGAAGCGTTCGGGGAGCACTGTTGCCCACATCCCATCAGCTGCTTTTCTTGGGAGAGACAGAATCCAAATTTTCTACCAGGGGCAGCCCAAGGTCTGTCACAGGTGTGGCAGCCCCACTCACTTTAGCGCAGCCTGTACCGTGCAGGTCTGTGCACTGTGCGGTGGGGTAGGTCATCTTGCCGCATCCTGTAGACAGATCCGGTGTCATCTGTGTGGTGTCTTAGGACACCCTTTCAGCCGTTGTCCTAGCGCCTTTGCCCGTGCGACGGTCACCTTGGCTGGAGACAGCAGTAACGTTGCCTCAGCTGGGGAGGGCACGAGTGCGGGTGAAGGTGCAACAGGGTCAGTGAAGAGGAAAAGTCCCACCAAGCTGAGGCGGGAGGCTAATCGCAGAAGGAGCAGGGAGCTGGAGAGTTCCCATGTGGCAGGGGTAGCTTCTGACCCTGCTCCAGAGGTTAGTCCTGAAACTGCTGAGGCCCTGGGGGAGAATGTGCTGGATGAGGAAGTGGGGAGAATCTGTAGAGAAGAGGGCAGCAAGGCCGATCTTTCCGATTCCTCCCACTGTGAATGTGTGGATGAGGAGGGTGAAGAGAGGCCAAAAAAGAAGGGCAGTAAAGGGAGAAAGAAGAGGTCAGAGCCCTCTAGTCCCCGTGCTACGGACCAGGTCCCAAGCGGAAGCTTACCTGCCCCCCCCCTCTGATTGATCTGTCTAACCGGTACTCTGTCCTTGAAGACATCTCCTCCCCCTCCATGGAGGGGGGGGGTCAAGGATGGGGTGCCTGAAGTGGGGGAGCCTCCAGGGGGAACTGGGCCCTGTCCACATGGGGCAATTTCATCAGGGGATGGGGCCAAACCAGAGCCAGGCGAAGATGGCGATTAAAAAATGGACGAGTCTGAGTCCAAAAAAAGGTTTAAAGAGAAAGAAGCCTCCTCTCCCGGGGATGAGGGGGTAAAGAAAAAACAGAAATGAGGGGGTTAGGGCTATCTAACTCAATCACCCATGATGGCGGCACTCACCCCATTGACGCTGGCATCTATTAACTGTGCCAGCATAAAGTCTGATACGGCTAGATTCGCAGCCTTTGATTTTCTCGGCCGTGTTGATGCCGACATTTTCTTTTTACAGGAGACCAGGTTGTCAGATCTAGCCTCCCTGGTAAAAGCCAGGAGAGAGTGGAGGCGCGGCCCCTCCCACTGGTTTCTTACGGCTGAGCCATATAGTGGGGTGGCGGTCCTTTTTACCGCTCCTGTTGAATGCAGACGGGTTATTGAGTTAGAAATGGGGAGGTGCCTGATCTTAGATGTCCTCATGAAGGGGCAAGAGCTCCGGCTTATTAACATCTACGCCCCACAAACCAAGTGGGGCCGCAAAGATCTCTTTATGAGGATTAAGCCCTTTCTTTTTACAAGCCGACAGGTGATCTTTGGAGGGGACTTCAATAATGTCACTAGGTCCCTAGATAGGAGAGGCTCCAATGCTCGGTTGGCTTATGATAGCATAGCTCTCAATAGTATAGTTAGGGAAGCTCGCCTAGAGGACGCCCACATCCGGAGCCCCTCAGGCCACGCGGGTTTCACCTATCATCGAGGTAGCTGCAGGTCTAGAATAGACAGGTTTTATTTAAAGGAGGAAGCCGTCTCTTCCGCAGTGTCCGTGGTTGAGGTGGAATTCTCCGATCACTGTATGATTTTGTTTTCCCTGAATGTTTCAGAGACCCCCCGGATGGGTAAAGGTTATTGGAAGCTGAATTCGTCCCTCCTGGAGGAAGCGGAGATAAGACAGTCCTTTGAGGATTTTCTTCAGAGTCAGGTACCTTTACTGGGCCTTTGTAGTAGTAAGTCAGAGTGGTGGGAGATATTCAAGAAGCGGGTTGCGGGGTTCTTCCGCCAGCTCTCGAACCTCAGGTCCCTGAATAGGTACCACCTGTATCGGGGTCTGAGGAGGAAACTCGAGCTCCTTGTCTCGACTGGAGGTAGCCGGGAGGATATCTCCAGAGTGAAGTCCTTGCTGATGAGGTGTCAGTACGATAGGCACGCATCTTTGGTTTTTGAGAGGGATTTCGGGAAGTACCGCTCGCCCGACCCTTACAGAAACTGTAAGATGTCAGTGAGTAGTAAAGTCATTTCAGGACTGATTGATAGTACGGGATCTCTGAATCGGTCCAGATCAGGGATCCTGGAGGTCGTCAGATCCTTCTACTCACACCTCTTGGGGAGGAAGGATCTAGATCGGGACAAGATGTCGGCTTTCCTGGCTGAAACCATTCCTGAGCCAGGGGTAGACCCCTCTCTTGATGTTTTGGCAGAAGAAATCAGGGAAGAGGAAGTGAGACTGGCGATCGAGGGGCTTGCCCCCAAGAAGTCACCAGGTCCGGATGGCTTAACATCCGAGTGGTACAAGACCTTTAAGGAGTCTTTAGCTCCCCTCTTGACTGAGGTATTCAATGAGTGTCTCTCCTCGGGCACTCTGCCGAAGTCAATGAGGAGGTCAGCCCTGATTCTTCTCTCAAAGGGTAAAGATCCCAGCCGTATTGAGAATTGGAGGCCCATAGCTCTTCTCAATACGGACAGGAAGCTTCTGGCCAAGATACTGTTTAATCGGCTGGTGAAGTTTGCACCCCGGCTCCTTTCGGGGGCCCAGCACTGCTCTGTTCCAGGCCGAAGCACCTTAAGTGCTGTTCTCGGTGTCCGGGAGGCAGTGGAGCGGAGTAGTGCAGGTCTCTGGAAGGGGTACTTGCTGTCCCTGGATCAGGCCAAAGCATTTGATCGGGTGAACCACGAGTACCTCTGGTCCGTCCTCCTGAGATATGGCTTACCGTGTGCTTTTATTAATTGGCTTAAGACCTTATATGCAGGGGCAGAGAGTTTCCCGCTGGTGAACGGTTGGTCTGGCCGCTCTTTTGAGGTGGGGTCTGGAGTCCGTCAGGGTTGTCCTTTGAGCCCGCTTTTATACGTGTTCGCAATCGATCCCTTCGTCCGGAGGGTAGATTGTGGGCCGTTGGCGGGAGTCGGGATGAGTCTGGCGGAGCTGGATGTTGCCCAGAGAGTGGTGGCGTATGCTGAGGATGTCACCATTTTCGTGTCCTCGAGAGAGGAGGTCGATGTGGTGATGTCGGAGGTGGAACGCTACTCGGAGGCATCCGGGTCTAAGATCAACCGGGATAAGTGTGAAAGTCTCTGGCTGGGAGGGGGAGATCCCACTTTTGATCTCCCGGACACCCTCCCAGGGCCCCAAGACTCAGCAAAAATTCTGGGCATCACATTCGGCCAGGATGATTATCCCATCAAAAACTGGGACGGTAAGCTCCAGGATGCCACTCAGAAGGTGAACCAGTGGAAGGGTTGGTCTATGACCCTCAGGGAAAGGGTACACCTCATCAAATCGTACCTGCTCCCCTTGTTTATCTACCTGGGCAGTGTATGTATCTTACCAGAGGCTTACTACACTAGGGTCTACAGCCTGTTTTTCCAACTGTTATGGGGGAACAGGATGAACCTAGTCAAGAGGGAGGTTACGTACCGCACAAGGAGACTAGGGGGTTTATCTATGGTAAACCCTGTGGTGTTCTTAACAAACACCTTCTTGAAAGCTAACATCACAAACCTCTGGTCAGAGAGGGCTCCTCCGTGGGTAATCTCCTGCAGGAAGTGGTTTCGGCCTTTCTTCCAGGAATGGGAGACAGGAGGGCAAGTGAAGGACCTCCGTACGCCCCATGGATATCTTCCGGCTTACGCTACCCCGACTCTGAAGGCGATACGTCGGTGGGGTCTGGGAGTGTGGGAGATCAGGACCCAGTCAAGGCAGTTCCTTGACAAACGGGTTCTGTTGACCCACTTCCAGAAGCCTCTGGCGCTCAGGGACTGCCCAGGTCGGGATCTGAGGGTGGGGTTGTATCTTTTAAACATGAAAAGGATCCCCCAGAAGTTTTGGGACTTGGCCTGGCGCTGCTTTCAGGGGAAGCTATATGTGAGGGACAACCTGATGACTCTGATGACCGGGGATGTCCCCGAGAAGAGTGCGGGGACATGCTGGAAAGCATGGACCATTTCCTGCTTCATTGTCCCTTTAATATAAGGGTCTACAACCGGGTGGGCGCTTCCATCGGCTGGAGTCAACTTGCCGGCCTTACCTATCCAGAGTGGGCTTATGGGGCATTCAGGAACCTGGGTGGCCGAGATCGGGGCACTTTGTTTTTAGTCAGCTTAGTGGTTAGGTACTACACGTGGAATGCACGGTGTTTAGTGTCTAATCAGCGCAAAGTCCTCTCCGAGGTGGAGGTCTGTAGGAACATCACCGGTGACCTCGGGAAGATCAGGTCTTTGGAGTATGGCAGTCTTGGTACCAGTAGGGCTTCTCTCCTATGGAGAGGGTTTTCTTTTGATGTGCCCTAGGTACTAGACCTTTTGGGTAGAGTACCCTTGTTTTTGTTAGGGACAGTGATGCAGGGACAGGGTTAGGGTGATAGTAGGGTCAGTTTATCTTTAGGGATAATGGTAGGGTGAGAGGTAGGGTGCAGTTAGGGAAAGAATATACATTTTGTATGTATCAGGATTGCCATCCTTCTTCCTGGTGGTGGGCTAATCATGTGCACCATAGCTTTTTGTTTTGTTTTCAGATGCTATGGTTATGAAGGGCTTACAGGCACCGAACTTGGGCCTAAAGTGGGTTGTATTGTTTGCTTATGTATGTTAAAGCTGGTTATGGTTAAGTTGGTTGGGAGGAGTTCTAGGTTGGGAGGGTATATTTGTGGGTGGTGGTTGTCTTTTCTTTTGGTGGACCTGGCATGGGTCAGTTGTGGACTGGACATTGAGGACTATGAACTGTATGGAAAAAACTCTGACCCATATACAGGAGGGCGGGTGGTGTGGGTGAAGGGTCAGTTTAGTGTAGAATGTTCTTTTATATTTGTAGGTGTATATAGTTTGTGTATAGTATTGTACATAGTAGTGTATATAGTTAGTTATGTATATAGTATGTATAATGTATGTAATATTATATTTAAAAAAAAAAAAAAAAAAAATTATTTTTGTAATTTTTTTTTATTTTATTTATTTTTTATTTTTATTTATTTATTTATTTTTTTTTTTAAGTATATAGTATTTATAGTAGAGATAGACATGGCAGTCGAACCAGTTTTGTTTTTGTAGTAATGTTTCTTTAGTATCCCGTTGTGGATTTATTTTCTTTGGTTTATATATGTAGTATGTAGTAAAGATGTGTGTAAGCATGTGTGTATTGTGTTTTCTGAGATATTTTCCCGAGTTTGGGTATTTTGAGTTGAATTTAATTTATTTATTTATTTTTGGTTTCTTGGTTAAATGTAGTTAATATATGGATATATATGTGTGCATGTGTGAGTGTGATATAGTGTTATTATTATTATTATTATTATTATTTAAAAAAAAAACATGGTGTGCAGTGTGAGTGCTTGTTGTGTTTTCTATGTATGATTTTTCCCGAGTTTGGGTGTTTTTGAGTTAAAGCGAAATAGTGCTATTTTTATGTTTCTTATGAGTGTGTTGTTTGGCTATGAAAGGTGTAGTTATAATATTTCTAGTTCTAGTAGGAAAGCTGGGCTGGCCGGTTAGGCAGGATTTTTGTTCTTTTATTTAAATGTAAAGTTTGGGTTTATGTTATTTCATGTTGTTGTTTTCCGTTATGGCAAAGTTGTGCTGGTTTATGTTTTGTTATGATTTATATTTTTCTAATAAAAGATTTACAGGATATAACTCAGGATCAGTACAGGATAAGTAATGTAATGTATGTACACAGTGACCTCACCAGCAGAATAGTGAGTACACCTCTGGGGTATAATACAGGATATAACTCAGGATCAGTACAGGATAAGTAATGTAATGTATGTACACAGTGACCTCACCAGCAGAATAGTGAGTACAGCTCTGGAGTATAATACAGGATATAACTCAGGATCAGTACAGGATAAGTAATGTAATGTATGTACACAGTGACCTCACCAGCAGAATAGTGAGTACAGCTCTGGAGTATAATACAGGATATAACTCAGGATCAGTACAGGATAAGTAATGTAATGTATGTACACAGTGACCTCACCAGCAGAATAGTGAGTACAGCTCTGGGGTATAATACAGGATATAACTCAGGATCAGTACAGGATAAATAATGTATGTACACAGTGACCTCACCAGCAGAATAGTGAGTACAGCTCTGGAGTATAATAAAGAATATAACTCAGGATCAGTACAGGATAAGTAATGTAATGTATGTACACAGTGACCTCACCAGCAGAATAGTGAGTACAGCTCTGGAGTATAATACAGGATAAGTAATGTATGTAACACAGTGATCCCAGGTTTTATCATTTGCTCTATAATGGTGCGTTCCCACAGGCCGTATACGCTGCGTAATCCTTGCTCACTATATGCACAGGGCTTTCTGGCAGCAGCCCTATGTGTGTAGTGAGATTTGGAGGCGGAGCCGTGTGCCGGCGTGACTGAGACTCGTGGCTCCGCCTCCAAAACTTACCACACACATAGAGCTGCCGCTGCAAAGCCCTGTGTGTATAGTGAGCAAGGAATACGCAGCCTATTTCTCGCCGCTGCCGTAAATTTTGCGCAGTGGGAACGCACCCTAAATAAACATCCTTTCGAAACAAGCAGTGCTCCTCCCCCCTACAATATTTACTACACATGACACTTTGGTTTTGTTATTGAAACCTTTAATTTAAAAATAACAAAAACAAATAAATAAATGAACAGAAGCATAAAAATTGGAATTCTAAGGAGTAAAAAACATTATAAACAAGAGTCCACAAACTCGTCTGAATGCCGGCACAATAATCCATAATACGAGAGACTCGATGATGGGGGAGGGGAGAGTGAGCGCAACGTTTAAGATTGGATTAGAAAAAAAAAAAAGTTTAAAAATCTTTTTTTTTTTTTTTTTTAAACGATTCTTTTACCCCCCACAAGCCAGAATACACAGCACCAGGTTTTGTTATGGCCAGTGAGGAACAGAATCGGATTACGGCTCACCGTCATTATGGCGGATATTTGGGATGAATTTTTCCTCCTCCCGGATGAGAAGACTTTGGCCACATCTCCTGCATTTCATATATTTCCTTCCGTAGTTTCTCATCACAAAATAAAATTAAAATAAGAAAACAAAAAAAAACAAAAAACTAACTTAATTTTTATTGTTTCAGACAAGGTTTAAAAATAGACAAAAAAATAAAATAAAACTAAAAGATGTAGAAAAACGAGACTTTACAAATGTACAACGTTCTTTACAATACAAAAACAACTACAGCTCATTGCATATAAATAGAACATTTGGTGCGGCCAACATGGCCATAAAAAAATCCCTGAATTATTGATAAGAACCTGAGACAGCGAGAACGTACAGCCGAGACCCCCAAAAATGGCGCTGCGGAGGGCCAACCCAGGCGATGGCGCTGCGTGTACTAGACCGGTGTCCGGAGCCGAGCGGAGCCTACAGGGAGCACCGCATATGCGCCAATACTGTGGCCAAATAGGGGAAACCGTGCAGCCCCCCAAAACCTACTCTACCCCCCCATTATAATGTCCCGATACTAAAAACCATGGTTCTTGCTCTACAGACGATTATTAACAGAAGCCACGACATATCACAATGGGAGCCTCACTGTACACGACCGAACCGCGCTGTAAGACTAAGGACGAGAGCCAGAGACCGCGCCAAATTCATCAATGATACAAGGAGGAGAAAATAATACTAGGAAACACAGGGCAGCAGAGTGGGGTGAAGGAGTGTCCCCCCTGTGCCTGCTCAGTACATAATCATCTCTATTGCTCCCTTTTTTTGTTTGCTTTTCTATGCCATCTGCTGAGAGGCAGTCTACTGTACAGCAGAGGGTACATCTGTGCAGCATAGAGAGGCAGTCTACTGTACAGCAGAGGGTACATCTGTGCAGCATAGAGAGGCAGTCTACTGTACAGCAGAGGGTACATCTGTGCAGCATAGAGAGGCAGTCTACTGTACAGCAGAGGGTACATCTGTGCAGCATAGAGAGGCAGTCTACTGTACAGCAGAGGGTACATCTGTGCAGCATAGAGAGGCATTCTACTGTACAGCAGAGGGTACATCTGTGCAGCATAGAGAGGCAGTCTACTGTACAGCAGAGGGTACATCTGTGCAGCATAGAGAGGCAGTCTACTGTACAGCAGAGGGTACATCTGTGCAGCATAGAGAGGCAGTCTACTGTACAGCAGAGGGTACATCTGTGCAGCATAGAGAGGCAGTCTACTGTACAGCAGAGGGTACATCTGTGCAGCATAGAGAGGCATTCTACTGTACAGCAGAGGGTACATCTGTGCAGCATAGAGAGGCAGTCTACTGTACAGCAGAGGGTACATCTGTGCAGCATAGAGAGGCAGTCTACTGTACAGCAGAGGGTACATCTGTGCAGCATAGAGAGGCAGTCTCCTGTACAGCAGAGGGTACATCTGTGCAGCATAGAGAGGCAGTCTCCTGTACAGCAGAGGGTACATCTGTGCAGCATAGAGTGGGGCAGTCTACTGTACAGCAGAGGGTACATCTGTGCAGCATAGAGTGGGGCAGTCTACTGTACAGCAGAGGGTACATCTGTGCAGCATAGAGAGGCAGTCTACTGTACAGCAGAGGGTACATCTGTGCAGCATAGAGAGGCAGTCTACTGTACAGCAGAGGGTACATCTGTGCAGCATAGAGAGGCAGTCTACTGTACAGCAGAGGGTACATCTGTGCAGCATAGAGAGGCAGTCTACTGTACAGCAGAGGGTACATCTGTGCAGCATAGAGTGGGGCAATCTACTGTACAGCAGAGGGTACATCTGTGCAGCATAGAGAGGCATTCTACTGTACAGCAGAGGGTACATCTGTGCAGCATAGAGAGGCAGTCTACTGTACAGCAGAGGGTACATCTGTGCAGCATAGAGAGGCAGTCTACTGTACAGCAGAGGGTACATCTGTGCAGCATAGAGAGGCAGTCTACTGTACAGCAGAGGGTACATCTGTGCAGCATAGAGAGGCAGTCTACTGTACAGCAGAGGGTACATCTGTGCAGCATAGAGGCATTCTACTGTACAGCAGAGGGTACATCTGTGCAGCATAGAGAGGCAGTCTACTGTACAGCAGAGGGTACATCTGTGCAGCATAGAGAGGCAGTCTACTGTACAGCAGAGGGTACATCTGTGCAGCATAGAGAGGCAGTCTACTGTACAGCAGAGGGTACATCTGTGCAGCATAGAGAGGCAGTCTACTGTACAGCAGAGGGTACATCTGTGCAGCATAGAGGCATTCTACTGTACAGCAGAGGGTACATCTGTGCAGCATAGAGAGGCAGTCTACTGTACAGCAGAGGGTACATCTTTGCAGCATAGAGAGGCAGTCTACTGTACAGCAGAGGGTACATCTGTGCAGCATAGAGTGGGGCAGTCTACTGTACAGCAGAGGGTACATCTGTGCAGCATAGAGTGGGGCAGTCTACTGTACAGCAGAGGGTACATCTGTGCAGCATAGAGTGGGGCAGTCTACTGTACAGCAGAGGGTACATCTGTGCAGCATAGAGTGGGGCAGTCTACTGTACAGCAGAGGGTACATCTGTGCAGCATAGAGAGGCAGTCTACTGTACAGCAGAGGGTACATCTGTGCAGCATAGAGAGGCAGTCTACTGTACAGCAGAGGGTACATCTGTGCAGCATAGAGAGGCAGTCTACTGTACAGCAGAGGGTACATCTGTGCAGCATAGAGAGGCAGTCTACTGTACAGCAGAGGGTACATCTGTGCAGCATAGAGAGGCAGTCTACTGTACAGCAGAGGGTACATCTGTGCAGCATAGAGAGGCAGTCTACTGTACAGCAGAGGGTACATCTGTGCAGCATAGAGAGGCAATCTACTGTACAGCAGAGGGTACATCTGTGCAACATAGAGGCAGTCTACTGTACAGCAGAGGGTACATCTGTGCAGCATAGAGAGGCAGTCTACTGTACAGCAGAGGGTACATCTGTGCAGCATAGAGAGGCAGTCTACTGTACAGCAGAGGGTACATCTGTGCAGCATAGAGAGGCAGTCTACTGTACAGCAGAGGGTACATCTGTGCAGCACAGAGAGGCAGTCTACTGTACAGCAGAGGGCACATCTGTGCAGCATAGAGAGGCAGTCTACTGTACAGCAGAGGGCACATCTGTGCAGCATAGAGAGGCAGTCTACTGTACAGCAGAGGGTACATCTGTGCAGCATAGAGAGGCAGTCTACTGTACAGCAGAGGGTACATCTGTGCAGCATAGAGAGGCAGTCTACTCTACAGCAGAGGGTAGATCTGTGCAGCATAGAGAGGCATTCTACTGTACAGCAGAGGGTACATCTGTGCAGCATGGAAACCGTTCTCTGCACAGCAGTGTACTCATCTGTGTAGCATAGAGTGGGGCAGTCTACTGTACAGCAGAAAGTACATTTGTGCAGCATGGTGAGGCAGTCTACAGTACAGATCTGTGCAGCATCAAGAGAGTTTGCTGTGCAACACAGACAGGCAGTCCACTGTATAGCAGAGAGTACATCTGTACAGTATGGAGTGGGACAGTCTACTTTACAGCAGAGTGTACATCTGTGCAGCATGGAGGGGGCAGGTTACTGTACAGAAGAATAAACATCTGCATCATGGAGAGGCAGTGTACTGTACAGAATGGTACATATGTGCAGCATGGAGAGAGGCAGTCTACTGTACAGCAGAGTACACATCTGTGCAGCATCAAGAGAGTTTGCTGTGCAACACAGAGAGGCAGTCCACTGTATAGCAGAAAACGGTAGAACAGTCTTATGTACAGAGTACACACCTGTGCAGCATGGAGAGGCAGCCTGCTGTACAGTAGACTGCCCCTCTCCATGCTGCACAAATATGTACTCTACTGTACAGTAGAGTTTATGGAGTGGGGCAGTCTACTGTACAGTCATGGAGAAGGGAATTCTACTGTATGGAGACAGTCTACTGTACAGTCATGGAGAAGGGAATTCTACTGTATGGAGACAGTCTACTGTACAGTCATGGAGAAGGGAATTCTACTGTATGGAGACAGTCTACTGTACAGTCATGGAGAAGGGAATTCTACTGTATGGAGACAGTCTACTGTACAGTCATGGAGAAGGGAATTCTACTGTATGGGGACAGTCTACTGTGCAGCAAGGAGCACATCTATGCAGCATGGAGAGGGGCAGTCTACTGTACAGCAGACAGAACCTGCAGTCACATGACTGACTTGGCTCCCCATTAGAAGGACCCTATAATGACCGATCCCCCTCACTGCACACACATCTTAATCTGTTCTACTTTGTCCAAAAACAAACTCTGGCGTTGTGGCCGTTGACGTACACGTCGCTGCGGCAGATATGGCGGCGTCTGAATTATTGCTTTTTTTTGTTCTTTTAAATTAATTTAAAAAAAACACAAAAAGTGAACGCGTCACCTGATACCACACGCAATGCACCATGAGACAGTGGTTCCCCAACCAGGGGGCCTGCAGCTGTTGCAAAACTACAACTCCCAGCATGCCCGGACAGCCAACGGCTGTCCGGGCATGCTGGGAGTTGTAGTTTTGCAACAGCCAGAGGCCCCCTGATTGGGGAACCACTGCCATGAGGAGTCCCCCCCAACCTACGTCACAATAATACGGCATCAAAACCCATTGGCACGAATAAAATTAACTTAAAACGACGGCTCGGACATCACCTGACCCCACCCGACATCGACCGGGCCAATCCCAGATAAGCAAAAGAACACCGATTCGGCTTCATTAACATAAAAGGCTCAGCAGTCAGTGATGGCGACCTATGACATCATACAGTGGTCTGCACCCCAAGAGACTAAAAAAAACGAACCCCCCCCCCCCCCCCCAAACAGCGACACCGGAGTCGTATCGGCCGCCAGTGGTTCTACCCAATTCAGCACCGGGGTGGGATTATCCACAGGAACAGAACACATTCCGATTTTTATTATTAGTGTAAAATCTACTCCGAAGCTTCACAGTGCGGCTACAGCCCAGCCGGGAACTCTGCTGCATTGCATTCTGGCAGTGTGTATCCCCTCCCCCCCCCCCCCTTTGGCCAATGCCGGAGATAAGGGGTGGGGGCGACACAGGAAGGAAGAAGCGATGATAAGCGGGGACCCTACCCCCAGCCATTTATAAGCTTTTTTTTTTTTTTCTTTAAAGGGGTACTCCGGAGAAAGAAAAAAAAAAAATTTAAAATCTAAAAAACTGGTGCCAGAAAATTAAAGGAGTACTCCGGTGAAAAACTTTTTTTTTTTTTTTTTAAATCAACTGGTGCCAGAAAGTTAAACAGATTTGTAAATTACTATAAAAAAAAATCTTAATCCTTCCAGTACATATTAGCTGCTGAATACTACAGCGGAAATTCTTTTCAGTTTGAAACACAGAGCTCTCTGCTGACATCACGAGCACAGTGCTCTCTGCTGACATCTCTGTCCATTTTAGGAACTGTCCAGAGCAGCATATGTTTGCTATGGGGATTTACTCCTACTCTGGACAGTTCCTAAAATGGACAGAGATGTCAGCAGAGAGCACTGTGCTCGTGATGTCAGCAGAGAGCTCTGTGTTCCAAAAAGAAAATAATTTCCGCTGTAGTATTCAGCAGCTAATAAGTACAGGAAAGATTAAGATTTTTTAATAGAAGTAATTTACAAATCTGTTTAACTTTCTGGCACCAGTTGATTTAAAAAAAAAAAAAAAGTTTTTCACCGGAGTACCCCTTTAAACAGATTTGTAAATTACTTCTATTAAAAAAATCTTTACCCTTCCAGTACTTTTTAGCAGCTGTATGGTACAGAGGAAATTCTGTTCTTTTTGAATTTCCTTTCTGTCTGTCCACAGTGCTCTCTGCTGACACCTCTGTCCATTTTTGGAACTCTCCAGAGCATCGATAGGTTTTCTATGGGGATTTGCTCCTGCTCTAGTTCCTAAAATGGACAGAGGTGTCAGCAGAGAGCACTGTGACCAGACAGAAAGGAAATTCAAAAAGAAAAAGAACTTCCTGTGGATCATAACAGCAGCTTTTTTGTCTTGTCCACAGTGCTCTCTGCTGACACCTGATGCCCGTATCAGGAACTGTCCAGAGCAGGAGAAAATCCCCATAGCAAACCTATGCCGCTCTGGACAGTTCCTGACACGGACAGAGGTGTCAGCAGAGAGCACTGTGGACAAGACAAAAAAATTAAAAAAAGAAAAGAATTTCCTCTGTAGCATACAGCTGCTAAAAAGTACTGGAAGGGTAAAGATTCTTTAATAGAAGTCATTTACAAATCTGCTTAACTTTCTGGCACCAGTTGACTTATAAAGACCTAAAAAAAAGGTTTTACACCGGAGTACCCCTGGTACTCCGGAGGAAAATATTTTTTTTATATTTAAAAATCTAAAAAACTTGTGCCAGAAAGCTAAACAGATTTGCAAATTACTTCTATATAAAAAATCTTAATCCTTCCAGTACTTATCAGCTGCTGTATGCTCCACAGGAAGTTGTGTAGTTCTTTCCAGTCTGACCACAGTGCTCTCTGCTGACACCTCTTTCCGAGTCAGGAACTGTTTATTATTGGGATTTGCTCCTGCTCTGGACAGTTCCAGGAATGGACAGAGGTGTCAGCAGAGAGCACAGTGGTCAGACTGGAAAGAACTTCACAACTTCCTGTGGAGCATACAGGAGCTGATAAGTACTGGAAGGGTTAAGAGTTTTATATAGAAGTCCTATACAAATCTGTTTAACTTTCTGGCACAAACTTTTTTTTCTTCTGGAGTACCCCTTTAAAACAAGGGGACAGAAAATAGGGGGGGGGGGGGGATGTCGGACATGTGCATTTAACTCTATGGGTCCGGACGCGATGCTTCTCCTCCCTTCAGCTCTGTGGACTCTATTTTGGTTTTGCTTTGTCCGGCACATTGAGTTGGTTGGTCACATGTTCAAATGCTGCTCTATTATAATGGGAGGAGGGGGCTAAAAAGTCTGACCCTCACCAACCAGATGAGCGTTTCCTCCAGAATGCCTCCAGCTGTTGCAAAACTACAACCCCAGCCATCTGGTTGGGAAAAAAACTGTCCTAAGCACTGCTGTTGCTGAGAGGATAGGAAAGCCATTATTTACCTTTTGGGGAAATTAAGGATCATCTATAGATCAGTGTTTCCCAACTAGTCTGCCCCAAGCTGAGAGTTCTAGTTTTGCAATAGCTGAAGGCATCCTGGTTGGGAAACACTGCCCTAAGCACTGACATTGCTCTGGCTGAGACAAGGGGGAAGCCATGATTTACCTTTTAGGGAAAGTAAGGATCATCTAGATCCGTGTTTTCCAACCAGTGTGCCCCCAGCTTTCGGAAAAACTACAACTCCCTGCATGCCTTTGGATGCAACAGGTGAGACACCCTGGTTGTGGAAACACTATAGAAGATGAGTGTCCCCCTCCCCCCCCCCCCCCCACTTTTATGCACCAAGTGTTAATTAAAGTAGCTTTAACATGGCGGCACCACCGGCCGCGGTACGAAACCTAGCCTGTGATTCCCGCCAATGACCACAGACGCGTACATTAACCTAGACATCTCCCTGACCATCGCCTATCCAATCTCCAACCAGAACCGGGGTCTGCAGATTTTATCCGGAACGAGATCAACCCGTAATGGCGAAATAAGGAGCGAGCGCCACCGCAAAAGGCGACTTGAGCCTATAGAAGCCATAAAGGAGCACCAGGCTCAGCCGCCTACACATAGATACAATAAATATCACCTTAACGCAACAGTCACAAATCTGCAGCTCCGAAGTGCAAAACATAGAGACCCCTCCCGCCCACAATATACTCGCGTCTACAGCGGCTTTATACCGCCACCCCGAATCCTCAGTAACAATCGCACAAACTCTGACCTGACCCCCCACCCCGGGACTCGCGTCCTTCTTAGTTCACAGTCGCAACCGATGCGTCAGAGGTAGTTTTCAAGCTGCCAACGCAAAAAAAAAATAAAAAAAATGGCTACGAAACTTCCGGTAACCACCAGGAGGCGCAATGCAGAGAGGGATGGAAATCATATTTACAAAGGCACAGGTACTACAGAGAGCCGAAAAAAACACAACACGAGAAGCGGACTGACCCCCGTGGGCGCTAATACATTTGGCATTGGAAGTTTTGTCTATTGTGATCCCCCCCCCCCCCCCATCCCCCCAAAAAAATAATAAAAAAAAAGAAAAAGTAAAAACTGTAAACATTTAGGAGCTGCCATCTGGGTTGGAGTCTTGTGCAAAAAATATGAATTTCTGTACTTTAAGCATAAAGTCACAAAACCATATAAAATCTCTATAAAAAGGTGCTTAACTATGATACACATGAAAAAGCTGTCGTCACGATCTATAGAAAATAACAAAAAACACGGCGGTGCGGAGTTCATGGGGCGCAGGACGCTGCACCCCCCGGATATCTGTAGTGTTGGCGGTAAATATATATATTGTCTTAAGACCTCACGAATAAGGCTGGCCCTTTAAAAGATGACGGGACGTGAATACTTATGACAACAGCATCAAGAAAAAAAAAAAAAGCACCAAGTAAGTAAAACAGTCCGACTCCACCCCAAAAATATACTACGTGGAATTTCTTTTCCGGTAAAATCCCTGCAGTGGATGAGTCCGTTGGGGAGAGTGTCGGCCGCTGTCAGCCGTTCCAGCCCATCAGGTGGCTGACCCTGGCCTTCTCCGTCATCTTCCTCACCCTTCCCGATCTGGAGGTGCCCAGATTTAAGGGGTCATCGACCTGCAGTGGGCCCTCGGGCTCGTTGTCGGAGTCGTCATCGTTGTACAGAACTGTCCTCCTGCCCTGGTTTCGGGTGTTGATCCGCGGCTTCTTCCTCTCCCGCTCTGCATAGTCGCTCTTGTCTCCATCGTCCTCGTCATGGTCCTCGCTGACGTCCTCGTCCGTTAGTTGCTGTAATGCTGCTGGACTGTGGGGCGGTTCCTTTTTTGGGGTTCCCCTCCCTCTGCCACGACCTCTCCCCTTTTTGACTTCGACACCTCGTAAGGGATAACTCTTTGGCCGGCCCCTTCCCCTGCCCCTCCCCCGGCCTCTGCCCTTCCCTTTGGGTTTGCCATCACTTGTAGTGCTCCCTCGCTTCCTCTTGAGCTTTGTCCGTGATACTTTGGTGTAATCATGGTCCCCGTCTACGTAGTCCTGGTCGGATTTGGCTGAGGATTCGGGGTCTGAGCTGCATTCGGACTCTGACCCGCTCTTTGAACTCTGGCTCGATTCGGAATGGCCGCTTGCGGAGGGTGAGGGCGGTGGTTTCTTGGTTTCGTCCTCCTCCTCTTCTTTCTCCTGTTCCACTTTCTTCTCTTCTTCCCCTTGGCTTCCGTCTTCTTCGGAGGAGGAGGAGCTCAGCAGCTTTCTTCTGGGTTTTGGCGCGTCTTCGCCATTTGTTAGTGGCCCATTGGTCAGTTCGGCTGTGAAGAGACAAGAACATCTGTGAGCAGAGCCGAACGTAGAGCGAAGAACTATGAGTCCCCTAAGAGTGTTTCTCAACCAGCGTGCTACTACAACTGCAACTCCTAGCACCTATTTTACAAAACAGCGCCACACCTGTCCTCAGGCCATGAGTGGTATCACAGCTGTCGTGCTATTTTTACCAATAAAATTATAGGTTCTGATATGAGAGGTACGATATCAAATGTTGTTGATCATAATTAGTCATTCATAACCGAGTTATGGTATTATTATCCTTACGACACAATGGAGGCCCCAGCGAGATAGTATCTCATACACAATTAGGCCTTAGTGTCGAAGGTATTCCCCGATACATCTCTGTTCTATTCACTTCAATGAAAAGGAGTTACAATACCACACACGACCTGAGGACAGGTGTGGCGCTGTTTTCTAATCCTGGCTAACCCCTTTACATTAAATACCCCCATCCCTTAATTTCCTGACAATGCACCAACCAGGCCACCCATAGCAGTGCCGCATGGTTTGTGTTCATGGTATGTACCCCTTCATTCTTGGGGGAGCATTTCACTCAGAATATACAACCATATCCTAGTTAAATCGGTTTCTGGGAAAGCGGGGTGAGAAGCGGGACAGAGGTAGGGCTAAGCAAGACTGCAGAATGGAGTCCCAAAAATCGAGGCATGCAATATGGCCGCCATTCCAGCCACAGTTCTATTTCCTTAACCAGTGTGCATCGGTCTCTTGCAAAACTACAACTTCCAACAGGCCCGGACAGCCGTTGGCTGTCCGGGCATGTTGGGAGTTGTAGTTTTGCAACAGCAGACACCTCTTGATCTTTACCTGTCACCGGTGAGGACTTGGCCCTGGAGCTGCTCGCTGCTTCTTCTTCGGTGTCGCTTTTGTTCTGGGTGTTTGGTTTGGAAGACGACGGCTCCTCCTCCATCTCCTCATCTGCAGAGACGTGGCCGGGCTCCGGCGGGGAGTCCAACACTACAACAGAGATCAGCGATCAGCGATCACCACCGGATTCTATAACTGCTGGAAAGGTGAGTAAGACTAAAGGACCCCCCCCCCCCCACCACCATGCCCTCGACCCTGAAGCCCACCAACGCTTCATCACAGGAATATCCATATCTGTGGAGAAGACTACTTGCCTAAATAAGCAATCAACGTGTAAGCCCCTCCCACTAGAAAACGGCAGAAAGTGTAAGTATAGATTTCTTGTATCAGACAGTCTCTATCCTGTATATGTGTGTAACCACTAAGACAGTGTCTCCCAAGCCCTCAAGTGTTTTCAGGATTCCCTTAGTCTTTCACATGTGATATGGTTCTGGTCAGTGCATCTGGCATCAGCAACTGTGTTGGGTGGGATACCCCTAAACCATGTCGGGGTAACTTGAGGACTGCACTTGAGAAACCTGTCGGGGGGGGGGGGTACTTGAGGACTGTGCTTGAGAAACTTGTAGGGGGTACTTGAGGATGGCGCCCCGGAAACCTGTCGGGGGAACTTGTGGACTGCGCTTGAGAAACCTTAGATTTAAAAACTTGGGGGGGGGGGGGGGGGGGGGGGGGGGGGGGGGATGGGGCGGGGAGCAGAGAAAAGGGAATATTTAATGTGAGGGGCAAAGCACAGGGGGCATTATATGTGAAGAACACATGACAGGTGGGGCCCTGTGCTGTGCTCCTCACATATAATGCCCCATGTCCTGTGCCCCTCACATATAATGCCCCATGTCCTGTGCCCCTCACATATAATGCCCCATGTCCTGTGCCCCTCACATATAATGCCCCATGTCCTGTGCCCCTCACATATAATGCCCCATGTCCTGTGCCCCTCACATATAATGCCCCCTGAGGGGACAGGACAGGGGGCATTATATGTGTGAGGGGCGCACGACGGGGGCATTAAATGTGTGAGGGGCGCACGACGGGGGCATTATATGTGTGAGGGGCGCACGACGGGGGCATTATATGTGTGAGGGGCGCACGACGGGGGCATTATATGTGTGAGGGGCACACGACGGGGGCATTATATGTGTGAGGGGCGCACGACGGGGGCATTATATATGTGAGGGGCGCACGACGGGGGCATTATATATGTGAGGGGCGCACGACGGGGGCATTATATGTGTGAGGGGCACACGACGGGGGCATTATATGTGTGAGGGGCACACGACGGGGGCATTATATGTGTGAGGGGCACACGACGGGGGCATTATATGTGTGAGGGGCGCACGACGGGGGCATTATATGTGTGAGGGGCGCACAACGGGGGCATTATATGTGTGAGGGGCGCATGACGGGGGCATTATATGTGTGAGGGGCGCATGACGGGGGCATTATATGTGAGGGGCGCATGTGGCCCAGCCTCACCCAGCCTCTACCTCCAGTGTCCCCCAGATAATTTGAGTTTGAGACCCCTGTTGTAGGGGGAACTTGAGGACTGTGCTTGGGAAATGTGTAAAAACGCTAGCGTTTTTGGCGCCTGTTCACACTGTATTTAAACATGTGATGTACCTAATGTCTGTTATGCTGATCTGATGAAGAGGGGGTTACCCTTGAAACACGTCATCTGTTAATTTATTATTTTAATAATAAATATGATCCCTGCAAGGATCTTTTACAATTAACCTATGGTGTTTGAGCAAGCAGCGCCTGGAATCCATTGGTGTCTTTTTTCCTATTCTCCTCGCATGCTACTACAGGACAGGATCCCCTGATTCCTGAGGACCCTCCGGCTGAGCAGCCTGCTCCACCGCTATACCTCTATCAGAGGTGATATGCAATTTATCCTCCACTCTATGGTGAGCGGTAGAGATGAGCGAACTTACAGTAAATTCGATTCGTCACGAACTTCTCGGCTCGGCAGTTGATGACTTTTCCTGCATAAATTAGTTCAGCTTTCCGTTGCTCCCGTGGGCTGGAAAAGGTGGATACAGTCCTAGGAGACTCTTTCCTAGGACTGTATCCACCTTTTCCAGCCCACCGGAGCACCTGAAAGCTGAACTAATTTATGCAGGATAAGTCATCAACTGCCGAGCCGAGAAGTTCGTGACGAATCGAATTTACTGGAAGTTCGTTCATCTCTAGTGAGCGGCCACCGATAAGGTGCTACACTATTTTAATCTATCCTAAGGCGCCGTTCGCGGTCTTCTTTTCTCTTCACATTTCCACACATTATAAAATATGGATTTTTCCTGTAGTACTGTATATAGTAAATGTGTGAATATATTTCTGCATTGTGTTGTGTATTATGATTACATGTGTTTATCATGTGTGTATTATATGTGTATCATTACGTACGTATACGCATGTGTATTATACATATATTTTGTTTTTTTTTAACCGCCGCAGATGACGATCGTACATGTCACCATATATACATCACGTCACTGCTGCGCCTGCGCTCGGATGTCACGTGTCGATGTAACACCCACAGAATTCATTCTATTTTACACACAGGGGCGACAATGATTCTTGAGCCTTACTGTCAGAGGAGGAGGAGGAGAATGATGAGGAAGAGGAGGAGGATGATGAGGATGATGAAGAGCTGCTCCTCAGGAGGGGAAGGGGGTTACTCTGCAGGACCCTCTGCTGAATCTTCCTCGGTTTTCCTTTTGGACTAAAGAATAAATAAAAATGAAATAAAAATAAATAAAGTTAAAAAAAAAAATGAAATAAATAAAATATACAAATAAATACATAAAATGAAATAAAAAAAATAAATACATAAATAAATAAAATAAAATATACAAATAAATACATAAAATAAAAAATAAATAAATAAATAAATAAAATAAAAATAAGTAAAATAAATGAATACATTAAAAGATCACAAACTGGACTCTCAGACCTCCGTATCATCTGAACAGGCGGCAGGCGGCTCTTGTTACCTGGTGGCTCTGCTGGAGGCGGAGGAGCTGCTGCTGCTGCTGCTGCGGATCCTCTTCCTGTAGCGCTGTCTCTTCCGCTGCTGCAGCTGCATGGCCAGCTTGTAGTCTGAGATGATGTCTTTGATGTAGGATTCACACAGAGCAGATAATCGGAGAGTCATACTGTAAATCTATGGGGGGAGAGACAATGGCCTGGAGTAAGGAAAGATGGCCGCTGCTGTGGAAAGTCGTCAGTGCTTCGCCTTTTATGCTCTTGTATTGCACTGACATGACTTTGACCACAGACAGGTATACATCACCCCACGTATAAGACAACATTATCTGTATGGAGGATCGCTCACCCTGGATTTCTTGTTTGGAGTGTAAGCTTTGGAGTTACTAAAGATAAGTCGGACGTCCTGCCCAAAGTCCAGTGGATCGCTGTACTCTCCGGCCTCCAGTCTGGCCTTGACGGTGCTGAAATCCATTGGATTGTCAATGATGTCCTGGTAATCCTGGAGCAATGACATCAGAGGTTAATAAACCCAGAAGAAAATGCAGCCACAGTAGTCCCAGCATACAATCCCTCCACCCCCACTACGAGATATCAAATGCAGTGTAGGAATCTCTGCACATGACCTATGGTTCTGTACACAGTACTACACATGCCCTACGGTTCACACATGGGCCAGCGCATGCTCTACGGTACAACATATGGGTCAGTGCATGCTCTACGGTACAGCACATGGGCCAGCGCATGCTCTACGGTACAACATATGGGTCAGTGCATGCTCTACGGTACAACACATGATGCAGCGCATGCCCTACGGTTCACACATGGGCCAGCACATGCTCTACCGTACAACACATGGGCCAGCGCATGCTCTACGGTACAACATATGGGTCAGTGCATGCTCTACGGTACAACATATGGGTCAGTGCATGCTCTACGGTACAGCACATGGGTCAGTGCATGCTCTACGGTACAACACATGATGCAGCACATGCCCTACGGTACAACCCATGGGCAAACGCATGCACTTCGATTCTACACATGGTGCAGCGCATGCTCTACAGTACAACCCATGGGTCAGCGCATGCCCTACGGTACAACCCATGGGCCAACGCATGCACTTCGATTCTACACATGGTGCAGCGCATTCCCTACAGTTCTACACATGGTGCAGCGCATTCCCTACAGTTCTACACATGGTGCCGCGCATTCCCTACAGTTCTAGACATGGTGCCGCGCATTCCCTACAGTTCTAGACATGGTGCCGCGCATTCCCTACAGTTCTACACATGGTGCCACGCATTCCCTACAGTTCTAGACAGGGCACAGCACATGACCTATGGTTTCACAGACTTACAGGATAGGAGACTCTGTTGACCGGCTGTCTGAAGGGCTCGGAGTCCTCCCGCTCGTAGATCAGGTCCAGCAGCTCCTTGCACTTGTCCTTCCATGAATCGGGATTAGATCTCAGTAGATTCCTCTTGGTGCGTCGTGTTATCTACAGGGACACATTTTATCAGTATGGCAGCGGGTGTCCAGGGAAGACTTTTATAGGATAAGAGATCTACTGACCAGAGGTTTACTCATGGCTCGTCCTGCGGAGGTCCCCGGACCATCTGAGTCCATATCAGCCGCCGCGCTCTGCAGGACAAGACAAAGTGTGAGCTCACGTGTACGAAACCTCAGCTGAGAGGACACTGCGGGTCTAACGTCTCACCTCACCCTCCTCCTCCTCCACATCGCTGACGCCCTCGCACTTCACCTCCTTGTAAATCTCCAGAATGTCATCACAGTCCACATCTCTGGAAACAGAAGAGAAGCCGTGAGGAAGCGGCAGATCGCACGGGAGATACCGCGGCGGGGTGAAGGTGCGGCGCACTCACCTGATGAATCGCAGCAGCACATCCGTCACAATCTTGGCAGCTTTCACAATGGGAGAATTTGGTTCGTTGAAGGTCCGGGCGTTGTGTTCTATGTAACGCACCTCCCACATCAGTGCAGAGATCCTCCTGTCAGACGGACGCAATAAACACGTTACATGACAAAATCAGAGACTTCACAAGACGCACCAAAAAAATAAAATAAAAAATCTCAGTATTTTGTAATGGTTTTTGCATCTTGGAAAGCTGGGTAACAACATGGCCGTCTAAGTATCTTTCATTCAGAAGTGTTTTCATTCATCAGCACTAGAGATGAGCGAACTTACAGTAAATTCGATTCGTCACGAACTTCTCGGCTCGGCAGTTGATGACTTTTCCTGCGTAAATTAGTTCAGCTTTCAGGTGCTCCGATGGGCTGGAAAAGGTGGATACAGTCCTAGGAAAGAGTCTCCTAGGACTGTATCCACCTTTTCCAGCCCACCGGAGCACCTTTTTGCAAGAAAATTTAAATGCTTAAAATTGTCCTTTAATAACGCTTTTATTTTTCCATATACTTTTATTTTTCTAGTAATTTAACTAGAGATGAGTCATCAACTACCGAGCCGAGAAGTTCGTGACGAATCGAATTTACTGTAAGTTCGCCCATCTCTAAAATTAACCACTGAAATGTAATTACTTTTTAAAATTTGTGTTTACTGTGCTTAAAACTGCCCTATTCTAACCCCTATTACTTTTTTCTTTCATATACCGGGATGTATGAGGGTCATTTTTGTTTTGATGGGACTTTATGATCTCTTTTCAGTCATTTTTTTTCTGGTATACAAAGTGACCAAAAAAACAATTCTGCCTTTTTTTTTTTTTATACACACCATTAACTAGAGACGAGCGAAGTTACAGTGATTCGATTCGTCACGAACTTCTCGGCTCGGCGGTTGCTGACTTTATCCTGTATAAATTCATTCAGGTGCTCCGGTGGCTGGAAAAGGTGGATACAGTCCTAGAAGAGTCTCCAGCCACCGGAGCACCTGAACTAATTTATGCAGGATAAAGTCAGCAACCGCCGAGCCGAGAAGTTCGTGACGAATCGAATCACTGTAACTTCGCTCATCTCTACCATTAACCACATTTCCGCACCAGTTGATACCACATGTTTATTTTTATTAACTTTATTTTATTTAAAAATTAGAAAAGGCAGGTTATTTAAACCTTTATAAGGGGAGGGGCTTATTCACATTTATTAACACTTTTTTTATTACTATTTTTTAGTCCCCATAGAAGACTATTACATGCAATATTTGAATTGCAAACAGTGAACATTGCTATAGAACAGCATTGATCAGTGTTATCGGCGCTCCATTGCTACAGGCTGCTTGCACAGCGCCGATCAGATGGCACGGAGGCAGGTAGGGACCCTCTTATCCATCATCTAAGCTAATTGGGACCCCCCAATTTCATGGCAGATCAGCCATGAAATCCGACATCAAATTCTGACATCAAATTTGAGTGCGACATCTAAATGTATTAAAGCCTGATTGGTGATGTCCGCCATTATCCAAGGAGCTCCTGAGTGCGCTTCATACATCCGGAGCGGGCGCAGGGTATAAATGTACAACCTTAAATGGGCGCCATCATTATAACTAATTAATGGTAGATAAAAAAAATATTTCTAATGTACTCTGTTTAAAAAATAAAATTAAGTTTTCTATGTTTTATTGTGTTTAAAAAAGCTGCCACTAGGTGTCTCCCTACTTGTCCAGAGCACATTTCCCCCATCTCTGGCACAGACTTTGGACTCCTGCTGGCCTGGCAAAAGTCCAAAATCAGGAAATGCAGTCTGGAACACTGAGGGGGGGCTGGGGTGCAGCCTTAGCCAATCATAGCTCATCTCACACTGAACGGCTCTGGGCTGTGTGTAGCAGAGTGAGGGAGGAAGTTCTCCCCTGTATGGCTTCAGATGATGTCACAGCCTGCTGGGGAACGCCCCTTCCCAGTCTGTGAATCTGACTGAGACTTAGCAGAAAATACAGAGCGATATCAAGGTAGAAAACTAAAAAATAATAAAAATAAAGGCCGGGGGTGGTTTATCATGATGGGGGCAGTGACCTGGGAGGATTATAAAATGTAACAAGATCATGACAGGTACAGTTTAAGAAGTTAAAACTGCATAACAACACTGCTGAAGACTTGTTACAATGTATTACTGCAGGTAGGAGCCAAAAACATGGGGGGCAAATATTTGCTACCAATGTGTTTGGCTCATCGAGGATTGTCTAAGACTGATACATTGTAACTAGGTCTCAGCTCTTTTAAGTACTACACACGTGCAAGCTTAAACCTAATAGTTATATAGGTTCTTATGCCAGTGTTTCCTAACCAGCGTGCCTCCAGCTGTTGCAAAACTACAACTCCCAGCATGCCCGGACAGCCTTTGGCTGTCCGGGCATGCTGGGAGTTGTAGTTTTGCAACAGCTGGAGGCACGCTGGTTAGGAAACACTGGCATAGAACCTATATAACTATAGGTTGTAGTTTTGCAACAGCTGGAGGCACACTAGTCACATTTACACACTCTCACCTGTAGAAACGACTCTCCAGCCTCTTCCTCACGGTGCTCAGGTCGGTCGGATAGGCCACCACCGTGCAGTACAGAGGATAGGCGCCGAGATCCACGGGGGCGCTAAACGGGCTGGTGAACTCTGATGACATAAAGTGCAGGAAGTCCCTATTAGCGCCTCCGGTGGCGTGGCACTGTTACTACATACCAGACACTATAAAAAAAAGGACAACCCACCGAGGTCAAGCAGCTGGTCGATCCCGCGGATCACGCGCTCGCACACTTCATCTCGGGACTGCGATCCCCACTCGCCTTCCTGTGGTTTATACTGGAGCGCCTTCAGCTCCTCCGCTGTGACCGGGACGCCGGCGCCAACTTCGTCCGGAAGAGGAACTGCAGAGCGGAAATCAGTCATAAATGTCATACAAACCCCCTGCCACTAACACTCCCCAATTACCACGGAATACATACAGAGTAGTGAGCATGCACTCGCCCGCGCACACTCACATTTCCTCCACTGACCAATGAGAGTACACTCATCCTCCTCTCCACTCACTGACAGGCCCTCAGATAACAGTGTATAATGAGCAGAGAGGTAACACGTGCATGTACACCCGCTCATACCCTCCTCCGAGTATGAGAGCACACTCCCCTCCCCCTGCACTCATCGTATACAGAGATAGAGAGGTAAGGCTGCTTTCACACTTTATAATTTCTCAGTTTTAAATGATGAGCGAACTTACAGTAAATTCGATTCGTCACAAACTTCTCGGCTCGGCAGTTGATTACTTTTCCTGCATAAATGAGTTCAGCTTTCCGGTGCTCCGGTGGGCTGGAAAAGGGGGATACAGTCCTAGGAGACTCTTTCCTAGGACTGTATCCACCTTTTCCAGCCCACCGGAGCACCGGAAAGCTGAACTAATTTATGCAGGAAAAGTTATCAACTGCCGAGCCGAGAAGTTCGTGACGAATCGAATCGACGAGGGGTACTCCGGTGGAAAACTTTTTTATTTTAAAATCAACTGGTGCCAGAAAGTTAAAACAGATTTGTAAATTACTTCTATTAAAAATTCTTAATCCTTCCAGTACTTATTAGCTGCTGAATACTACAAAGGAAATTCTTTTCTTTTTGGAACACAGAGCTCTCTGCCGACATCATGACCACAGTGCTCTCTGCTGACATCTCTGTCCATTTTAAGAACTGTCCAGAGTAGGAGAAAATCCCCATAGAAAACATATGCTGTTCTGGACAGTTCCTAAAATGGACAGAGATGTCAGCAGAGAGCACTGTGCTCGTGATGTCAGCAGAGAGCTCTGTGTACCAAAAAGTAAAGAATTTCCTCTGTAGTATTCAGCAGCTAATACGTACTGGAAGGATTAAGATTTTTTTTATAGAAGAATTTTACAAATCTGTTTAACTTTCTGGCACAAGTTGATAAAAAAATAATAATAATAATAATAATAATTGTTTTCCACTGGAGTAAAAATATGTTTCCTTCTGTTTAATTTTCCACTTGGAAAAAATCACAACTAGAGGTCTCCCTACCAGTCCTGGCCGCAAGGCTTTTTATTTTTTTTTTTTTTTATAGATTTCAGACTCATGCTGGAGTCCTAAATCTGACTGCAGCCAGGACACAGACAAGCTCAGCAGTGCTCCCTGCCTGTCAATCAGACAGGCAGGAGCCAGCACTGAGCTCATAGCACAGCAGGGCATACTCCTGACTCTGCCGTACTGCAGGCCCTCATTCATTTTACTATCTGAGCTCCGATCTTTCTTTTCTCTGCACTTGCAGTTGTAAACAGAGAGGAGAAGATTCCGAGCAGCCAGCTGAGCTTGTCTGTGTCCCGGCTGCAGTCTGAGATTTAGGACTCCAGCATGAGTCTGAAATCTATAAAAAGGGCTTGTGGCCAGGACTGGTAGGGAGACCCCTAGTGGTCATTTTTTTTAAAGTGGAAAATTAAAAAGAAAGAAGCATATTTTTTAATAACATGCAATTGGAAAGTTATTTTGCATACATTAATCTATAATATATGAAAAGTATTCTTGATGAAAGGTACCCATTAAACAGGCACTTGATTGTCTCAGAGATATATGAAAAGTTTCGATCAGTCAGGTTCTGAGTTTTCAGAACCCCGACCAATCACGCCGGCTGTGTCAGGTGACCAGGGAGGACTCAATTAAAGTCTATGGGGGTCCAGGTCTCAGAGAGTGGAAATAAGCGCACATTTTAGTTCATTTCCATCTTCGATCAGGGTCTGAACACTAAGACCCTGACTGATCGAAAGTTTTGTTATGTCTCTGCAACAACCCCGCCTGATAATTTATAACTGACAGGTACACTTGTGTAATGCACACTCATTTATGCCGTGCGTACACTCATTCACACATGCCCACCCCCCTCTCATACTCATAGTATATGGAGCAGCGAGCGTACTGTCTTCTGGGATCGGCTCCATGTCCCACGGGCTCATGTTCTCCCTTTCGTTGTTGTCCCAACTGGAAAAAAAAACAATTATAATCTCATAAAATCTCAATATGGGTACGTTCAGATGAAGGACCCCTACAGGGTGCCTCAGATATGCCTGCTCGGAACAGCAATATGCTGCTACGAGCAGACACACTGCTGCGATGTGCGAGACACCTCGTGGCCGCTCCCCTTACTTCCTGAACTAGGCTAAGAGCAGCCGCGATGTGAGAGTATACTGCACATGTGCGCGGCGACTCGCACATCGCAGTGTGTCTGCTCATAGCGGCATCTTGCCGCTCTGAGCAGGCAAATCTGCAGCACCCTGTAGGGGTCCATCGTCGGCCGATGCGCACCGTAAAATACGTTTTTATGCTGCAGCTCTGCCAGTGACCCGACCCTTAGTGTGTCTCCAGCTGTTTCCCCCTGCTGGCAGCGCTGTGCGACTTTGTGACTGTTCGGAGTGACTGATTGACACTGCGCGGGGAGGGGAGAGAACAGCTGGAGGCACACAAAGGGTAGGGTCAATGGCGGATTCGCAGCGTAAAATGTCTACCCTAAAAATGAGGATGCAGAAGGGGGGAGGGGGGGGGAAATCGGTGACTACTGCCTGCACTTACTGGACGCTGTAACACTGGAACAGACTGTCGGGGTACTCCATCCGGAAGGGCTGCTGACCCTCCACCATGCCAAACCACCAGGCGTCGTCGATGATGCTGCGGAAGCGATCACCTGGAGATCGAAAAACATCAAAGGATGATACACTGCGTAATGTAGAGCATTGTTTTCCAACCAGGGTGCCTCCAGCAGTTGCAAAACTACAACTCCTGGCATGCCTGGGAGTTGTAGTTTTGAAACAGCTGGAACCACCCTGGTTGGGAAACACTTTTTTTCTTTTTTATGTAGAACATGTCACCTACCGATCTGCCAGTTCCTCTCCTTCGCTTCCTTATAAAACTGATGGAGGACGAGAAAATCAATGACATCCGGCATATCGTGATATCTAGAACACATGGAACATTGTATAGTGAGACTAAACCGTACCCGCATCATCATATACCAACCACCAAAGCATCATGTGCCATCTCCCGAGGAAGATATCTGAGCGGCACCGTGCTGGAACGGATATAAAAGAAATACAAAGATTCAGCTTTGTCTTCAAGAAATTATATATTTATTTTATCTATCTATATATATATATATATATATATATATATATATATATATATATATATATATATATATATAAAATTATACAACAAGCAGATCAGATGCAGTGTAAAGCATGGGGGAGAGGCACAGCCGCAGGTGAACCTAGGAGCAGGTGGATTTGAGATACCTTGGACTCCAATAGCTAATCTGGAGTCAATGATCACAATGATCTCTTCGGAGAGCAAAACTGCAGTGTAAAGCATGTAAGGGACTTTTTTTTCCCCTCTGTCATCCAGTCCTGTGCACTGCTTGTGAGTAGATGCAGTGTTTAAGCACTTTCTGTACTTGTATACAGTGACCGGGCCCCATCTAATATAGGGCCACAGCTGTGACATCCTAATAGTCTGGGGTCCCACCAGGTATAAAGCACTGAACCTAAACCCCTGAACTGTAACCACCAGGTCACCTCACTGCACAGATGACATGTAACGGACTGATATAACACAGACATATACCACAGGGCTGTACAAAGGTCACTGCAGCTCTATATGTGATTATGATTATCCTCCTTGAAATCACTCCAGAATAAACACTCCACTCATAGTAAATCAGGGCCAATGTATCACTCCCATCATCCCTGACCCTAGGAGCTCACTATCTAATCTATCACATACAACGTATCACTCCCATCATCCCTGACCCTAGGAGCTCACTATCTAATCTATCACATACAATGTATCACTCCCATCATCCCTGACCCCAGGAGCTCACAATCTAATCTCCTATCACATACAATGTATCACTCCCATCATCCCTGACCCCAGGAGCTCACAATCTAATCTCCTATCATATACAATCTATCACTCCCATCATCCCTGACCCCAGGAGCTCACAATCTAATCTCCTATCATATACAACGTATCACTCCCATCATCCCTGACCCCAGGAGATCACAATCTAATCTCCTATCATACAATGTATCACTCCCATCATCCCTGACCCCAGGAGCTCACAATCTAATCTCCTATTATACAATGTATCACTCCCATCATCCCTGACCCCAGGAGCTTTCAATCTAATCTCCTATCATACAGTGTATCACTCCCATCATCCCTGACCCCAGGAGATCACAATCTAATCTCCTATCACATACAATGTATCACTCCCATCATCCCTGACCCCAGGAGATCACAATCTAATCTCCTATCACATACAATGTATCACTCCCATCATCCCTGACCCCAGGAGCTCACAATCTAATCTCCTATCACATACAATGTATCACTCCCATCATCCCTGACCCCAGGAGATCACAATCTAATCTCCAATCACATACAATGTATCACTCCCATCATCCCTGACCCCAGGAGCTCACAATCTAATCTCCTATCATACAATGTATCACTCCCATCATCCCTGACCCCAGGAGCTCACAATCTAATCTCCTATCACATACAATGTATCACTCCCATCATCCCTGACCCCAGGAGCTCACAATCTAATCTCCTATCACATACAATGTATCACTCCCATCATCCCTGACCCCAGGAGCTCACAATCTAATCTCCTATGATACAATGTATCACTCCCATCATCCCTGACTCCAGGAGCTCACAATCTAATCTCCTATGATACAATGTATCACTCCCATCATCCCTGACTCCAGGAGCTCACAATCTAATCTCCTATCACATACAATGTATCACTCCCATCATCCGAGGTCCCAGGAGCTCACAATCTAATCTTTGTACCTCAGATTCACATATATTAACCCTTTGGTTTCTGTGGCTTATGTAAACTCCGGGGTCTCCAGTGTTGAGGCGCAGGGGCTCAGGTCACTTACTTGAGTGAGATGGATTCTCCGCTCATCTGGCCAGTGGTGGCGTCCAGGAAGGCGAGCTTCAGGCAGCACAATGTGGGGGGCCCCACTTCATATTTTATCCCCACAATCTTCAATAATTCCTGTTCCTGGGGAAGAAACGGGAGAAGAGTTTATTATGTAAATGAGCAGCTGATGGGTGAAGGGGGAGCCCCCCCCACAATGATCAGGGACATAGCCATAATAGCCATATACATGGACTGGATGCAAGGAAATTTTACCCAAACGTGACGCAACAGCGCCACCTGCCAGACATAAAACGCAATATGAAAGTGATGCTGCAGTATTAAAGGGGAATTCCGGTGCTACAGCGTTCTGAACATTTTCTTCAGAATGCTCTGAGCCGGAGGCAGTGATCGTGACATCACACCACGCCCCCTCCATTCAGGTCTATGGGAGGGGGCGTGTCAGCCAACACGTCCCTTCCCATAGACTTGAATGGAGGGGGTGTGGTGTGACATCACGAGGGGGTGTGAACGTGGAACGCCAGGTGCTACAGGATATCGCGGGGGCCCCAGCAGCGGGACCCCAGGGATCAGACACCTTATCCCCTATCCTTTGGATTGGGGATAAGATGTCTAGCAGCAGAGTACCCCTTTAAGCAGCAGAATACCCCTTTAAGCGCTTTAATGTATTTTCAGTGCTTTCTACAAATCCACTATGGCCAGGTACAGCAATTTCATCCACAGAGCTCTTTATATCTTATATGTGACAAAAAAAAAATATATATAAATAAAATATAAAAAAAATTATATATATACACACACACACACATTTTTATTCTTTCGGAGTACCCCTTTAAATCAACGTACACACTGAAAAGCCCAGACTGCAGAGACTGTCTGCCCTGAGGATTGTTCACACCAGTGTTTCCCAACCAGGGTGCCTTCAGCTGTTGCAAAACTACAACTCCCAGCATGTCCGGACAGCCAAAGGCTGTCCGGGCATGATGGGAGTTGTAGTTTTGCAGCAGCTGGAGGCACCCTGGTTGGGGAAACTCTAGTCTACACAGTTGCTGTGCAAAGTATGAAGTCAGGAAGGCTTTACCCTTTCTGGATTTAAATCATGAACATTCTATGTTGACAGCAAGCAGATATATCGAAAATTGTGAAGAACTGACATAAAAAGTTATAATTTAAAAATGTTATTTAAAAGGGGTACTCCACTGCAAAATATATATTTTTTAAATCAACTGGTGCCAGAAAGTTAAACAGAATTGTAAATTACTTCTATTTAAAAATCTTAATCCTTCCAATACTAATCAGCTGCGATATGCTCCACATGAAGTTCTCTCCCTTTTAAATTTCTTTTCTGTCTGACCACAGTGCTCTCTGCTGACATTTTAGGAACTGTCCAGAGTAGAAGCAAATCCCCATAGAAAACCTCTCCTGCTCTGAACAATTTCTAAAATGGACAGAGGTGTCAGCAGAGAGCACTGTGGTCAGACAGAAAGCAAATTCAAAAAGAAAAGAACTTCCTGTGGAGCATACGGCAGCTGATAAGTACTTGAAGGATTAAGATTTTTTAATAGAAGTCATTCACAAATCTGTTTAACTTTCTGACACCAGTTGATTAAAAAAACACAACAACAACGTTTTCCAGTGGAGTACCCCTTTAAAAACTTTTCATTATACACCAGGGTATGTCAAGAAGATAATATAGAAACAAAGATGGCAGACAGTAAGAGTGGCACATGGTCTATCAGCCCTTTTGTTTCCCTCTTACCCCTGTCCTTATGGTCTTTTAGTACATATGGAGGTCAGAGACTGGTGCCAGAAAGTTAAACAGATTTGTAAATTACTTCTGTTAAAAAATCTTAATCCTTCCAGTACTTATTAGCTGCTGAATACTACAGAGGAAATTCTTTTCTTTTTGGAACACAGAGCTCTCTGCTGACATCACGACCACAGTGCTCTCTGCAGAACATCTCTGTCCATTTTAGGAACTGTCCAGAGCAGCATATGTTTGCTATAGGAATTTTTCTCCTACTCTGGACAGTTCTTAAAATAGACAGAGATGTCAGCAGAGAGCACTGTGCTCGTGATGTCAGCAGAGAGCACTGTGTTCCAAAAAGAAAATAACTTCCTCTGTAGTATTCAGCAGCTAATAAGTACTGGAAGGATTAAGATGTTTTAATAGAAGTAATTTACAAATCTGTTTCCCTTTCTGGCACCAGTTGATGAAAAAAAAAAAAAAATAATAAAGTTTTCCACCGGAGTACCCCTTTAAAGTATTACTGTATGGCCGTCATGTAGCTACAGAATATACCCTGTGGCATTTGTGGAAGGGGAGAGCTGGCTGCACTACAAAGCACAGCATGCCCTAGGAGGTGGAGTCCAGTAAGCTTGTAACCGGCCTCCTGTATGAGTAACCAATCACAGCAAACCACACACACCGATCCAGTACAATGAATGCTGAGCCCTGATTGGCTGTTGAGGCGCACAGAACTCACCCTGAGCTCCGTCTTATTCCACGGCTGCTTCTGCATGTTGACGCTGTAGATTTTCGCCTTCTTCACGGCTCGCACGTACGCTTCATGCCCTTGTTTAAAATAGATGACCTGCGCGGGAGGAGGAGGGGTTAAAAGGGGTACTCCGGTGGAAATGTTTTTTATTTATTTATTTTTTTTAAATCAACTGGTGCCAGAAAGTTAAACAGATTTGCAAATTACTTCTATTAAAAAATCTTAATCCTTCCAGTACTTATTAGCTGCTGAACACTACAGAGGAAATTCTTCTCTTTTTGGAACACAGAGCTCTCTACTGACATCACGAGCACAGTGCTCTCTGCTGACACCTCTGTCCATTTTAGGAACTGTCCAGGGCAGCATATGTTTGCTGTGGGGATTTTCTCCTGCTCTGGACAGTTCCTAAAATGGACAGAGATGTCAGCAGAGAGCACTGCGCTCGGGATGTCAGCAAAGAGCTCTGTGTTCCAAAAAGAAAATAATTTCCTCTGTAGTATTCAGCAGCTAATAAGTACTGGAAGGATTAAGATTTTTTAATAGAGGTAATTTACAAATCTCTTTAACTTCACCAGTTGATTTAAAAAATTTATATATATATATATATATATTTTATATATATATATATATATATATATATATATATATATATATATATATATATATTTATATTATATATATATTATATATATAAATTTTCCACCGGAGTACCCCTTTAAACGTTCAAAGTGATGATGAATTGGCCCATTCTTGGTTGCAGCATGAGACTTTTAGTTCCACTCCAATCGGAGAACAGCAAATGATTGACACAGACTGGTGTTTCCCAATCAGGGTGTCTCTTGCGGTGGCAAAACTACAAGTCCCAGCATGCCTAGACAGCCAGAGGCTATCTGGGCATAGTGGGAATTGTAGTTTCGCAGCAGCTGGAGGCACCCTGGTTGGTAAACAATGCCATAAGTTACAAGAAAACCAAGATACCTCGTCTCCCATCTGAGGGACGAAAGGAGAGCGTCGCGGAATGGTATCCAGGATCCACTGGGGCGGAATCCACTCTTCACAGGGCTCCCCCTCCATAGACAGGAACTCATTTTGCTTCTATAAAAAAAAAACGAAAACAAAAAAAACGAAGAGGATGTAAAATTGTCAACAATACAGTAAAAAGAAACTGTATTTCCCAACCAGAATGCCTCCAGCTGTTGCAAAACTACAACTCCCAGCATGCCCGGACAGCCGTTGGCTGTCCAGGCATGCTGGAAGTTGTAGTTTTGCAACAGCTGGAGGCATTCTGGTTGGGAACCACTATAAGCAATACATATGCCACAGAGGCACTTGGGAAAGATTGGTGACAAGCACTATGGGGGCTCCAGTGTTGGGTGTACTTTCACCAAGCTTTCCTGGAAGCATATTATAGCTGAATATAACTTTAAAGGGGTACTCCAGTGAATTTATTTTTTTTTTTTTTTACATCAACTGGCTCCAGAAAGTTTTGCAAATTACTTCTATTAAAAAAATAAATCTTAATCCTTGCAGTACTTATCAGCTGCTGAAGTTGAGTTCTTTTCTGTCTGACCACAGTGCTCTCTGCTGACACCTCTGTCTGTCTCAGGAACTGTCCAGAGCGGGATAGGTTTGCTATGGAGATTTGCTCTTACTCTGGACAGCAGAGGTGTCAGCAGAGAGCACTGTGGTCAGACAGAAAAGAACAACTCAACTTCAGCAGCTGATAAGTACCGGGAGGAATAAGATTTTTTTTTTTTAATAGAGGTCATTTAAAAATCTGTTTAACTTTCTGGATCCAGTTGATATAAAAAAAAAATATGGTTTTTCACTGGAATACCCCTTTAATTGGGTTATCCATTAAATTAGAAAAACATAGCAGGTTTCTTTCAAAAACAGCACCACACCTGTCCTCAGTTTTTGTCTGGTATTGCAGCTCAGTTCCATTAAAGTGAATGGAATCTGGTTGTAATACCACAAACAACCTGTTGACAGCTGTGGTGCTGTTTTTGGAAGAATGTAGCTTTGGCTTTCTCATGCAGTATGGGGTTGACTTTAGGTCAGTGAGCGGTGAGAACCTTTCTCCGCGTCTGCTTGCGTTTCCGTTGCCGATCCTCCTCCTTGGTGGGATTCTCGTCCTCAGAACTGCTGCACATCTTCCGTGTCGTCTGCCGCGTCTGTCTTTTCGGGGGCTGGAGATTAATACCGGCGTCTGCCGTCCAGTCTGAATAGTCGCTGGAGGTGTCGCTGCAACAACAGAGGATGGTGAGAAGGGCAAACCCGCAGCAATTTGCCCCAAGCCAGGTACATCAGCGGGCAAAATCCTTGTCCCCCCCCATTACCAACCCCAAGACTGGTACATCAGAGGGCAGCATCCTAACCTCTACACCCCCCCCCCCCCCACAACCAACCCCAAGCCAGGTACATCAGAGGGCAGCATCCTCACCTAGACATCCCCCCCCCCCCCCACAACCAGCCCCAAGCCAGGTACATCAGTGGGCAGCATCCTCACCTCAACACCCCCCCCCCCCCACAACCAACCCCAAGCCAGGTACATCAGTGGCAACAAGATTCCTTGGAGATATGAATCCCCTCAGGGATAACCCTGACTAGAGGCACACAAAAAGTTTTTTATATAAAACTTAACTTTTATTCTAACAAAATGAATATAGAAAATTGTGCTCAGTGGCCACTAGGTGGCAGTGGCGTATTATAAATTCAGCCCTGTGTATGGACGGGATTGGATATATTTATTATGCTATCCAGCATGTATAGGTGTATAAGCTGATTTTATTCTACTTTTATTATTAATCAGCTAGCTGGCTTCACAAGCCAATATTTTACTTTAAAAATACCCCGCATCCAGCATCGGTATAGGTTAGCTGGCTTTTTTTTCAATATTTTTGCCGCTAGTTGTTATGACATCCTCCTATATAACTCTTAGATCCATTATCACAGTGCGGAGCTAAAATGTGTCCCTCCTGTCTGACGTTTCGCTTTGAAAAAGCCAGACAATGGCGAAACGTCAGACAGGAGGGACAAATTTTAGAGACCCCCAAGGGGAATTTTTAGTTAGTAAGGTAAATCAGTGGGCAGCGTACTCACCTCAACACCCCCCCCCCCCCCCACAACCAACCCCAAGCCATGTACATCAGTGGGCAGCATCCTCACACGGAGCCAGATACATCATTGACCACTGTCCTTACCCACCCTACTACCAACCCCGAGCCAAGTAGATCAATGGGCAACATCCTCACCTCCCTCTACTACCCACCCAAACCAGGTACATCAGCAGGCAAAGGCCTCCCCTCCCCCTACTAATCAGCCTGGGCCGGATACAGGGTAAAGTCCTAAGCCCCCCCACTACCAACATACAGCTACATTACACCAAATTCTCCCCCAGTAAATAAAGCTCCTCAGTCGTCCTGAAATCTACGCCACCATTTTTTCGCTATCCATATATATTTGGAAAGCTGGGTGACCAACAAGGTGGCAGTATAACAATTCCTACAGTGTTGACAACATCTTTCCCAGAAATAGCGGCGCTACCTCCCGGGAATCGGTCCACAGGAACTCATTGGGCAATGTAGACATGAGGATATCCAAATCGTAGTGTTTCAAAAGGCCATGTCTTGTGGCACCAACCCCCTGTGATACAGTCAAATACGAAAATATAATCTACAGACAAATTTCACTTGTCAAACACAAACGCATTCCGAGACAGAGGCTTCTTCAGTGTAAATGAGTCTATAATCATCAGTATAGCCAGAGTCACACTGATGAAGATTCCTCTGTCTAGAAACCCGTTTGTGTTTGGCAAATAATATTTGTTAGTTATATCCACATATTAAACTGACTGGCACCAAACATAAGAGATCAAAAAGATCATGTGATCAAAAACTGCTCATGTGATCAGTTCTGATCCTCAGGACAACGATCATATAGATTACATTCCACAGGGAATAGGATTACCTAGAGGAGCTCTCAGTCTGCCATGGAGGAGCCACTTCACCATCAGACGCATCACTGGACGCACGCGATTCCTCATCCTGCAAATACAGAGAAATTATATTGTTAAAGGGGTACTCCGGTGGAAAACCATTTCAAATCAACTGGTGCTAGAAAGGTAAACAGATTTGTAAATTACTTCTATTAAAAAAATCTTAATCCTTCCAGTACTTAGCTGCTGTATGCTCCAGAGGAAGTTGGGTAGTTCTTTCCAGTCTGACCACAGTGCTCTCTGCTGACACCTCTGTCCATGTCAGGAACTGTCCAGATCAGGAGAGATTTGCTATGGAGATTTGCTCCGGCTCTGGATAGTTCCTGACACAGACAGCAGAGAGCACTGTGGTCAGACAGAAAATAACTACACAACTTCCTCTGTAGAATACAGCAGCTGATAAGTACTGGAAGGATTAAGATTTTTTAATGGAAGCAATTTACAAATCTGTACAACTTCGTAGCACCAGTTGATTTGAATCTCCCCCCCCCCCCTTTAATTCAATTCAGTGTTTTTCCAGTGTGTCTCCAAGTGTGCAAAACTACTACCACTACTTATGTTTGTGTGTGCTGCAATGCCCTATAGCAAAGTGCAGGTTTGAGGAAAGGAAATGACATAGCAAAGGAGTTCAGTGGTTGGAGGAGAGCACTTGTTTCTTTCTTCATTGACTTTAGACCCAACCAGGGTGCCTCCAGCTGTCGCAAAACTACAACTCCCGGCATGCTGGGAGTTGTAGTTTTGCAACAGCTAGCGACACACTGTTTGGATCCTTAAAGGGGTACTCCAGTGGAAATTTTTCTTTTTTTAAATCAACTGGTGCCAGAAAGTTAAAACAGATTTGTAATCAGGTGTCAGCAGAGAGCACTGTGGACAAGAAAATAATTTCCTCTGTAGCATACAGCTGCTAAAAAGTACTGGAAGGACAAATTTTTTTTTTTTAATAGAAGTCATTTACAAATCTGTTTAACTTTCTGGCACCAGTTGATTTAAAAAACAGAAAAAAACATTTTTTTCCACCAGAGTACCCCTTTAAGGATCATCAAATGTTCTGGAAATTTCTAATTCCGTGAACCTAATTCTACTTTACATCCAGAGGTTCCCGATACATTGTAACAAACCAAATCCAAAAAATTTTGGTCTAGTGTCGGCAAAATTTTCCGTTCTACATTGATGAAGCTTTACTAACACGACGGGCCCTTTAACAATTCCGCCCTTATCCTGCTCCCCCCTGTCCTGGTAGAGCAGATACCTCTGGAGAGCTCTGAGAATCTTCCCCGTTCGTGGTAGCGGTGCTGGCCTGAGAATCGTGCTCCATGTTGGATCGGGTCTGGTAAGCGTGAGGACGTTTCTTCTGTACCCTCCGCAGGGAACGCCCGCTGCACACCTGATATTCACTCTGAATTAGCACAGAAGACACGGTGAGCCGGAACGCAAGACACCAAGAAGATCCTACACACCCCTCCCATACACCTTACCCTCTGCACCGGGTGAGACGGCTTCATCCTCTTCTCTGTGCTGTACAGATGGACCTCCATGTCACCCTTAGCAGATCGGCAATCCTCCAGCACTCTACAATACAAGACATCGCAGATTACCACATAAAAGGGCCTAAAGGATGAGGTCTACCCCGAGCTGAATATTACTGCTTACATCTAGAATCACTATTCTGCTGGTGAGGTCACTGTGTACATACATTACATTACTTATCCTGTACTGATCCTGAGTTATATCCTGTATTATACTCCAGAGCTGTACTCACTATTCTGCTGGTGAGGTCACTGTGTACATACATTACATTACTTATCCTGTACTGATCCTGAGTTATATCCTGTATTATACTCCAGAGCTGTACTCACTATTCTGCTGGTGAGGTCACTGTTTACATACATTACATTACTTATCCTGTACTGATCCTGAGTTATATCCTGTATTATACTCCAGAGCTGTACTCACTATTCTGCTGGTGAGGTCACTGTGTACATACATTACATTACTTATCCTGTACTGATCCTGAGTTATATCCTGTATTATACTCCAGAGCTGTACTCACTATTCTGCTGGTGAGGTCACTGTGTACATACATTACATTACTTATCCTGTACTGATCCTGAGTTATATCCTGTATTATACTCCAGAGCTGTACTCACTATTCTGCTGGTGAGGTCACTGTGTACATACATTACATTACTTATCCTGTACTGATCCTGAGTTATATCCTGTATTATACTCCAGAGCTGTACTCACTATTCTGCTGGTGAGGTCACTGTGTACATACATTACATTACTTATCCTGTACTGATCCTGAGTTATATCCTGTATTATACTCCAGAGCTGTACTCACTATTCTGCTGGTGAGGTCACTGTGTACATACATTACATTACTTATCCTGTACTGATCCTGAGTTATATCCTGTATTATACTCCAGAGCTGTACTCACTATTCTGCTGGTGAGGTCACTGTGTACATACATTACATTACTTATCCTGTTCTGATCCTGAGTTATATCCTGTATTATACTCCAGAGCTGCACTCACTATTCTGCTGGTGAGGTCACTGTGTACATACATTACATTACTTATCCTGTACTGATCCTGAGTTATATCCTGTATTATACTCCAGAGCTGCACTCACTATTCTGCTGGTGAGGTCACTGTGTACATACATTACATTACTTATCCTGTACTGATCCTGAGTTATATCCTGTATTATACTCCAGAGCTGCACTCACTATTCTGCTGGTGAGGTCACTGTGTACATACATTACATTACTTATCCTGTACTGATCCTGAGTTATATCCTGTATTATACCCCAGAGCTGCACTCACTATTCTGCTGGTGAGGTCACTGTGTACATACATTACATTACTTATCCTGTACTGATCCTGAGTTATATCATGTATTATACTCCAGAGCTGCACTCACTATTCTGCTGGTTAGGTCACTGTGCTGGTAAATATCTATCTATACATTTATTTGCTCTACTCTGGACCATGAATATCCCCCACGTTGGTAGCGCACCACGCGCCATCTTACCTGCTGATACCAGGATGTAACTCGTTCACCACCACCCTCCTCCTCCATGCCATAAGATCTCGCTCAGTCGCCATCTGGCTTCTCGGGGCGTTCTCGTGCATTTGTCGGACTCCTTCGATCTGTCCGCTGCGGCGCAGGCCGACATTAGGCGGTGACGACAGGTCCAGGCTCTGACTCCTTACAACTGGAATAAAACAGGGAGGTGAAGATGGGACATAAAAGGGCGAGTACAAATTGTGCAAGGATCCCACAGGAGAGGGAAGGATCTGCAGAAACAACAGAGGCGACAGACATGACACTTACATCCACTGCTGGGGTCGGCCCTGTTGTCCGCGGGTGGGTCGTCCTCTGTTTGTCTGTGGTCTTGCTCCCTCTGCAGCTCTCTGATCAGACCATCCAGGATACTTTCCTCGTGACTGACCGTCTGCTGCCCGATCACCTGCTCCACCACGTCTCCATTACCTGTTCAGGGAGATGGTTCACTATATCAACCGGTCAAGGCCATTATCATTAAAGGGGTACTCCGCCCCTGGCATCTTATCCTCTATCCAAAGGATAGGGGATAAGATGTCAGATCGCCGCGGTCCCGCTGCTGGGGACCCCGGGGATCGCTGCTGCAGCACCCCGCTATCATTACTGCACAGAGCGAGATCGCTCTGCACGTAATGACGGGCGATACAGGGGCCGGAGCATCGTTACGTCACGGCTCCGCCCCTCGTGATGTCACTGCCCACCCCCGTCAATAAAAGTCTATGGGAGGGGGCGTGGCGGTCGTCACGCCCCCTGCCAAAGACTTGCATTAAGGGGACGGGCCGTGAGGTCATGAGGGGCGGAGCCATGATGTAACGATGCTCCGGCCCCTGTATTGCCCGTCATTACGTGCAGAGCGATCTTGCTCTGTGCAGTAATGATAGCGGGGTGCTGCAGCAGCGATCCCCGGGGTCCCCAGCAGCGGGACCGCGGCGATCTAACATCTTATCCCCTATCCTTTGGATAGAGGATAAGATGCCAGGGGCGGAGTACCCCTTTAAAGGGGTACTCAACTGGCCAGCGTTCCGAACATTTAGTTCCGAACGCTGTGTGCGCGCACTGTGTGGGTCTGCCACACCCCCTCACGATGTTAGGCCATGCCCCCTCAATGCAAGACTATGGGAGGGGGCGTGGCGGCAGCCACGCCCTCTCCCATAGACTTGCATTGATGGGGCATGACAGTGTTAAAGGGGTACTCCAGTGGAAAACTTTTTATTTATTTATTTTTAATCAACTGGTGCCAGAAAGTTAAACAGATTTGTAAATGACTTCTATTAAAAAATCTTAATCCTTCCTGTACTTATTAGCTGCTGAATACAACAGAGGAAATTATCTTCTTTTCGAACACAGTGCTCTCTGCTGACATCATGACCACAGTGCTCTCTGCTGACATCTCTGTCCATTTTAAGAATTGTCCAGACTAGGAGAAAATACCCATAGCAAACATATGCTGCTCTGGACAGTTCCTAAAATGGACAGAGATGTCAGCAGAGAGCACTGTGCTCGTGATGTCAGCAGAGAGCTCTGTATTCTGAAAAGAAAATAATTTCTTCTGTATATCTATATATCTATATCTATCTATATATATATATGTGTAAGATATAAACGTACATACACACTTTTTTTGGGGGGGAAAAAACGAAACGAAAAAAAATATATATAATATTTATTCTGTAGATAAATGGACACAATTTAAATAAATTTTGTATAATTAAAATTTTTGTTTTTTTTAAAGAAATAACTATGCTTAAAATTGCCCTACTCTGACCCCATAACTTTTTGTTTTTCCATATACGGGGCAGTATGAGGGATTATTTTTTGCGCAGTGATCTTCATTGGTTTTACTGATCACTCTATTTCTTTCTGATCAATAAAGTGTTTTCGTACTGAAAAACACCCCCCCTCGGCTTATACTCGAGTGACCTCTCCGCCCTCAGTGGTCTTCAACCTGCGGACCTCCAGATTAGGGATCGACCGATTATCGGTATGGGCCGATATTATCGGCCGATAATCACGGATTTTGGGCATTATCGGTATCGGCAATTATCTTGCCGATAAGCCGATAATGCCCGCGACCGCTACCCCTCGACCCGCCGCACAGCATCTCCGACCCACCGCACCGCATCGCATCGCACCCCCCACCGTGATGCTGGGCGGTATACCGGTATGGATTTTTGCCCATACCGCTATACCGGTCGGGCCCCTCCCCCACCCTCCGAGTGAATAAAAAAATTAAACTTACCCGTAATGGGGGTGGTCCAGGCCATCCTTCCTTCATGTAGTGTCCGGGGGCGTTCCGGGTGGAGGGTGTCCGGTCCGGGCTGTCCTTCTCCCATGGTCTTCTCCACTCCGGGCAGGCTCCGGGCCTAGTACGCTGCATAGACGCAGCTACGCCGTGACGTCAGGTGCGTCGCTGCGCACGGGCGTCACTGAGCAGCGACGTCTATGCAGCGTACTAGGCCGGAGCCTGCCCGGAGTGGAGAAGAAGACCATGGGAGAAGGACAGCCGGACCGGACCACCCTCCACCCGGATGCCACCGGACACTACAGGAACGATGGATGGATGGCCCCGGACCACCCTGACAGGTAGGGGAGAGAAGCGGGTGGCGGCGACGGCCTATGGCCCCGCAAAACCACTGCAGATCATTGATTTAATGCGCCCCGCTTTAAATCAATGATCTGCAGCAGTGTCGCAGGGGGTTAAATAGCCGATAACTTATACCGGAATATCGGTATAAGTTATCGGCTATCGGCCCTAACCTCCACCGATTATCGGTATCGGCCCTAAAAAACCGATATCGGTCGATCCCTACTCAGATGTTTCAAAACTACAACTCCCAGCATGCACGGACGTTCATGAGTAACGTCCCTGTGCGTCGTCGTAAAAAGTATCACTACGTCAATTATTCCGGGGCCGGCCGCGAAGCGCGGAGAAGAGGCCCACCTGGTGAAGATGGACAGCCCGGAACGACTATCCCTCCCCACCGGACGGTGCTGCAGCACAGATGGCCCAGACCAGCTCACCCGAACGTCCCGCCGAGCGGGAGGAGAGTACAAAACTAAAGGGGGAGGTGGGGCTTGATGATGACTAAGGCCCGGGCAGTGGGTCTTCAACCTGCGGACCTCCAGATGTTTCAAAACTACAACTCCCAGCATTGCCCGGACAGCCGATGGCTGTCCGGGCATGCTGGGAGTTGTAGTTTGGGAACATCTGGAGGTCCGCAGGTTGAAGACCACTGTTAAATCAGACATTGACAAGTGGTGATGATGAAGGGGGTGGTGTGGGATGATGACAGGGTAATGATGAAGGGGGGGTGATGACAGGGTAATGATGAAGGGGGGGGGATGATGACAGGGTAATGATGAAGGGGGGGGGATGATGACAGGGTAATGATGAAGGGGGATGATGACAGGGTAATGATGAAGGGGGGGATGATGACAGGGTAATGATGAAGGGGGGTGAGTGACAGGGTAATGATGAAGGGGGGGGTGATGAAGGGGGGGATGATGACAGGGGTAATGATGAAAGGGGGATGATGACAGGGTAATGATGAAAGGGGGATGATGACAGGGTAATGATGAAAGGGGGATGATGACAGGGTAATGATGAAAGGGGGATGATGACAGGGTAATGATGAAGGGGATGATGACAGGGTAATGATGAAGGGGGGGGATGATGACAGGGTAATGATGAAGGGGGGGATGATGACAGGGTAATGATGAAGGGGGGGTGATGACAGGGTAATGATGAAGGGGGGGGGATGATGACAGGGTAATGATGAAGGGGGGGATGATGACAGGGTAATGATGAAGGGGGGGATGATGACAGGGTAATGATGAAGGGGGGGATGATGACAGGGTAATGATGAAAGGGATGATGACAGGGTAATGATGAAAAGGGGATGATGACAGGGTAATGAGGAAGGGGGGGATGATGACAGGGTAATGATGAAGGGGGGATGATGACAGGGTAATGATGAACAGGGGGATGATGACAGGGTAATGATGAAGGGGGGATGATGAAGGGGGGGGATGATGACAGGGTAATGATGAAGGGGGGGATGATGACAGGGTAATGATGAAGGGGGGGATGATGACAGGGTAATGATGAAGGGGGGGTGATGACAGGGTAATGATGAAGGGGGGGATGATGACAGGGTAATGATGAAGGGGGGGATGATGACAGGGTAATGATGAAGGGGGGGATGATGACAGGGTAATGATGAAGGGGGGGATGATGACAGGGTAATGATGAAGGGGGGGATGATGACAGGGTAATGATGAAGGGGGGGTGATGACAGGGTAATGATGAAGGGGGGGTGATGACAGGGTAATGATGAAGGGGGGGATGATGACAGGGTAATGATGAAGGGGGGATGATGACAGGGTAATGATGAAGGGGGGGTGATGACAGGGTAATGATGAAGGGGGGGATGATGACAGGGTAATGATGAAGGGGGGGATGATGACAGGGTAATGATGAAGGGGGGGGATGATGAAGGGGGGGATGATGACAGGGTAATGATGAAGGGGGGGATGATGACAGGGTAATGATGAAGGGGGGGGATGATGACAGGGTAATGATGAAGGGGGGGATGATGACAGGGTAATGATGAAGGGGGGGATGATGAAGGGGGGGATGATGACAGGGTAATGATGAAGGGGGGGATGATGACAGGGTTAATGATGAAGGGGGGTGATGACAGGGTAATGATGAAGGGGGGGGTGATGACAGGGTAATGATGAAGGGGGGGGTGATGACAGGGTAATGATGAAGGGGGGATGATGACAGGGTAATGATGAAGGGGGGGATGATGACAGGGTAATGATGAAGGGGGGGTGATGACAGGGTAATGATGAAGGGGGGGGTGATGACAGGGTAATGATGAAGGGGGGATGATGACAGGGTAATGATGAAAGGGGATGATGACAGGGTAATGATGAAGGGGGGATGATGACAGGGTAATGATGAAGGGGGGATGATGACAGGGTAATGATGAAGGGGGGGATGATGACAGGGTAATGATGAAAGGGGGATGATGACAGGGTAATGATCAAGGGGGGATGATGACAGGGTAATGATGAAGGGGGGGATGATGACAGGGTAATGATGAAGGGGGGGTGATGACAGGGTAATGATGAAGGGGGGGGGGTGATGACAGGGTAATGATGAAGGGGGGGGGGTGATGACAGGGTAATGATGAGGGGGGGGTGATGACAGGGTAATGATGAAGGGGGGGGGGTGATGACAGGGTAATGATGAAAGGGGGATGATGACAGGGTAATGATGAAGGGGGGGATGATGACAGGGTAATGATGAAGGTGGGGATGATGACAGGGTAATGATGAAGGGGGGGATGATGACAGGGTAATGATGAAGGGGGGGTGATGACAGGGTAATGATGAAGGGGGGGATGATGACAGGGTAATGATGAAGGGGGGGTGATGACAGGGTAATGATGAAGGGGGGGGTGATGAAGGGGGGGATGATGAAGGGGGGGATGATGAAGGGGGGGATGATGACAGGGGGATGATGACAGGGTAATGATGAAGGGGGGATGATGACAGGGTAATGATGAAGGGGGGGGTGATGACAGGGTAATGATGAAGGGGGGTGATGACAGGGTAATGATGAAGGGGGGATGATGACAGGGTAATGATGAAGGGGGGATGATGACAGGGTAATGATGAAAGGGGGATGATGACAGGGTAATGATGAAGGGGGGGATGATGAAGGGGGGGATGATGAAGGGGGGGTTGATGAAGGGGGGATGATGACAGGGGGATGATGACAGGGTAATGATGACAGGGTAATGATGAAGGGGGGGATGATGAAGGGGGGGATGATGACAGGGTAATGATGAAGGGGGGGATGATGACAGGGTAATGATGAAGGGGGGGGTGATGACAGGGTAATGATGAAGGGGGGTGATGACCAGGGTAATGATGAAGGGGGGGTGATGACAGGGTAATGATGAAGGGGGGGATGATGACAGGGTAATGATGAAGGGGGGATGATGACAGGGTAATGATGAAGGGGGGGATGATGACAGGGTAATGATGAAGGGGGGATGATGACAGGGTAATGATGAAGGGGGGATGATGACAGGGTAATGATGAAGGGGGGATGATGACAGGGTAATGATGAAGGGGGGGATGATGAAGGGGGGGGATGATGACAGGGTAATGATGAAGGGGGGGATGATGACAGGGTAATGATGAAGGGGGGGATGATGACAGGGTAATGATGAAGGGGGGGATGATGACAGGGTAATGATGAAGGGGGGGATGATGACAGGGTAATGATGAAGGGGGGGATGATGACAGGGTAATGATGAAGGGGGGGGTGATGACAGGGTAATGATGAAGGGGGGGATGATGACAGGGTAATGATGAAGGGGGGGATGATGACAGGGTAATGATGAAGGGGTAATGATGAAGGGGGGGATGATGACAGGGTAATGATGAAGGGGGGATGATGACAGGGTAATGATGAAGGGGGGGATGATGACAGGGTAATGATGAAGGGGGGGGATGATGACAGGGGGGGATGATGACAGGGTAATGATGAAGGGGTAATGATGAAGGGGGGATGATGACAGGGGTAATGATGAAGGGGGGATGATGACAGGGTAATGATGAAGGGGGGGGGATGATGACAGGGTAATGATGAAGGGGGGGGGGATGATGACAGGGTAATGATGAAGGGGGGGGATGATGACAGGGTAATGATGAAGGGGGGATGATGACAGGGTAATGATGAAGGGGGGGATGATGACAGGGTAATGATGAAGGGGGGTGATGACAGGGTAATGATGAAGGGGGGGATGATGACAGGGTAATGATGAAGGGGGGGATGATGACAGGGTAATGATGAAGGGGGGGATGATGACAGGGTAATGATGAAGGGGGGGATGATGACAGGGTAATGATGAAGGGGGGGGTGATGACAGGGTAATGATGAAGGGGGGGTGATGACAGGGTAATGATGAAGGGGGGGTGATGACAGGGTAATGATGAAGGGGGGGGTGATGACAGGGTAATGATGAAGGGGGGGATGATGACAGGGTAATGATGAAGGGGGGGGTGATGACAGGGTAATGATGAACGGGGGATGATGACAGGGTAATGATGAAGGGGGGGTGATGACAGGGTAATGATGAACGGGGGATGATGACAGGGTAATGATGAAGGGGGGGATGATGACAGGGTAATGATGAAGGGGGGGATGAAGGGGGGGGATGATGACAGGTGATGATGATGAAGGGGGGGTGATGACAGGGTAATGATGAAGGGGGGGTGATGACAGGGTAATGATGAAGGGGGGGTGATGACAGGGTAATGATGAAGGGGGGGTGATGACAGGGTAATGATGAAGGGGGGATGATGACAGGTGATGATGATGAAGGGGGGATGATGACAGGGTAATGATGAAGGGGGGATGATGACAGGGTAATGATGAAGGGGGGATGATGACAGGTGATGATGATGAAGGGGGGATGATGATGAGGGTGTTAATGACGGGGGTCTGGATGATGACGGGGGGGGGGGGGGGATGATGTATTTCCCACCCTAGGCTTCTAGTCGAGTCAATAACTTTTCCTGGGTTTTTGGGGTGAAATTAGGGGCCTCGGCTTATATTCGTGTCGGCTTATACTCGAGTATATACGGTAACAGCAATCATTTCATTGCTAGTACTGTTGAGTGTTACGTAATGACGCAGCACTGACCAGTCCTATCAGTGACCTACTCATGCAGGCAGCCTGTATGAGAGGATTGTCGATCGGGCAGCACAGAGGTAAGAAGCAGCCCTCTGGCCGCCATGTTAGCCATGACAACTGCAGAGGTCCTGATAAGCCCCGAAACCTGTCATTTCTTACTTTTATGTACAGTGACCAGCACTGACCACAACCCCTAAATGGTTAATAATGAACAAGCGTGATCACTGATGTCCACCATTAGTGATAAGTCTTGGCTGCCGATAGCAGCCGCTACTCACCGGGTATGAAAATAGCAACTGAGCCAGCTTCATAGTCCCCTAACACACACACTAATATTAATCTATCTATCTATCTATCTATCTATCTATGCAAAGAAGCGGCGGCACACCAATTTCCAAGTGAAAAAAATGGATGGCTTTTATTTCAACCAAACATCTATAGGAGCGACGTTTCGCCTGTCTCACACAGGCATTGTCACAGGCTTGACAATGCCTGTGTGAGACAGGTGAAACGTCGCTCCTATAGATGTTTGGTTGAAATAAAAGCCATCCATTTTTTTCACTTGGAAATTGGTGTGCCGCCGCTTCTTTGCATAATTACTTTGGACCTGGGACCGGGTTATCCAGCGTGTACCCCCCTCTTCTACGTGTGCTGCCAAAAATTTCTTCTCATATCTATCTATCTATCTATCTATCTATCTATCTATCTATCTATCTATATATATATATATATACACACATAGCAGACAAATTATATATAGTGTTGTGTGTAAAGGGGTTAATATGTGAACCCAACATGTCCTTATGAAGGGTTCTGACAAGCACAGACCACGAGGATTGTTACCATTGGATACGTATCCGAGCTGAGGGATCAGTTGTTCGTCTTTGCAGTTCTCCCTCCCCGGTACAAGGCGCTGTAGGCGGGTAGGGTGTGGATTTCCATCGACGTCCACCAGAAATGGTGGCGGCATAAGGTGCGGGGCCTGCTGCGTCTGTTCATCCAGAACATAGTTATTGGTGTCTCGGATTAGTGGTCTGAAGTCCGTGTGGAAGAACATCTGCTCGGGGATCTGCACCGGATAAAGACACAGGTCAATAGAGGTAAAGAGAGACGGGGGGGGGCTCCCCTGACCTCTCCTGCCGGGGAATCACTCACCTTCTCATAAGCTTTACTGCACCCAAAACCAAACAACAAGAGGTGCCCATGGGAGTCCGTGCAGGCAAAGTGCTGCCCATCGGGCGAGAACTTGCAGTCAAACACCGCGCCGTGTCCCTGACCTTCAATCTGAAATACAGAAGAACATTACAGTGTAGTAGTAGTAGTAGTGATCCCAGGACAGAGACGGCAGGGTAAGGGGATGTCTACACCAGTGGTCCTCAAACAATGTGGCTCCAGCTGTTGCAAAACTACAACTCCCAGCACGCCCGGACAACCATCGGCTTATCTATATATATTTATCTCTATCTAAATATAATATCTCTCTCTCTATACATCTACACACACTGTATATGTACAGGGGATAAGTATCCTCCTTAGGGAGAGGCACCACTTCTGGTGTATGGAGATTCCAATGATGCCATTAGCAGTCGTTTCTGGGAAAAGGAATATGCAAATCAGCTCATCACATGACCTCCACAGGTAGCAGTATTCCCTAAACATCAGTTTTAGCTCCAGTTATGGAATTTTAGAAACTGATTGGGATGTAATGCCAAGCCAGATTTCACGCCATATATATATACACACACACACACACACACACATATACACACATATATACACACACAGTGACCCCTCGACCTACGATGGCCCCGACATACGATCATTTCAGCATACGATCCCTCTCAGAGGCCATCACATGGTGAAGGCAGCATCAACATACGATGCTTTTGTATGTCGGCGCCATCGCATAAATGGCTATCCTGCAGCGCAGACTGCTTCAGCTGCCGCCGGATAGCCGTTTACGGTGCCCCGTGTGCTCCGCTGACGATCACTTACCTGTCCTCGGGGCTCCGGCGCGTCCTCTTCGGGATCCCCTGCATCGTCAGTGCTCTTCATCGTCGTCATCACGTCGCTGCGCACGCCGTCCCGTCATCCAATAGGAGCGTCGGGGACACCTCGTGGATGCGGCGACAGTGATGGACGGCGACATCCAGGGCAGCGGTGACGAAAGGTGACGGGTCCGGAGCGGCGGGGACACGTGAGTACAACTTCCTCTAACAGTGGTCTACAACCTGCGGACCTCCAGATGTTGCAAAACTACAACACCGAGCATGCCCGGACAGCCTACGGCTGTCCGGGCATGCTGGGTGTTGTAGTTTTGCAACATCTGGAGGTCCGCAGGTTGTAGACCACTGTCCTATACTTTACATTGCACGGATCCCTGAACATGCGATGGTTAATATTTTTATCTATAATCTCATCTCTTACCATGTTGAAATAATTCCGGATCTTTGTTCCTTTCTCCAGGTCCCAGACAAATATGTTGCCATCATGGCCGGCGGAGAGGAGGATCCTGGAGTCGAAGGGGTGCGCTTCCAGGACGAACACCTCATCATCATGACCCTGCGGAGGAGACATCACGACACTCATTCCCCATTGGTTCATCATTATTAACCCTTTCTCTCCCCGTCAGCGATCTTCCACCTATAGAGCCATATAAGGGCTTGTTTTCTAGGAGACCAATTGTACTTTTTAAAAGGACACCCTTCATATTACCAAAAAAGGATCGGGGGGGGATGTATGATTGTATATAGGGGGGGGAATGTATGATTGTATATATGGGGGGGAATGTATGATTGTATATATGGGGGGGAATGTATGATTGTATATATAGGGGGAATGTATGATTGTATATATAGGGGGAATGTATGATTGTATATATAGGGGGGAATGTATGATTGTATATATGGGGGGGAATGTATGATTGTATATATGGGGGGGAATGTATGATTGTATATATAGGGGGAATGTATGATTGTATATATAGGGGGAATGTATGATTGTATATATAGGGGGAATGTATGATTGTATATATAGGGGGGAATGTATGATTGTATATATATATAGGGGGGAATGTATGATTGTATATATATATAGGGGGGAATGTATGATTGTATATATAGGGGGGAATGTATGATTGTATATATAGGGGGAATGTATGATTGTATATATAGGGGGAATGTATGATGGTATATATAGGGGGAATGTATGATGGTATATATAGGGGGAATGTATGATTGTATATATAGGGGGGAATGTATGATTGTATATATATAGGGGGGAATGTATGATTGTATATATATATAGGGGGGAATGTATGATTGTATATAGGGGAGAATGTATGATTGTATATAGGGGAGAATGTATGATTGTATATATAGGGGGAATGTATGATTGTATATAGGGGGAATGTATGATTGTATATATAGGGGGAATGTATGATTGTATATATAGGGGGAATGTATGATTGTATATATAGGGGGAATGTATGATTGTATATATAGGGGGAATGTATGATTGTATATATAGGGGGAATGTATGATTGTATATATAGGGGGAATGTATGATTGTATATATAGGGGGGAATGTATGATTGTATATATAGGGGGGAATGTATGATTGTATATATAGGGGGGAATGTATGATTGTATATATAGGGGGAATGTATGATTGTGTATATATAGGGGGGAATGTATGATTGTGTATATATAGGGGGGAATGTATGATTGTATATATAGGGGGGAATGTATGATTGTATATATAGGGGGAATGTATGATTGTATATATATATAGGGGGGGGATGTATGATTGTATATAGGGGGGAATGTATGATTGTATATATAGGGGGGAATGTATGATTGTATATATAGGGGGGAATGTACGATTGTATATATAGGGGGGAATGTACGATTGTATATAGGGGGGAATGTACGATTGTATATAGGGGGGAATGTATGATTGTATATATAGGGGGAATGTATGATTGTATATACAGGGGGGAATGTATGATTGTATATACAGGGGGGAATGTATGATTGTATATACAGGGGGGAATGTATGATTGTATATACAGGGGGGAATGTATGATTGTATATACAGGAGGGAATGTATGATTGTATATACAGGGGGGAATGTATGATGGTATATATAGGGGGAATGTATGATGGTATATATAGGGGGAATGTATGATTGTATATATAGGGGGAATGTATGATTGTATATATAGGGGGAATGTATGATTGTATATAGGGGGAGTGTATGATTGTATATAGGGGGGGATGTATGATTGTATATAGGGGGAATGTATGATTGTATATAGGGGGAATGTATGATTGTATATATAGGGGGAATGTATGATGGTATATATAGGGGGAATGTATGATGGTATATATAGGGGGAATGTATGATTGTATATATAGGGGGAATGTATGATTGTATATAGGGGGGGATGTATGATTGTATATAGGGGGAATGTATGATTGTATATAGGGGGAATGTATGATTGTATATAGGGGGAATGTATGATGGTATATAGGGGGAATGTATGATGGTATATAGGGGAATGTATGATGGTATATAGGGGAATGTATGATTGTATATATAGGGGGAATGTATGATTGTATATATAGGGGGAATGTATGATTGTATATATAGGGGGAATGTATGATTGTATACACAGGGGGAATGTATGATTGTATATATAGGGGGAATGTATGATTGTATATATAGGGGGAAATGTATGATTGTATATAGGGGGAATGTATGATTGTATATAGGGGGAATGTATGATTGTATATAGGGGGAATGTATGATTGTATATAGGGGGAATGTATGATTGTATATAGGGGGAATGTATGATTATATATATAGGGGGAATGTATGATTGTATATATAGGGGGAATGTATGATTGTATATATAGGGGGAATGTATGATTGTATATATAGGGGGAATGTATGATTGTATATAGGGGGGATGTATGATTGTATATAGGGGGAATGTATGATTGTATTTAGGGGGAATGTATGATTGTATATAGGGGGAATGTATGATTGTATATAGGGGGAGTGTATGATTGTATATAGGGGGAATGTATGATTGTATATAGGGGGAATGTATGATTGTATATAGGGGGAATGTATGATTATATATATAGGGGGAATGTATGATTGTATATATAGGGGGAATGTATGATTGTATATATAGGGGGAATGTATGATTGTATATATAGGGGGAATGTATGATTGTATATAGGGGGAATGTATGATTGTATTTAGGGGGAATGTATGATTGTATATAGGGGGAATGTATGATTGTATATAGGGGGAGTGTATGATTGTATATAGGGGGAATGTATGATTGTATATAGGGGGAATGTATGATTGTATATAGGGGGAATGTATGATTGTCTGCTTGAACCATGTTCTTTTTACTCCGGTTTGGCCAGGTTCTCAGGCCTTCAGAAGGCCTCTGGCTGCCATGACAAACACTTGTAAATGGTGAAGACCTGAGGGAACGTGTTCCATACGTCGGCCCCATCACTCACTGATAAGACGTGCAGCAGCTGCCCGCTGTGGGAGTTCCACACTTTCAGCATGAAGTTGTTGACAGCGGTGATGACTGTGGTGTCGGAGCGGTCCCAGGCCACCATGGTCACCTTCAGCTTGGTCCCTTTATCCTCTGGACTGGACAAGTTGTTCCTGTGAATATAAAGCACAGACTGATGATCTGAGGCATCTCCACTGTCTGCAGTATGGCCTCCAGAGCAGCGCTCCCTCTTACTCGCTCATCCTGGTGCTCATGTCCAGCACAATCATCCTCCACTCCTGCTGCTGATACCGCCAGAGCCGCGCCGTCCCATCTCTGCTGCCGCTGACGAAGCTCAAGCTACAGGAGAAGGAACAGAGATATATGAGTGCAAGCCAAATGCCTCGAGTCATCATACATACAGTGGACGACCCCATCATCATACATACAGTATATACAGAGGATGACCCCCCTCATCATACATACAGTATACACAGAGGATGACCCCCTCATCATACATACAATATACACAGAGGATGACCCCCCCTCATCATACATACAGTATACACAGAGGATGACCCCCCTCATCATACATACAGTATACACAGAGGATGACCCCCTCATCATACATACAATATACACAGAGGATGACCCCCCCTCATCATACATACAGTATACACAGAGGATGACCCCCCTCATCATACATACAGTATACACAGAGGATGACCCCCCTCATCATACATACAGTATATACAGAGGATGACCCCCCTCATCATACATACATAATACACAGAGGATAACCCCCTCATCATACATACAGTATATATACAGAGGATGACCCCCCTCATCATACATACAGTATATACAGAGGATGACCCCCCTCATCATACATACAGTATATACACAGAGGATGACCCCCTCATCATACATACAGTATATACACAGAGGATGACCCCCCTCATCATACATACAGTATATACACAGAGGATGACCCCCCTCATCATACATACAGTGGACGACCCCATCATCATACATACAGTATATACAGAGGATGACCCCCCTCATCATACATACAGTATATACAGAGGATGACCCCCCTCATCATACATACAGTATACACAGAGGATGACCCCCTCATCATACATACAGTATACACAGAGGATGACCCCCCTCATCATAGATACATAATACACAGAGGATGACCCCCCTCATCATACATACAGTATACACAGAGGATGATCCCCCCTCATCATACATACAGTATACACAGAGGATGATCCCCCCTCATCATACATACAGTATACACAGAGGATGACCCCCCCCCCCCCCCTCATCATATGTACACAGTGACCTCACCAGCAGAATAGTGAGTACAGCTCTGGAGTATAATACAGGATATAACTCAGGATCAGTACAGGATAAGTAATGTAATGTATGTACACAGTGATCTCACCAGCAGAATAGTGAGTACAGCTCTGGAGTATAATACAGGATATAACTCAGGATCAGTACAGGATAAGTAATGTAATGTATGTACACAGTGACCTCACCAGCAGAATAGTGAGTACAGCTCTGGGGTATAATACAGGATATAACTCAGGATCAGTACAGGATAAGTAATGTAATGTATGTACACAGTGACCCCACCAGCAGAATAGTGAGTACAGCTCTGGAGTATAATAATGGATATAACTCAGGATCAGTACAGGATAAGTAATGTAATGTATGTACACAGTGACCTCACCAGCAGAATAGTGAGTACAGCTCTGGAGTATAATACAGGATATAACTCAGGATCAGTACAGGATAAGTAATGTAATGTATATATACAGTGACCTCACCAGAAGAATAGTGAGTACAGCTCTGGAGTATAATACAGGATATAACTCAGGATCAGTACAGGATAAGTAATGTAATGTATGTACACAGTGACCTCACCAGCAGAATAGTGAGTACAGCTCTGGAGTATAATACAGGATATAACTCAGGATCAGTACATGATAAGTAATGTAATGTATGTATACAGTGACCTCACCAGCAAAATAGTGAGTACAGCTCTGGAGTATAATACAGGATATAACTCAGGATCAGTACAGGATAAGTAATGTAATGTATGTACACAGTGACCTCACCAGCAGAATAGTGAGTATAGCTCTGGAGTATAATACAGGATATAACTCAGGATCAGTACAGGATAAGTAATGTAATGTATATATACAGTGACCTCACCAGAAGAATAGTGAGTACAGCTCTGGGGTATAATACAGGATATAACTCAGGATCAGTACAGGATAAGTAATGTAATGTATGTACACAGTGACCTCACCAGCAGAATAGTGAGTACAGCGCTGGAGTATAATACAGGATATAACACAGGATCAGTACAGGATAAGTAATGTAATGTGTGTACACAGTGACCTCACCAGCAGAATAGTGAGTACAGCTCTGGAGTATAATACAGGATATAACTCAGGATCAGTACAGAATAAGTAATGTAATGTATGTACACAGTGATCTCACCAGCAGAATAGTGAGTACAGCTCTGGAGTATAATACAGGATAAACTCAGGATCAGTACAGGATAAGTAATGTTTGTATACAGTGACCTCACCAGCAAAATAGTGAGTACAGCCCTGGAGTATAATACAGGATATAACTCAGGATCAGTACAGGATAAGTAATGTAATGTATGTACACAGTGACCTCACCAGCAGAATAGTGAGTACAGCTCTGGAGTATAATACAGGATATAACTCAGGATCAGTACAGGATAAGTAATGTATGTACACAGTGATCTCACCAGCAGAATAGTGAGTACAGCTCTGCAGTACAATTCAGTATCAGTACAAAAGGGAGGCAGACACATTTATACATTTGGGGATCACATGGCTCTTTCCTATGTCGCAGACACTCACCGGTCTCCATTATTACAGAACTGAACAGCAACCACCTTATCCTGAAAACAAGGCAGAGAAATAGTTAGGATGTGGACGGATCAAATGCTGAATATAATGAATCACTTGTCTCTATGGTCGTGATCACATCCCACAAATCTACAACACTTGGGAACATTGGTTTCACCCCTCAGGCTTTACAGTGCAGCTCTCGCTTGTCTAGAATGTCTGCCGTGTATGAACAGAAGATTAGCCGGAAATCAGAGTATGGAGAGAAGAGACCCCAAGGACACTACGGCACATGGGGGAAGGGGAGGGACCACAATAAAGGTGGCACAATAAGGAAGAGGAGTCGCGTCGATGGGGGAGAAGGAGTCACAGCCGTGAGGGGAAGGAGTCACAGCCGTGAGGGGAAGGAGTCACAGCCGTGAGGGGAAGGAGTCACAGCCGTGAGGGGAAGGAGTCACAGCCGTGAGGGGAAGGAGTCACAGCCGTGAGGGGAAGGAGTCACAGCCGTGAGGGGAAGGAGTCACAGCCGTGAGGGGAAGGAGTCACAGCCGTGAGGGGAAGGAGTCACAGCCGTGAGGGGAAGGAGTCACAGCCGTGAGGGGAAGGAGTCACAGCCGTGAGGGGAAGGAGTCACAGCCGTGAGGGGAAGGAGTCACAGCCGCGAGGGGAAGGAGTCACAGCAGCGAGGGGAAGGAGTCACAGCCGCGAGGGGAAGGAGTCACAGCCGCGAGGGGAAGGAGTCACAGCCGCGAGGGGAAGGAGTCACAGCCGCGAGGGGAAGGAGTCACAGCCGCGAGGGGAAGGAGTCACAGCCGCGAGGGGAAGGAGTCACAGCCGCGAGGGGAAGGAGTCACAGCCGCGAGGGGAAGGAGTCACAGCCGCGAGGGGAAGGAGTCACAGCCGCGAGGGGAAGGAGTCACAGCCGCGAGGGGAAGGAGTCACAGCCGCGAGGGGAAGGAGTCACAGCCGCGAGGGGAAGGAGTCACAGCCGCGAGGGGAAGGAGTCACAGCCGCGAGGGGAAGGAGTCACAGCCGCGAGGGGAAGGAGTCACAGCCGCGAGGGGAAGGAGTCACAGCCGCGAGGGGAAGGAGTCACAGCCGCGAGGGGAAGGAGTCACAGCCGCGAGGGGAAGGAGTCACAGCCGCGAGGGGAAGGAGTCACAGCCGCGAGGGGAAGGAGTCACAGCCGTGAGGGGAAGGAGTCACAGCCGTGAGGGGAAGGAGTCACAGCCGTGAGGGGAAGGAGTCACAGCCGTGAGGGGAAGGAGTCACAGCCGTGAGGGAAGGAGTCACAGCCGTGAGGGAAGGAGTCACAGCCGTGAGGGAAGGAGTCACA